>NC_142783.1:7097500-7409285 GCF_988280905.1 Pimephales promelas
GCCTCTGCGTCAGCGTTTCTAAAGTTCTCCGTTTTGTATGGTTTTGTCTCGTCCACACTAAAACGCACTCCGGAGATTCAAAACGCAGCTGCAGCGTTTCTAAACTTCTCCGTTTTAGGTCTTCGTTTTTCCCGTTTTAGTGTGAACGGGAGGTGCAAACGTAGCAAAAGGTCTCCGTTTTTAAACGAAAACGCAGTAGTGTGGACGGGGCCTTAGTGTGGACGGGAGGTGCAAATGTAGTAAAAGGTCTCAGTTTTTAAACGAAAACGCAGTAGTGTGGACGGGGCCTTTGACTCACAATAGTTACATCCATGTGACCGGCCTCCACTGCTGAAGTTTCACCAAGATTTTAGGCAACAATTAAAACGAAATATGCTACAAATCTGCCTCTTTTCATCAATTATACAACGAAATATATTATAAAACACCACTCTGCCTCTTTTTATTAAAAAAAAAAATCAACATATTAGCCTAATGGCCATGTGGTTCAGGCAACGCGATTCTCTTCACTGCATTTATTAACAAAATTATCTTTTTGTTTTCATTTTAAAATATGAAACATTGAATACCGAGTTTCATTTTATTACATGCAAGCGTGTTTCATTTATGGACCAAGTTTTCGGAGCCCGTTGCAGGGGGGCGCTGTCGAGCCCCCCTGCCACGCCTGGGTACCAGCTTCAGCCCTTTCCCGATGGCCGCGGGTTCTGACCTATGTGCAAAGTTTCAAGAGTTTTCGAGCAAGGGCGCCAAAAGTGCCTGAATAGTCGATCGAAATTTTTTAAAAAAAATTATCCTAAGGAAAACCAAGCCTTTCAGGGCTTGGGCCCTAATAATCCTTAGGAAAACAATAGGGCCTTCGCCCTTTCAGGGCTTGGGCCCTAATTAATCACAAAGCTGAGTATAGGGATCACACTCACTCATTATTCTTACAGTCAAAATTATTAAAATTCACGGATCTTGTGAAGTACCAATCAGCCCAAATATTTAAAGCCAAAAATAATCTATTGCCGAAAAAATATTTAAATATTATTCAGGGCGAGAGAGAGAGAGAGAGAGATGTTATAATTTAAGGGGGACACATAACTTCAAAGCTAACAGGATTTGGACAACTAGGAAAAGTTTTTGTATCTCAAGCACTGGAGTAAAGCAATGGAACAGTCTCAATGAGGAACTAAAGCAATTTCCAAACATAAAACAGTTTAAAATCAGGTATAAAGACATGGGATACAGGGATGAAGAAGGGGGTGAATAATGAATGAGCATGTTTGGGACTAGTATTTATCATCAGTTTCATTGTGTTATTATTGCGTCATTTCTTTTTCTGAGCTAAGTTATTCTTCCATATTAATTATTATTGTTTAAAAATTGATAACTTCTCTTTTCTTTGGGGTATAACAAAGTAGATGTATGAATATATGGTACGTGCATTGATTTATTGTAAGCTTTTGATTTGTATATGGGGGGTGGGATTAAATATATTTTTTTCCACTCCTTTTCGAATATGTAAAAAATAAAAAGTCTTTGGCTGTAACTATTGTTTATTAATTTGTTTTTATTGAGTTATTCTAATCATTTTGAGTCATCTACTTGATTTTATTTTCTTGTCAGATGTTCTTTTGCATAAATTCGAAATAAACAACAATAAAAAAAAAATAAAAATAAAAAAGACTCAGTACAGTGGAACGTTTTATTACATAATGATTGTGGTTTATAGTACAATCAATAAATATGAATCCATTGTACTCAAAATAAATGACAAGACAATTCTGAGGATTAGAGATCTTTACAACTCAGACACATGAATAGAGAGGCATGTTCAATTCTTCTTCTTGGGCATTGCTGCGTCGACCAATGAATACACCACATATCCGCACCCTGAGGACAAAAGAAGAGTTGTTGTTTATAGAGGAAAAGAAAAACATGTTCATTTTGTACACTGGAAAGAGTGTACAACAACAACCCGTAAAGACAGACAATGAATAGTAAGCAACTGCTGCGGTTACCTTTAGAAATACTTAGACTATTTGATCATATGTCTCTCAATCATATACACAAATCAGAATGCTAACAATGTGCTCTCGGAACTAGGGCTGGGTATCGATTCAGATGTTCAATTTCGATTCGATTTCGATTCACAAGCTCTCAATACGATTCTGATTGTCAATTCGATTTTTGATTTCGATTCTCAATTCTTGATTTGATTCTCAATTCGACTATAATGAATATTGATGTAGGTTAATACAAATCCTATATTTATATTAAAAAAAGAACAGTGGACATAAGTTTACTAGTGGTTAATTAATGCAAAAAAAAAAAAAAAAAAACGAAAAAAAAAATTAAGAGCCACATACCTGTATATAAAACTCTTTTTATTTTAGGTACACTACCGGTATACACTAAATGCATACAATGAATGGACAGGATTTTGATACAAGATGCAAAATTGATGCTGAATATTGGACAAGTCAAAACAGTCGCACGCATTGATCAAAAAGGATCAGGTTATTTTGTGTTTAAGATAGATATAAATATAGATAAATAAATATATAAATATTTAGACATTTTTTTATTACATTGATCTCACCTAAATGTTTGTTTTTACAATTAGGTATTTTTTGTTAAGAGTTTTTGCACATGGAAGCTTAATTTCAATCTTTGAAATAAATTGAAAATGGGACAAATAAAAACAATAGAATAAAGACACAAATAAAGAGACATAAAAATAAAAATAAAAAGTTTTTGGGGTAGATCAGAAATACTACAGAAATGAATAAAGTAATCCAATGTAAAATAACCCAGGACAGTCTTTTAGTCCTGACTGAATTAAATCCATGGGCTATTAATTCTGATTGCTTGCAATTAAAGGGTGTGTTTATTTGTTCTGCTGAACATAAAAGGAAGATATTTGGAAGAATGTTTTAATCAAACAGAGATCTGTTTGATTAAAACATTCTTCCAAATATCTTCGTTTGTGTTCAGCAGAACAAATAAACATAGAGGTTTGGAACAACATGAGGGTGAGTAAATACTGACAGAATTTTCATTTTTGGGTGAACTAACCCTTTAATGCTATATTATGTTGTTATGACAACAAAATTAATGACAGTCACACATGGCTGCGTTCATTCACTTTAATAACTAGTGCGAGAATCCATTACTGTTTCATTATACTGTCTGTCACACGTGTTTTCTGCTTATTTAAGACATAACCAACTGTCTTTAGTTTACGAGGTTACTCTTCAAGACCAGAGTTTTGACATCATTTTGCACGTTTTCAACTGAGCGATATAATCCAGGAAAAACAACTTCTGTTACTGTCAAGCTGTTTGTGAGGCGCATTTAGGCGGTACTGTATGTCCACGCAGTGAAAGACATCTCTAAGAGTGCACGAGCACGGGATAGTTTAACATTGATTGAATGTTTAAACTGGTAAAACTTAAAAAGACATGAAAATGATAAACGTTAGTTACAATGCAATGCTGGCCCGATTATGCGAGTAAATATTCCGTCGTGTGTGACAAAATGCGAGTGTGTATCGACGCCTGCAGCGCTTGATGCGTGCCTTGTGCAGAGAGAGAAGACGCTGCACCGCGAGCACTGAATATGGAAAAAATCGATTCGTGGCCGTTAAGAATCCATTTTGAATCAACCACATTTTAAAAAACGATTAATCGAAAAATCTATTTTTTTGCCCAGCCCTACTCGGAACAGCTCATCTTCAATAAATAAATACATAAATATTTTTAAAAAGTAAAAAAAAAAAAAAAAAATGCTTTCATTTTTCACTAACTGGAAAAAAACAAAAACAACACACCTGTCCTGCTCCTCAAAGTTACAAAAAAGCAGTCCTTTTATCATTTTGTGTGCTATATTCTAAGTCTAATGAAGTTATATGATGGCTTTGTGTGAGAAAGAGACAAAAATTAAAACAAAAATTCACTGATGATAATCTTCTCTTATGCCTCATGTCTAGTTGCATTAGCATTCTGCAATTCAAAAATAATCATAAGAACCAATGTCGTTTTAGCATCAAAAACTATGCCAATGGCTTGCCAGTATGGAATCTGGATGCGAACACGGGTGTATTCACATATACTACGGATTGTCTGAATACTTGTTTCAGATTGGCTGGAAGGTGTGCAATAAATCTGCTTAAAGTCAAGTTTGTTCATAGATCAAAGTCAAGTTTGATCACCATTCTATGTTAATACACTGCTTTCATTGAAACGCACACATGTACACCTCATCGTACTGCACAGAAACTTAACGCTGCCCCGCGACATTTATCAATAAAATATCTGAATTGCCACATTATATTTCTCAGCATTGAGAGGGCAACATCACTGGTTTTGAAGTTATTTAAACTGACAGTTTCGTTATTAATAGACAGAGATGCTAAATGGGTAATTTACACACACCTCTCATCTCACTCTCGTGATAATTAATTCAAATAAATGCTATAATTCATTCATTTAAATAAATGTAATCTGACGCACTACTTTATCTTTGCGTTTGATTCAAAGCGGGCAAAATGCTGGATCTAACGAGTCATAACTGACCAAAAAACATTTTAATGCACTTCGCTTCATGTCAGGTGGTTCTTTGCCTCCATGTCATGATTAGAAAATCGTTTAATGCACAGCTAGCCGTGGATTATATCACTAACCAGGGCTGAACGATTATGGAATATAATAGAATTGCGTTTTTTTTTTTTTTTTAACCAATATTGCGATTGAATATGCGATTACTTTTTAAGTTCTTTTCTTTACCTTCTGTATTAGTCGACAAAGACAAGCAATAAATCATTGTACAGTAGGGATGGGAATCTTTAGGCAGCTCATGATCCGATGTACTTTTACTCTTATTAATTAACCTTAACACTTAACCCTCAGGTGCTCTTCGGTCATTTCTGACCGAAAATTTTTTTGTTTTGAAATTTAAAAAAAATCACAGCTTCATCAGAATGTTACGAAACTTGGTGACTTATGGCATTATGTATGTGAAAACACAAAAAACAGGCCATGATCTGAGCATGCTAAGTGGTCTTAAAAAAAATAGTCACACTTGTGGTCTTTGGTCAAAAGTGACCCCCATAGGAAATAAATGGGAAATTGTAAAAAAAAAAAAAAAGCAAAAAAAAAAAAAAAAAAAAAAAAATTGTGAATTTTTGTTTTTTTGTCATTTTTTTTATAAGAAATAGTTTTTGAGATTGTTTCAACTATATATTCAAATCCACCAACAACAACAAAAAAATGTGTTCATAAACAGCTGGGGAATTCACATGCCTCTCCATAGAGAGCTGTACATGCCATCTAGTGGTTACACCATGATTCTACGCTTTTTCTCTATACTGTAACCAGATGGTGCTAATTTTCTTCAAAAAATATTTTTTTTTTCTGAAGGCCAAGACTCTATATTTAAACTAAAATACTGCATTAATATTTTTTTGAAAAAAATAATATATAAACAGAAAAATATACATATTTTTCCATGGCAAAAATAAACCATAAATATTACATAAATATTAATAAATTCAATTAAATTGTCTCAAAATGCTAAATTTAAAAAAGAATAAATATTATACAACAAAAATAAATTGCATTGGTTTTACTGGGATGGGGAAATATTCATTTTTAGGTGTCCTGTCACTTTTGACCGGGAAGATAACAAGTGTGACTCCGAAACGAAGAGCACCTGAGGGTTAAAATATGTATTTAATTACATGTGTAAAAATACATACTTTAAAAAAAAACATTTAATTAAACCAATTACATTTAAAGAATTTTAAATAGGCTATATAAACTAATATAGCTTCAAAATATAAAAGCTAGTAAATAAAGAAAAAAAGGCATTACAAGCAATAAAAAAAGTTTGCTTTCAGTATTTAAAAGTAGGCTGTCTGAATGTTTTTCATTCAAGAGCTGGAATGACTGGAAGAGTAACGTTATAACAAAGCAAAGTGGCAAAACCTGTGCAATGAAGCCCGCGAATGTCCTTGCAATTCGGTTTAACTTTCGGTTAAACCCGAACTTTATGAAAAATTATGTTTTTTGAAGGTTTGAGCGGTGTCGTGTGTGTGTGTGTCGTGTGTGTGTGTGAGTGTGTGTGAGAGAGAGGGAGAAATTAGAAGCAAGCAGAATACAGTTGTTTCTAAACACGCACAGCGTCATCACGCATCTGTGTTTAAAAACTAAGCTCGATTCTGACTCAAATTCTTTGAATCGGTTTAGAATTTTTGGAGAGAGAATAAATAACACAATATCACATACATTAAAAATAAACTGTTCTTTCCTGTATGCCAGACCAATATGTGTAGCGTGCCAAGTTGATGCTTGATCTTGCAGACTGCTTTTCTCTCGCATATCACTTTACCAGTGGAATTGCAGCTTTTGCGTTTACAAAATCGCGTTTCATCATATTGCGATATTATCTTTTAATAGAATAGCCCTATCACTAACATATTTCTTCAGATCACCTGGGATAAAAGCACAATATGCAAGAACTGCTTTTATGTGGTTTCGATTTGGAGCATGACAGCCATCATGATCATTGTAGATGTATGAAACTTAATCTAATTTTTTTTATTACACCAAGTATCTTCTATGTTTTAATTTTATCAGTAAACCTCAGTTGTAATGCATTTTTGTCCAAAGAATTTAAGGAATTGTTAAATTGATTTGATTATATTTTAAAAGATTAAACTGTGAATGTTGTACGTTATTATCACCTCGTCTCATTACAATGGATATCCAGATACGAAAGACTGATAAAGCACAAACATAAATGAATGCCAAAATGGCAAGCCAAATATATAAAGCTTACCAAAGACAGTAAGGGCCATAGTCGCCCTGTACAAGAGACCATCTGTAACGCCTCCCTTCAAATGAATCGGCACGCCATTGTCTTCCTGAAAGAAGCAGAAATGACATATTAGCATTTGATTCTTCAACACTTACTTTAAAAGGGGGGGCACAAGTGTAAAAACAGTTTAAAGAAGAACAGCCTAATTCTAATTTTCCACTTTCGGAAGTAAGAATAATGCTACAGATCTCCTTTAATGACTTATTTTGATGAATTTTACTTCTGTAAGTGAGACCACCAACACAAACTGAACATTCAAGATTGATCTCTATCACATGGCAACAATTTAAAGAATTATAATATATCAGTATAATATAACAGCCATCCTCAACTTAGTGCCAGACTGCCGTAAGCAGAACGATCCAGCATGAAATCGCAGTTATAGAATAAGTGAAGCTTTAAACTGCTTGTTTAAATTTGACTCTTCTTCATAATAATATTTCAGTATTATGACACATGCAGTGATTAGTAATATACAGCCTACTATACAAGTGAACCCTACTAGCGAATCATTTCGTACTTATCTGTTCATCCACAATATCAGTCTAGAACCTGGGAACAAATTACAATCTTAACTTTTAAATTATCATTAGCGACTGCCAAAGAGGAATAAAAAGATGTAGTAACTAAACCTGTGAAGTCTTAGGATTTGACTAAATGCCAAGTTGGATTAGATCAGAACTAACTTGAAACAACTTCTGCTTTCCCGGGACTTTATTCTCCACCTGTCGAGCAGCGCTACTGGACACGGTCCTCCTGGAGAACTGCTGCAGGGTCTGGAGGATGACAATAAACACGTGTTTCTGCGATGGATGTCATGTGCAAAAGGTACAACTATCTACAGAGCGTAGAATATAGTTTCCACCACAGAACAAATAAAAGTGACTTTATCTTACAATTCAGATGGGGTTTTTTTTCCCTTTAAATTTATAGTTTTTGTCTCACAAAAAAACTTTTCTATCTATAAATATACCCAGAAGTTTGGAATTCTGCAACAAAATTCAGGGGGGAAACTGAATCAAGAAATGTAACCTCAATTCTGAGAAAAAAAGCCAGAATTGTGAGATTAAAAAGTCACAATTACCTTTTTTATTTTTATGTTTTTATTATTACATGATGGAAACAACTTTCCATAAATGAGAAAAACACTTAACCTCTGTTCATCCGTTTACACTGGACCGATACTTATCATATAAAGTATATAGTTCACACGAATACAATTGCAGTCAGAATTAATGGCACCCCTGGTAAATATGATCAAAAATGGCTGAAAAAAATTAATAAATCTGCATTGTTTAACATTTTGATCTTTCATTCAAAGAATTTGCAAATAATCTAACCTTTCATTGAAGTAAAATAATTGAAAGTGTGGGAAATCAATCACATTATGAAATACTGTAAATGTTTTTCTCCAAATCACGCTGGCCACAATTATTGGCACCCCTAGAATTTTTTATGGGTAAAATATCTCTGAAGTATATTCCCATTAATATTTACTTTATTTTAGCACTCCAAGGGTGACTGGGAACATGACTTTGTCTAGCTATGACTTCTTGCTTCACATATGAGGAAACACAAAGGCCTAATTCCCTTTATCATCACGATGAGTAAAACCACAGAATATAGTTCTGATGTGCAGTAAAATTCTATTGCTGTCACTTTCTATTGCTGTTGAGAAAGTGGCAGTAAGAAAATAGCTAAATAATTGAAAATCCCCATTTTGAGTACCAATCAACTAAAGATGTTACGAAACTGCCAGGATTCAAACTTTAAACACACACAGGTCTCAAATATCAATAACAACCCTCACGTAAATAATAAGTTACGTTAATCATATTAATACTAAACGTCAACCCCGTAAATCTCTTCAGGAAACTCCCAGTTTGTCGAGTTTGAGAGAAATTGGTGAAAGAAATTACATGAATCTGCATATCAATGAACTAATAAATTATTTGTATTTTTTTCTTACACGGTTAATACATTTATAAACTAGAATAAACACAAAAACTTGATATTGTTGAGTAACGGGCAGGAGGTCATGAGAGCTGCTAGTCGGCTAACTCTGTGTTTCCAATTCTGGCCAAATCTAATCACGCTGTGCTATGAGAAGATGTTCAATCGCTTTCGCCAGATAAATGCAAAGATAAACGACATAAAGATCTTTAATCTCACCCTTAAATGCCTAAACATGGTGATGAATGATTTCTCCTTCAGATCGTGATGTTCAGGAAGCCGCACAAGGACACTTGAAAAAAATGTCACTTCCTGCTTCTTCAACTCGACTCTGACGTAGAATAAACAGCTCAACACTGCCCCCCGCTGGACAGGAGAGTCGCGAGATCCGGTTCTTTTTAGCGAGTCGGTTTGTTCGGACTATGCGTTCCAAACAATTTACTCAAAACCAGTAGCGAATTCGCTAGATTCTTACAAGCGAATCCGCTTAGTGGTTTTGAGCATAGACTGGTTTTGAGTAAATTCGCTAGATTCTTTCTAGCGAATCGGTTCGTTTGGACTGTCTGTTCCAAATAAATTACTCAAAAATGATTCAGTGACCTTTTACCCTTTGGTTGTTCAATTAAAACGAGTTTGGTTAAATATCGTTATTAACATTACTGATACTTATGTTTTTTACACTTCTGATTGAATAAAAGCTCATCTTGCTGATTTTGTTTTGTCACTATTCTGTACACTTCAGTCAGTATACAACATTAGGAGAATGAATGGTCAGGGGATCTCTGGATAATCCGTTGTTCCTCCTAGGCCTACCCAAAATTGGGTAAAATATGGACAAACCTAACCGTTGGGTTACATTTTAAAACATTTTGAACCCAGGTTATGTCCGTCCTTATTTGAACCAAATTTGGGTTTAAACAACCAAGCATTCTCCTCCTAACGTTGTACTGACTGAAGTGGACAAAATAATGACAAAACAAAATCAGCAAGATGAGCTTTTATTCAATCAGAAGTGTAACAAACGTATTTTTTTAAGAGTGTATAGTAATCACAGGAGTAAAGTACATGTCACTGCCAAATCAAGACAAAAGAGAACAATTATCCAACTGTAATCTGGACAGACACCAGACATTTGATGACCAATTTGCAGTTTTGGGTAAATAACTTACTAATGGTCAGTTACTGATTCTAAGTTACAAAAATTAGCAGTTAGTAACGTATTCCATTACATTACACATTGTGGGATCACATTTTGGGTAATGTAATTGACTACTTTTAGATTAATTGTTTTGATCTCATTTTGAGTTAATACCATTTTGACACACAAATACAAAGAGAAAGAAAATATATTCCATTCTTTGTATCAGCAACATAAAGCGCGTTTAACAATACCTTGTCAGGCTTTCCCAAATGAATGTTAAATAAATCATTTTAAAATAACAAAAATTATAATAAATGTTTCCAAAGACATAGCAATACATGGTTAAATGACTTACTGAGTGATAATATGTTCGTCGAAAGTTGATTTGATATGCAGTGATGAGAAAACACTCGTCAAAAGTGAAATGATTTCTGTCCAGTGGTCAAATGCTGTTTGGCCTCTCAGTTTTCCATGTAATTATAGTCACCTGACTAGTGGCTGGTGTGTGTGTGTGCAATTTCACAAACTAGAAGACTTTTTGAACAAGTGATATGAAACACCAATATATATATATATATATATATATATATATATATATATAATTTAATCAATAAAAAACTAACTGTAGTCTGATTATGAATAAAACAATAAATTAAAAAGTGTCTACTTCATTTTTGGAGTGAGTACTCAGTACTTTGGACTCAGTACTTCGCTTACAAGACCGAGGCAAGAAAAGCAGCACAGCACATCTTCTCATGCATTCATCATTTATTATCACACAACTCTTTTCAGTAAACGGCTTTGGCCCAACAACAGACACACAGAACTGGGCTGGATACAGGATTTCATAGCAGCTGCTAAACACACACATTTCCTTTATAAATACACAGAACAAGCTTTTCAGAGAAGGAACTAAAACACTGAACACATTAGCTTTGAGCATTACAGTTTAGCATTTCCAATAACACAGTGCAACAATACGTGCAGATCTGCATGACAAACCATCTTATCATTAGTATTGAATCTGTATAAAAAAACACTGATTAAAATTCATTACTGTTTTGATTGTAACATATTATCATTGTAGTATATTATATCTTTATCCAAATGGATGAATTTCACAAAGCCAGTCAAGATATTCAAGGTCATATTTAACCTCAAAATCAAAAGAAAAAAAAGTGAATTTTATAAGGAATATGCAATGAATGGATGCAACAATATATTATATATATATATATATATATATATATATATATATATATATATATATATATATATATAGATTAGGGCTGTGCAAAAATTAATTGCGATTAATCACATCCAAAATAAAAGTCTGTGTTTACATAATATATTTGTGTGTGCTGTATATAATTATTTCGTATATATATATATATATATATATATATATATATAAACACACACACATGCATGTATGTATTTAAGAAAATGTGTTATTCATATATAACATATTTATATAATATAGATCATGTATTTATATATATATATATATATACAGAATTTAAGCACAAATAATTCTTAAATATATACATGCATGCATAGGTATTTATATACACAAAATAATTACATACAGCGCACACAAATATATTATATAAACACAGACTTTTATTTTGGATGCGATTAATCGCAATTAATTTTTGCACAGCCCTAATATATATATATATATATATATATATATATATATATATATATATATGAAGAGTTCAGATGCAAAAGCCTCTAAATGCCATTTGAAATTTTCTTCTTTAATGATGATTTTTATCAAACTTGTATATTTAAGTTCAGTAATTTCACTTAAATAACAATTAATAGGTAATTATCATTGCCATTTAAGTGAAATCACTGAACTTAAATATACAAGCTTGATAAAAATGATCATTCTAGAAGAAAATTTCAAATGGCACTTCACAAGAGGCTTTTGCATCTGAACTCTTCATATATATATTGTATTTTGACAATATTATATTCATGACATATAAGCACCATTCCCCAAGTTCTCGTTATTGTAATGCAAAAAAAATAAAATAAAAATAAGTAAATAAATAATGCACCATGGTAGAATTTGCCTGTAGTTATGCTGATATTAATTATTGCAAAGAGAATACAATCAAAATCATGACGCAACAATTACAAACTAACTAAAAAGTAAAATGTCATGGTGAATTAGGGGAAAATGTGCTCATGAAAATGTCAATACAAAGTGCATTGTCTTGCAACATATGATTTTTTCCCCCAACTTTATCATTCGATTTTTGGGAAAAATATGACCTGGACGTGTGTGTGTGTGTGTGATTCACTCGGATACAGGGCTACTGTACGACTACACATCCTTCAGTAACTCCACACTGCCTTCATACTGTCCTCACCACAAAATACCTAATGCAGAAAGATCAACTGTGTCAGAATCAAGATCTCCAATATAAAGCTTTGGTGTGGATGAAAGAAAGGCTTAAAACAGATCATTAAAAACTGCCAGTGCATACACAATAACATTGTAAGCAGTCTTTCTGGCGCCTGTGTGCACAGGAGCATCTTCCTGCATGAATGAGATATGACAATACCTCGCGCGTCTCACTTCGCGTTTAATTGGTAATATCAGCGCTGTTGTTGCGGTTGCCGTATTTATGGTGGATGATCAGCAGGACCACTCCCAGGAAGAAACACACGGATCCCACTGTGATGTAGGCGATTCCCAGGAAAGGGTTCTTCCCACCCATCCAGGAGATAGTGCTGAGGATCATACGCTTGCGGCCGTCAAAGCTGCGCACTGGGTAATCTGGGTTCACGTGATTAAAGAATGTTACAGTAATTCAACAATACATTTGCTTACATACAGAGGAAAATTTAAAGACTTCTGATGTGCTCACAGTGCAATTTTTCTATTTCATTCTTCGCTTTGGGGTTAAAATACCTGACCACTGACCAGCTGTTTACTGCAAGCGACCATCCCAACAACGCACACACTGCAGAGAGCGCCATGTTTGGTGCAACTAACCCTGGTGCGATTGCTCTGTAAGTGTGGTTCAGTTGAATAAGAGTGAAGGCTGCCATGAACAATGTTGACACCAAACAAGCAAACCGAGCCCCAAACCAACTCTAGTGCAGTTCAAATGAAATAGGAACGCAACACGGACCAAAGACAAAACAGGACATCATGTCACAAGATGCGCCCCTAAAAAGGACAGAATGCTCAAGCATACCCGTTTTTTTCTCATCATTGTTGTGATCAGTGTTGGGTGTAACTATTTACTAAGTAATTAGTTACTGTAATTTAATTACTTTTCACTTGAAAATGTAAAGTAAGGGATTACTCTTCATTTATCTGTAATTTAATTACAGTTACTTCTGATGTAATTGAGGTAAATACTGTGTATAGATCAATCCGATCTCACAGCGATTCGTACGTATTTTATGAGGTGTCTAAATATTACGACCGCACTCGTACAAATTCGTATGAATTATTGTAAAATATGTATGAAAAAAGTGTGCAATGTCATGAGATCAGACATAAAACAATAGTGGGTTTAACATCAAAATGTATTCTCTGGTGTTAAAAAGTATGTTTTTATAATATAACCTTCTCCACCTTGGTCAGTTTAAGGATAATGCAATTTTATAGTATTTTTTTGAAAGAATTAAAACAGATTCATGTCTATCCTTGTATTATTCAGCTGGTTGAGATTGACATGGGATTTTGAAAGTAATTAAATACTTTTTTATAGAGAGTAATTAGTACAGTACTCTAATTACACTGTTGAAGAGGTAATTAGTAACTAGTAATTAATTACTTTTTTAGAGTAACTTACTCAACACTGGTTGTGATGTTGTCCATCATAGTTTGGTACAGGCATCATAACCTTGTCTCCTCACAGCAGATCTGTGTTTGTGTGTGTGAGACGGAAAAATTCCTGCCACTGTTTTGACTCCTTTACACAGTTTATAAGCTCATCACAAGTTATCAGCTGGTCAAAACTGCATCATACCAGAGCCCGTCTAACGGAGAGCCTTGGCACTTCCTATTAGCCCCATTGTGCATCACCTTGGTTTAGTGCTGTAGCGGCGCGTCGATGATTCGACGTAAAAATTTTGTCAACGTCATATTTTTGCGTCGACGCTTCTTTCTTTATTTATTTTTTGCATGTTCCCGGCGGTACAGCTTGCCACACACACGTGGGAGACCGAAACATTGCAGAATAGAGGACGAAAAAAACTAGAAGTGAATGTGCTATCCATTAAATGAATCACACACAGTAAACAAACCCTTAAGAAAAAAAACTTCGCAATTTAGACGCGCAAACTGGGTGCCGGTGTGGTGAGACGTACAAGCTCGGGCAGATTCGGCTTGAAGCGGTTCCCGGACGCGGCGCCGGGCGCGCTGTGACAAAAAAAGGCGTAGGTACACACAGCCAGCCACAGTCTTCCTGGTCTTGCGCACCTAACGGGTCATTTTTGCCGTGCGCACATTCGCGCTCGTGCGGACATGTCGAGTATAAACAAGGCTTTACTCCGTGTCAGCAGTCAGCACGCGCTCTGATCAGTTGGTGAACTCCGCCTCCGACTCCGTTTCCCTCCTCAGCTGATATTAATATTTAAACATTCTCTATGATCAAAAATGTTTGTAAAAAATATTTTAATAACACGGTTTTGGCGGTTGTAGAGTTATGATGGTGTTCAAATACATAACATTAGACTAACGTTAGCCAGCTTATAGTATCTTGATTCAGTATGCTAGTATTTATTTGAGATATTGTTTTTTTATTAATTGAGCAGCAGAAAAAATATTCTTTATATTAGTCGTCCAATTAGTCATTAGATTAGTCGACTAATCGATAAAATAATCGCCCAACTAATCGTTTAGTTAATAATCGTTTACCCCAGCCCTACCTTGGTTGCAGTTCCATTAGAATTCCACTGGAGGTGATCGCGGGCGAGTGCAGAATGAATGAGAGTCTATGGGGCTAAACGGCTAAAAGTGTCTCTTTCACCTGCTTGTCGTTAAATTAACATAGATTTTATTGTCGATTACGCAAGTTCAATATAGATTATAGGCCAAAAGTCGAATGAACGAGTACTTATGTCCTTTTGATTTCTTACAGGTTAGGCTGTTGTTGGCCGGAACACGCTAGCATTCTGCTATTGTGTGACGTCATCACATTTTTGAACGGATTTTTAGAACAGATATGTGAACTTAAAAATGCAATTTTCAGCTGAGTGTATTATCTTAGCCCTCCCTTTTGAATGCAACTTTCAAATTACTTGACAAAAAATTACACCCTGAGAAAAGTGGATTTATGGGGGTGAAACCTCATTGACTCCCATTCATTCTGCACTCGACCGCGAGCGCCCCCGCATGGACAGAGACGAGTTACTGCAGCCAGTCCAGAACCCGGAAGTAACCAGCCAGTGCCAAATCTCTTCAATTAGACATTCTGGGGCTGTTTACACCTGGCCACTTCATGCGTTTTCTCAGATCGGATAGCTATCTGATTTATCAAAACGATTCCATTTACACCTGGTCACATAAATGTGTTTTTGCAAAACGGATATAAATCCGATCTTCAATTCTCGCGCTTTATGCGGATTTAATGAAGTGCACGTCACCGAAAGCAACAGATATGAGCTGGATTTTATTGATCATCGGCTAATTTCAAAATCAGCAAAGACGGTGATAAGAGAGAGCGGTACAGAACTGGTAAGATCATTTCGATTTTTTACTTTTAATGAAGATGGTAGTGTTAAGGCCTGTTCACACCGGGACGAATTTCACGCGCGTTATTCGTCGACGTTTAACGCCTCGTGACTAAACAATGGGCGGCAATGTGAGTGTTCACACCAACGCGAAAAACGCCACGCGTAAAAGCGTCATTTTTTAAAAAACGCCTCGGGTTCGTTTTTTTGGTTTGACGCGCCGCGTCAAAACCTATTCGACCAACGAGATTGTCGGGTTTGCTCACGTGTCTGGTATTTCTGAAGTTACGGTAAAACACAACTTGAGGGCGCTCAAACACAAAACGGTCTTGCCGAGCACACATGTATGGCGAAGAAGAGATATGGGCAAGATGAATGTTGAGCTGCTGGTCTCGGAGCATAAAGAGCTATAAGATAATATTTATATTAGTATTTCTGTAATAATAGTATAGTATAGGGTGACCAAAAGTCCTGTTTTCCCGGGACATGTGTAAAACGGTCACTTTGTGCTTTATAGAAATCTGAGTTCAGATGAGAACTGCGCATAGTGTGCGTAATGTCAGTTAGATTTTGACAAGTGAGTAGAGGAGAACCGCTCTGCCGACTCTTTGTATTCTTTTTTTATTTTATTTTTCTATTGTGACCAGATGTTTTTTTTTTTTTTTTTTTCTCTCGCTCGATCCTCATGTATGAGGACGAGTGTGACGTTTGAGTGGTTTTATTAAATGCGGGGAAATACGACAACCCTCGTCTCTCGTGCATCTGTTCATCCGACAACTAGTGCTATGTTTTTATCTCTGGGCAACATCTCAACTTTGCGTTACACATGTCCTGTTTCCACGTCCTGTCCTGGCTGTTTTTAAGTGATGAAAATGTCCTGGTTTTCCAAAAAAAAAAAAAAAACTGCTGGGAAAGATCTACAGCAAAATATAGATGGACAAACAAGGTGGACGAGGAAGAAAAACAAGATAAAGAGAATGAAAACTAAAGATATAAATAGATTTTGTTCGTTTTTGTAAGTTTGTGAGAGCTATTTTTTGTTACATTTGGAGGCATTTCTTTTAGTTATTTATTGTTTATATATTTATTTTTCTAATACAGAAGACATTATTTCTATCATTATTTCATTCGGGTTTTTTTCTATCTGTCATAATAAAACATTGAGACATGAATATGATCACCCTAGTATAGTATTCTATTATTATTTCTATTTACATTAAGCGCCATCTAATGTCAGGGAATGAATTTGCATGTTCACTCGGCTCATCGTCAGCGAAAAACGCTTGGGTGTGAACACAAAAAACGCGTTGAAAAACGCTGACGAATAACGCGCGCTGATATTCGTCCCGGTGTGTACAGGCCTTTAAGCATCTGCGACTTACTTTCACTTTGATTTGCAATACGGCAATTCACCATGACGTCACAACAATAATAGACGTTCTTCCGGGTGGCAAAAGCCGAAGCGTCCCTATGGCAACACTAGTAAATTGCATGGAGGGAGACACACCGCCGGCAGAAGCCTAATCTACATATCAACAGTTGATTCAAGAACAGACGTGGTGGAAATTCAGACATGGTTAACATGATCATTAAAGCTTAGATTCTTTGATCTAGAGACGTGCACTCCCAACGCACTAGACCGCGGCGCGGGACTAGATCTGATGGCCGAGTGCGGGCGGTAATGCACTCTGTGTGTGCGGATTGCAGGAAAATAAAACGATTCGCGGGACTCCCGCAAACTAGAAATATCTATGAATAAAACAAATAAAAACTAATACATTTGTATTCATCTGTTGCAGAAAAGCAACAAGAAACACTAAAACAAAATAGAAATGACTTACATGGCAGAGTTTCTTTTTATAACGTGACTGCAGCGATGTAGCCAATCACAGACATTTATTGAACGCATTGGCCAATCAGAAGCATTTACGATGAAGAAGCATTTACTCACCGCTCAAAAGAAAGTAACATAGAAAGTAATAGAAATAACTAGTTGAGAACGTCAGTAATATAATGACCCACGTATTAAAATGGTTGGGTTTAAATCGGGCTCAGGCTCATAATTAGAAGACGACATGCACTTTTGACGACGTCCACTCGCTTTAACCTCCTCACCCACAGGTTCTGCTGGATAGATTTACTTTTTTCTGAAGGAAATCGATAAAAAAAACCTACACCTTTTGCTGTATATCTGGTGGCGCAACCCCAAACACAACATATTTTCGCCATAGATTCAACTTTGATCAACAACAATGATTTTAACTGTGTAACTGTTCAGTTGCCGGCTGGATCTCTTCAGTTAGTCAATGGAAGCCGCTCGCGTTCTGCCACCCGGAAGTATCGCGGTGCCTATTGTTTACAAACATTCTGAAATGCCCTATAGAATGCGGCATGTTGGCTTGCTTGATAGGCGTTCAGCTGCTCCTCTGAGGTGATGCACGTGAGCGCAGTAGCGTCGTCATCTGACTAAAATGGCATGACATATAGCCTGTAACACGCTCTCACGCACGCGTTTATTTTTTAGCATGTTTTTAGGAGTAGTAACATTTACATATGTGGTTTCAAGAACCAGATGCATTTACACTTGTCCAGTTTCATCTGGAATGCGGCCCAGACCACCTCCTGAAGTGGTTTGAGCGATCGGATTCAAATCCGTCTCGAATGCGTTTCGGGGGGCATTTACACCTGGTCTTTTCAGGATCGGATCGCTATCCGATCACAGAAAACGCATGAAGTGGCCGGGTGTAAACGGCCCCTCTCTGATCATACACTCACCTGAAGGATTATTAGGAACACCTGTTCAATCAACCAATCACATGGCAGTTGCTTCAAAGCATTCAGGGGTGTGGTCCTGGTCAAGACAATCTCCTGAACTCCAAACTGAATGTCAGAATGGGAAAGAAAGGTGATTTAAGCAATTTTGAGCGTGGCATGGTTGTTGGTGCCAGACGGGCCGGTCTGAGTATTTTACAATCTGCTCAGTTACTGGGAATTTTACGCCCAACCATTTTTAGTGTTTACAATGAATAGTGTGAAAAGGGAAAAACATCCAGTGTGCAGCAGTCCTGTGGGCGAAAATGCCTTGATGATGCCAGAGGTCAGAGGAGAATGGGCAGACTGATTCAAGCTGATAGAAGCGCAACTTTGACTGAAATAACCACTCGTTACAACTGAGGTATGCAGCAAAGCATTTGTGAAGCCACAACACGCTCAACCTTGAGGCGTATGGGCTACAACTAGGGATGGGACGGTATGAAAATTTCATATCACGATTATAGTGTCCAAAATTATCGCGATTATCAATATTATCACGGTTTTCTTAAATTTAGATATAAAGTGTTCAAAATATAAAGTGTAAAAATATAAAATATAAATATAAAGTGTTAAAAAAGAACTGATGCTCACACTGAAAACATTTCAACAAGTTTTATGAATGAAAATCAACAAACAACAAATAAACAAGCAGCTCTATGCAGTTTTTTTTAAGCAAGATTCTATTCTATGGCATTTCCTTCTTTATAATGCCCGTCGTCAATAGCAACGCATTATTACACAGCGCACATCCATATCACAACGGACACGCGCTCGTTTAATTCAAATACAACTTGGCGGCCGTCTTGCGTCTCCAGTTTTTGATTGTTTTGAAAATGAAATCAGAGTTGATTTATTGTTTACAGAGTTTGATAATATTGGTGTGATCATCTTGTCTGGACGATTG
This sequence comes from Pimephales promelas, assembly GCF_988280905.1. Classification (NCBI taxonomy): domain Eukaryota; kingdom Metazoa; phylum Chordata; class Actinopteri; order Cypriniformes; family Leuciscidae; genus Pimephales; species Pimephales promelas. Next base: position 7,116,880 of record NC_142783.1, read on the forward strand.
TTTTACTAAATGAATTTATAAACGGGTAAGATTTAAAACATTAGCTAAACTCATTATCAATTCAATATGTCACCGTAATTATGTGGTAAAAATTAAATCGGTGTAATACGTTATGTATCTATACATTGCTATCCCTTAAAACGTCACTCTTAATAATAATCTTATTTGAAGATGTTCGTTCGTCGGCTCAAAGACACTTGCTGCAAAATTTTCTTTGCGGAAGCTTTACTTCTATTTCAAGTGAGTGACATAAAATGTTTAAACTCAAAACAACATTTCGTGCCCAATTGTTTCTCAAACCTAGTTTCGGTATTGAAGTCAAAGTTAACTTGCCTTGCGTTCGCTATACAACAGCGGGTGATGGTTACACAAGAAGACGGCTCGGCAGATTTTAAGTGTTTCAGGGTGACAGGGTGACTAACCTCGATCAAGTTTCCCTCAGGACTTTTGTAAAAGCCTAAATATGACCACACTCCAGATTTGGTCCACTTAAAAGGCTGAATCTCCCAAGCACGGTCACTGCCTTCCGCCATTCCTTCTCGAATAGTAAACATTGCGTGCAGCGCGTGGCAGCGTCAGACTGGCCGACAGATTACAGTGAAATCGCGATAATCAAACACGGTTTTAATGATAATTACATTTTAAACGATAATACTAACCTTCAGTATATTTTATCGTGGTTTATCGCGAAACCGGTTATTTTCCCATCCCTAGCTACAACAGCAGAAGACCCCACTGGGTACCTCTCATCTCCACTACAAATAGGAAAAAGAGGCTACAATTTGCAAGAGCTCACCAAAATTTTGTTTACACAGCGACTGTGTTTTGGGGGCTTAAAAACGCAAAAAAGTGAACACGGATTTCCTACCCATAATGCTCGTCTTAACGCAGAATAAAAAGTGATAACGCAACGCCACTTTTGCGTTTTCTCTTCAGATCGTTTCTGTGTAAACATAGCCTAAAATGGCCCCCACAGTCACCAAATCTCAACCCAAAAGAGCATCTTTGTGATGTGGTGGAACGGGAGCTTCATGCCCTGGATGAGCATCCCACAAATCTCCATCAACTGCAAGATGCTATCCTATCAATGTGAGCCAACATTTGTAAAGAATGCTTTCAGCCCCTTGTTGAATATGCCACGTAGAAGTAAAGCAGTTCTGAAGGCGAAAGGGAATCAAACACAGTATTAGTGTGGTGTTCCTAATAATCCTTTAGGTGAGTTTATGTGGCTACAATATGTACGATTATTTTGGATGTTCGGTAAGTCAGTAAATATACAAAATAAAAGCCGACCAATCAGGTTGTGAATGTATCCCAATGCCTTTCAGTTTGGTATCTTGAGGGTTTAGTTAAAAATGCCGGTGTTCATTTTTTTTTTTGTTCGGACCAAATGAACCAAGCACTAAAAGTGCGAATACACCCTTAAATATGTGCTGCAGAATAACAATTCACCTTTGGCTAAGCCCCGCCCCCCTTAGTTACTGTTGCTACATCCGTCAAACTTCATCTGCGCTCTGCATGGCTTATACTGTAACAGCTCTTCCTGCTGAAATGTTATCAAACTAAAGCAGCAAACAAAGTGTCCAATAGAAGTAGGCAAATGGGGCTACAATATGCGTTCGAAGGCTATATTCATGACATACAGGTGAAACGCAAGAAACAACAAGGCATCCAAAATAGAGGCAAAAGCATAATTACCGGTCACAGTCAAAACATGAACCACCGCATATCCTACTAGTGGAGACGGAGGCTGGGACTAACAATATCAGGGAGCAACACTGTTCATGCAAAGCTGGGTAGGTCTATTCACTACTATAATCATTATTACAAAGCAAACGGACTAATGTTACACGAGTATAACGTTGTATTTATAAGCAGCGTGTGATAGCGTGTCAACAACCGGTATGAGAACCGAAATCATAACCTAAAACATTATAAAACGGTCTAACTAGTATAACTTCACACTCACAGTAAGGTTAGAAGTAAAAAAGATGTGCTTGTTGATCTTTGCGGGGTTTAGCTGACTGAGGACAGGATTGTCAGGATTTGACTTCAGTTTTGGGAAGGGAAAAAAGGACACCCCCCTCTCTGGGAAACGCGTATCTAAATGCGTTTAACCATATTTTGGATAAAACTACGACAGTAATAGCCTGCCGAGACCAAAAATATGACACGTCTGTGTTGGAAGTCAATGGAGCGCTGTGAAAAAGTGTCGGAGCTCTGTGGGAGCTCGTTCTTGGCTGCGCTGTGATTGGGCAATCTACATTCCAGGGCGTGGCTTAGCCAAAGGTGAATTACAAATTCAGTTTCTAATAGTTCATGACCTCGACGGACTGGAGAAGATTTCAACAAAGAAGGCGGAGATTCAGAGCCACACCCACCTATTACATCATCGCCATGGACCAATGGTAGTTGGAAGATGTTTACCAGCAAAGTTCACTTTGGCAAGCTGTTTCAAACTCAAACTGAGTTCAGAGTGAAACAAACTCCAAAAGAACTGCGTTTTGGCCTGATTTAATTCGAAATGACATCACACCAGTTTGTTCTTCGATTTCTCTTAAGTATATTAACATTAGCCTTAATTGTTACATTTTTATATTTCTTATGATGAAGTTATAAATAACTTAAAGGTAGGCAATTTGTTTTAATAAACGCTTTTTGTTATACTGATTGAAACTCCACATCCTGATAGCAATCAATAATATTGGCCTAAATATTAAAACATGTAAATATATCTTCTGTGGACATCTCAGGATGTTCATGTGTTTCTGAAGGGAAGGTGGGATATCATGCTTTCAAAGCTAAATAGCTATTGCTAACCTCTCCGAAACTGCCAACCCCTCTTTTAATCTCACAGACCCTGTTTACATCTGGTACAAGTTGTCCAGTTCTGAAGGATACTGTAGGTGACTTCCAGGCTGTAGTTTCCAGGCGGTAATGTTGGAGTCAAGTTGTCCTTCTTCTTCTGAATGATGCGATACAGTTTTCTGAAAGTGGGTAGAGCAGCAGTTCTCATCCACACGATGAAATCCTCATTGATGAAACCGTTGTTCTCAGCGTCCGTCGGGTCCAGCTCATAAACGGGTTTGCGCCAGTTTACGGGTTTGCTTGTATCTGTGAGGACGAATAACAATGGTTAGCAATAATACAGTGAAACTTTAAAAACATCAAGGCCATTTTTCAATGACCGCTTATACCAACATTACAAACATGCACTGATGTAGAGTTATTGCTCTGATCACTGTAAAGTGTTTTTCCCTTCTAATGTTTATTGAAATAGTCCAGTAAGTGTTCGTCTTGAATTATTACTAACAATAATTTTTCTGCTTTAAAAATAGCAAAAATAACTGTATGTTATATATTTATATAGCTTGTTTTCACGTGACGTCACGCCACTGCGTTGCCATGGTGCGAAAAACAGATGGAGGGCAGGAAGTGATTTTCTACATTAGGAAGCACTACAACAAACTCAAAATGCCTATGTTTTACGTCGTTTATGGTTGTTCAAATCGATCAAAACACGAGGAGTTTTTATCGTGTGCCCAAAGTTGTTCATAAGGGGGGAAAATACAAGAAATTGATAGAAAAACACAGAGAAAAATGCCTTGCAAACCTACGTCTGCGGTCGGGAGGAGCCGAATGGGAAAATGCCTGTGTGTGTGCAGTGATCACTTCGTCAAATGTGAGTTAATACATTATTTATGTGGCTTATAATTACATCATTCAGGTGATTAAATACACTTATGTGGCTGTTTGTGTAACGTACCAGTTTCCGAACTTTGTAAAGTCAAAGTATGTCTGTAAGACGAGTTAGTTGCTGATATCTACAGCCTCCATGGCAGGCAAATCTCTCGATTCAGTTGAAAATCGCTCCTCTTCATAACGTAAGGATCACGTCCAACATATGTTTTGATTTTCTGTTTATATATTTCTCTTGTAATAGCGTCTAAAGTAGTACAGTACGTATTTTCCTCCATCTCGTCCATTGCGCTCTTCACTCCTTGCCCTCCATCTGCATTCCGTGCATCAACACAATCACGTGACTGCAAACCACCTATTAGATGTGTACTTACATTATCCCGACAGTTTCCACCAACTTTCAAATACGGAGAAATTTATAGTTTAATTCGAAGACACGGGACGTTTCTCTATTTCCGTTTCGTCGCCCGTCTATGGCGTCATACAACCTTTGACTTAGGGCTGGGCGATATGGCCAAAAAATCATATCTCGATATTTTTTGGTCAAATGGCGATATACGATATATATCTCGGTACTTTCTACGTTTTCTATTTAGATAAAGAAAATCTTTATATTTAAAAATATATATATATATATATATATATATATATATTCACATTCGGCCCAATGATATCCTACAAACAATGTTGATATTGAAGGATATGGAAACAAATATAATATAGGCTATGCAATATATTATGTGCAAAAAGCTTTTGTTTTTATATTGACTAAAGGCTAAACTAAAAATGAAAATAAAAACAAAAGCACAAACTAATTATATTAGCCTGCATTTGATTACCCCATTATAATCACTTTCACTTTCATTAAAAATATATACATGTAGGTTTAAAATTCCACATATGGCACATTTATTTCTCCAACAACAAATATTTTAGCAATATGTTTATTTTAGTCAGAATTATTGCGTACTACGTAGTACTATTCACGCGCATGCGCGCGCCGGCGCTCGTTCAAGGAAGCATGAATTTTAGCGGAGATTCACTTGCAGAAACTCGTCCTCTTCTGACATGGACATATTTGTTGTGAAATGGACATATTTGCTTTACTTTCTAACATTTACAGATGGAGAATATACCTGTGAAATGTAAGTTGAGCACTGAGGAAAGCACCACATCTCAAACGCATTAAACAGCGCAAGTATATCTGTCAGTCAGCAACAGTGTCTGTCAGAGCATTTGACAGGGCGGCAAGCTGCCTTAAACTTGTTAACTATATCAAAGTGATTTTGACGCAATTAATATAAGCTTGTGTCATGTTTAGGACAAATTGTACTACGTAGCCTAGCTACTTTCACTGCAGCAGCTCACACTGCAACCTCCGCTATTTTTCAGATGTGCTCATATCAAACTACCGTATCGATATAAACGGTATTGCCTCATTCCATATCGTTTCAAAAAATATAACGATACATCGTACAAACTCGATATATCGCCCAGCCCTACTTTGACTCCTCTATTTTCTCGAACTTCCTTGCGGAACCAGGTGAAACCGCCAAACACAAAGGGGAACACTGGACTACCGCCAATAAAGCAAAGGAAATGACGAAGAAAAAAAAGTTGTACGTATTTTTATGTGTGTAAATCACGTGCCCGCTCACGAGCGCTCACTCTTAACAGACAGACTGTCCCCGGTGCTGCTCGCGCGTCACCAGGTCGTCTCATTCAAATCAGCCAACTGTTGCTGTTAGCGAGCCGCGCACATTGAATACTCATATGAGTCAGAATGCGAATGTACATGCCCGCTTCAGCGCGCTCATACTTACTAAATAAACGCCTCACCTCCGGCGCCGCGCACTCACTACATTCCCTTTAGCCTTAGCACATAGTGGATGAATAACGCAAACTCAGTCAAACGTTTGACTGCAGTATCTTATGTGCCTTATAATCCGGTGCGCCCTATATACAGTATGAAAAATGTTCTAAATAGGTCATTCATTGAAGGGGCGTAATATAAATATATTCGTCTGTATTATATTTAATACACGTTCTGCTGCTACAGCCAGCTCAGTAAAGCTCAAACGTACGGGTCAAAAATATGACCCGAGAAGGGTTTGGGACAGGAGAAGCATGACACAGGTAAACATTGGGGTTGCATTTAAAGCTTCTCGACAAGCTAAATCTACAGAGAGATGCCGTATATATTTTGTGAAATGATGATGTCATGTCATGAGCTGAGCTGGTTGTAATTGACAGCGACAACAACTCCTGTGAGCCCACGCTCTTTCCCGACGTCATCAAAGCACGTCTTTTGTTATTATTTTAAATGAGTGACCCCTGGTGGCCAAAAATCGCATACTGTACGTTTAAACCAAAAGACCTTTTACTTGCTGAAAAAAGTCTACACTATCAATCAGAGACAGAAGGACTGTAGTAGATTATGTGCAACATGTTTTTCAGCCAAGTTTTGATCATGTTGTAGGCTTTAGGGTTGGGCTTTATGTACCTTGGAACACAACGGAGAGGTTGCTGTTGCTTCCTCCTGGGTTTCTGAACTTCACATGTTTGTCCGTCCACCAAGCAATGCCTGTCTTTACCAGATGAATAGCTATTCGGCTTCCGTTTGGGTGGATGTAAAACAGCTCCAAAGTATCTGCAAATATCAAACGGATTACAGAAAGCTGTCAGAAAGACCTCAGGTCAGTTTCACGCAGCTTGTATAAGCAGTAAATATTTATTTTAAGGCTCATATATATTCATATGGTGCAAGTCTGCAGAGATCAAATATTTTACACAGAAATCAGAAATCATGGGTATAAAGAGCCAAAATGTATGCAATACTTATCAAATCTCTGGCTAAATATTTTTTCACTATCAACAGTTTGCACATTTGTACACAGTGTTATAAATACATGTTTTAAAATAAACACAAGTGTATTTGTTTGAGCCATAAGCTTATCACTGTTCACTGTTCATATTTGTCTTACCATTGAAGAGACTGTTCGCAATGGCACCGCAGGGAGCAATGGGTTTCTTCTCGCTTGTTCGATACGGTTCACACTCTTTACTTGGGTTCTGCAGAACAAAGACTTAACCGTAGAATCTGACATACTGTGCTTTCATTCCATGGAAGTTTCTAATTATTAGGCATTCGATTGTCATGTCTGGCATCAAGGCTGTTTAATGAAACTAAAAGCATATAAAGACATATTGAACCTAAAAGCACATTCATGAAGTTCAGCAGAACTTTATCTTTATAATAGAGCTGGGCAGCGATTTATCGGATCCAAAATAAAAGTTTGTGTTTACATAATATATGTGTGTGTACTGTGTATAATTATTTTGTATATATTATAAATACACACACGCATGTACATTTTTAAGAAAAATGTGTCATTTATATTTCAAACATGCATAGTTATATAGAATATCAATTATATACAGTCTATACAGGTGAAACTTGAAAAGTGTGAATATTTTGCTGATAGCATCAATGCAAAAGCGGCCAAAACCAAGTATGGAGTACATATGCATGAATATACTTTTCAGAGGGCTGACATTTCTGTATTTAAATTCCTTTTTTTATTGATTTCATGAAATATTCTTATTTTGAATATGGGTTTCCATAAGCTGTAAGCCATAATCAAAATCATAACAAATAAAGGCTAGAAATATCTCACTTTGCATGTAATGAGTCTATATAATATATTACTGAAATAAATGAACGTTTGCACAATATTAACATTTTTCGAGTTTCACCTGTACATGGAAATTTTTCTCAAATACATACATGCATATGTGTGTATTTATACATACAAGATAATTATACACACAATCATAATTATGTAAACACAAACTTTTATTTTGGATGTGATTAGGCTAATCCTTGCCCAGCACTACTTTATAAATTATAAACATTTAAAATTAGGCTAAATGCCAGGAAAAAACTTTACTCCTGTTTTATCAGTAACCAAGAAGATTCTCCAAGCACTCACCAGTAAAGAGCTTTTATCTCCGTTCAGCTGACTGTCGTCTCTCGACTTGACATAACGTCTATGGTTTTGATAGAAGTTGGAGAGTCCATAGTACATGAACACATTACTCTACAAAAGAAAAGATGTCAAAGGATATAAAACCATCCAGTAGCAGACCACACATCTTTTGTCCAAAAGGTATTTTAATTTTATTCACGGGCATTTTATACGAAATTGATCTGAAATCTGTTGTACTTTTAGGAGCCGGAAACTTTTCTATTTTAAACTATTCAAAGGTATACGATCAATAAACTGTCCTCTAAATGCATAATACATGAGAACTAATGCCACTTTAGGCCATTAATTTCACCAAAATACAGTTCACAGACACTCATAGAGTCACAATTGTAGCTTAATGGACCTACAGATAAATATATCCAAGTATAAATAAACCGCCTCTGTTCCAACAGTATGGATTTTAGGTATGCGGCAAATTTGGTTTGAAATATCAAATAAAATATTTTCTAATAATAGTTTTAAATAAATGCAGCCTTGGTGAGCACAAGGGAACCTCACATGAACTGTAAAGCACAGTGGTGAAAGTATAAAGAGATACCACATATTTTATTTTCAATACGATACCGATACTTTCAAAGGCCAGTATCGCCGATACCGATACTTCTAAACTTAACTTTTAAATTTGAAAAAATTTTAAATTATTGAATTACTAAGATTAAAATGGGTAATGATACCAACTTAACATTATATTTTTAAGGCATTTTAACATTCAATACGTCTTAATTGGAACTTATTAAGATTATATTTTTATTTACCCGTGGTTACAACGTTTACTTGTAGTGGTAACCATGGAAATCCACAAAATATTACAGGCCAAGTTGAACTATGATCACTGTAATGGGAATTTTCATTAGCGACTGCCAGTGACCGGCTTTTGCACCCATAAAATGCAACCTTTTTATTTTGACATTGTATGATTTGTATTAAAATTAGTTACAGAATAGGAATATATACTTTAAACATTCAAAAAATAATTTATTTGCACAAACTATGTAGTTTTCTGTCTTTTGTTAAGCATTGTTCAGGGATGCATTTCACATTAGCATCAATGGTTTCTTGTGATACTTTTGGGAAACGCAGCCGTTTGAATGCATTGTCTAGAGAGTGTGAGCGCTCTCTGTGGTTGATTGCTTCTGTTCAGATAAGCAGAAAAATAGTTATACAACACAATTATTTACTTAAAGGAGAACTCCGGCGAACAATGAACCTTTGGTCTAATAAAACATTGGTACCTAGTCAATTGTTCTCCGAGTTTTGTTTTCATGATAATCGAATGTAAAGAGTTTTATCTCTAAAATCTGTTTAGCGTATAATGCTAGTAATGGGGGCATTGACTAAGTAAAAAGAAATCGCTAGTTTATACCACTAACAAGGCTCAAAATAGCCCCACACTCACACAGTAACATAATGAGGCTCCATACATGCAAAACGAAGCATTGAGAACTTTGTAAGTGTACAGACCGTTTAATAAGAAGATACTTTATGAAGACAGTTCACTTCGCGTATACAGACAGGAGCCATCTTAAAAAATAGTCTCGATAAGTCGATCCCCGAACGCCGTTCATACAGTTCAGAAGTTTGCTGAACTTCATAGAGTTCAGATCACTCAGCACGACGTTCGTGGTTTGACTTATCGAGACTATTTTTTAAGATGGCTCCTGTCTGTATACGCGAAGTGAACTGTCTTCATAAAGTATCTTCTTATTAAACGGTTTTGTATGTATGGAGCCTCATTATGTTACTGCGTTAGTGTGGGGCTATTTTGAGCCTTGTTAGTGGTATAAACTAGCGATTTTTTTTACTTAGTCAATGCCCCCATTACTAGCATTATACGCTAAACAGTTTTTAGAGATAAAACTCTTTACATTCGATTATCATGAAAACAAATCTCAGAGAATGGTTGACTATGTACCGATGTTTTATTAGACCAAAGGTTCATTGTTCGCCGGAGTTCTCCTTTAACAGGTTATTTATCCAATTCAATAGGCATTAAACTTCTTGTCAAATAAACAAACTATATTTTTATTTGAGTATCGATACTTTTGATACTCGACATAGATGTATCGATACTTTCTATCGATACGCCCATCCCTAGTATAAAGGCTGTGTTGGTAGTTATGAACCAGGATGGTTTGCGATCACTGAAATGAGCAGAAATGTAATGTTTCGGGATAAGTGAGGCAAAGTGATTATTCGAACCTAAAGTATACAAAAATAGCTTAAATTTAAGCCAAAATTCCTCCAGGCCAAACTGGACTCTGATCCACAGTCAAAGGAAGCGTTTGGTTAAAGTTGTCGCTGCTCAAATTGGTCAAACCAGAAACTAAAGTCAAACACATTCCTTCTAGATTTTTTAGTTTTTTGTAAAGTTGAGTTCTTTATCTAGTTATAGTAGCTCTTGCACATATGAAGATATATGGAAGCTTGTTTCCAAGAGGAAATAAAAAAAAGATCATTTTAACTCACAATTATTGCTTTTTTCTCATAATTGTGAGTTTATTAGGGATGCACAAATTATATCGATATCTTAAAGGAGTAATTCACTTTTAAAAGATAATTTTCGGTTCAAGGTCCAAAAGACAGTTTCAGTGCAAACTGTTGAAAGGGCTTTAAACGATTATCTAGCGAAATTATTGCTTATTTAAAAATAAATAACAAAGTTTAAGTTTTATAAGCTCAAATGCTCGCTTTGCTCTGTTCTGTGTGACTCTCCTGTTCGAACTCGTTCATCAAAATGAATAAATCTTTTTTCGAGCCAATTCATTCATTTTGTTCGTTGAATTAACCAAATGACTCGAAAAAAGATTCGTTCATTTTGATGAACGAGTTCGAACAGGAGAGTCACAAATGCGCAACACAGAACAGAGCAAGGCGACTATTTGAGCTTATAAAACTTAAACTTTGTTATTTATTTTTTAAATGAGCGATCATTTCGCTAGATAAGACCCTTATTCATCGTCTGGAATCGTTTAAAGTCCTTTGAACAGTTTGCACTGAAACTGTCTTTTGGACCTTTAACCATTTGGTTACCAGTACAGTGCATTATATGGAGAAAAATCCTGGAATGTTTTCATCAAAAACCTTAATTTCTTTTCGACTGAAGAAAGAAAGACATGGACATCTTGGATGACAAGTGATTAAATTATCCGCACATATTTTTAAAAAAAAGTGAACTACTCCTTAAATGCCCATAAATAATGGAGCATTTCCTTCAGCTGAGATGTTTAAGATTTGCCATGGTGGTTTTGAATGGCTTGATTATGATTGGATGGTGATCATGATTAGCTTCAGTGCATGTGATTCAAACAGCAATGCTGGGACTGTTTATGTTGCATAAATATCTGAATAATCTCATACAGGATGCATTTCATAGAGTTAATGAATCCCGGTGTGCATTCAGCGCTTCTGCTTCAGTGCAGCTCAAACAGCATCGCAGAACATTGTTATATGCATAACATTATAAAGAGAACACTATTGTAACAAAATATTGCAATTTTGTTATTTGAAACAGTTATGTTAATTTGTAGATGTTTGTTTTTCAAAAACATTGGTGCATTATTAATTTCTAAGGGAATATATATATATATATATATGAAGAGATGCAAAAGCCTCTAAATGCCATTTGAAATTTTCTTCTATAATGATGATTTTTATCAAACTTGTATATTTAAGTTCAGTAATTTCACTTAAATGGCAATGATAATTACCTATTAATTGTTATTTAAGTGAAATTACTGAACTTAAATTTACAAGTTTGATAAAAATCATCATTAAAGAAGAAAATTTAAAATGGCATTTAGAGGCTTTTGCATCTGAACTCTTCATATATATATATATATATATATATATATATATAAAGAAAGTTTCAAATTAATTTTAAAACTTACACTTGGTCAAACTTGGCTACTGTACTATATGTTTGATTTATGTTGAAATGTGTGGGATATGGCTTTTGAAGGTGAGACGTCTGTTTTTGGTTATCAGGCTCTCAAAATTATATAAAGAATTTAATTTAGATTTATCAGCCAATATATCTGTTATCAGCTTTCAAATATAAAGAATTATTGGTTATCGGTATCTGCCAAAGTGTTTATCGGTGCATCCCTATAGTTTACATACAAGTTATAAACTTGTTTTTCCTGAGAATTGCTCAGGAAAATGATCTCAAAATTGCACATTTACAGCTCACAAATATGACTTTGTTTTCCTTCAAATACATCTCATAACTGAAAGTTATACCTCGCAGAGTCAAAAGTCAGAACTGTGAGATATAAAATTGCAAATGTAAGGAAAAATTTGAATTGTGAGATAAAAAGTTGCAATACTGGTTTACTTTTTTAGTCTCTTTTATTATCTGCGGAAACAAGCTTCTATTGAGATCAGGGCCCATATTCATAAAGATTCTAAGAGAATCCTCTCAAAAAACTTAATTTAGTTTAAAAACTTTTACGTAGCAGTCTTAGCTTAAGAGCGATTCGGGACCGATCGAACTGACCCTGTTGCTTATGTGTGACACAATCTTTTAAAGACTGTGATTGGTTGGTTGTACAAGAAGGAAAAAAGGAGTGATTTTAACTATAGGGACTTCTAAGCCTTCACATTGAAATTACATGCATAATCTTTCCTATTTTATCGTTCTCACGCACAAAGAAGAATTACTATTTTCTTTACTAGGATTTTTTCTTTAATTTTAAGAGTAAACACCCACATTTCTAAGAATTTTCTAAGATTTTGTCTCTAGGAGCTACTCATTGCATTATGATTCTTTATGAATACGGGCCCTGATCTTCATGTACCCAAAGTTACTCAGAAAGAGTTTCAAGGGTTAGATTCCACTTTAAAAATTCTAGTTTTAGACTTCTATTTCTTGACCGGTGTTTTGTTTTGCTCGATCCTCTGCGCTTTCGTCAATATGTCATGCGTCGGGTCAGATGTCACTCTTCTGTCTGAACTAGACTTGTGTATGCCTGTTACCAAAAGCCAATGATTATAGTTATTTTCCTTAAAAAGAAAAAAAAACAAAAAAAAAAAAAACAATGGCTCCACTTCAGAAGGCCTTTATTAACCCCCTGTTATCGTATAAATTACTTTTATGATGGATGGATGTGCTTCATGGGCTTCATACACAAGGTACCATTCACTCCCATTATAAAGCTCGGAAGATTGTGTTTGGCTGAAATAAGCATGCCATACACCTAGGATGGCTTGAGGGTGAATAAATCATTGGATAATTTTCGTTTTGGGGTGAACTCTTTAACAAGTGTATGTCCACAACAAACTAATATATTTCTACATATAATCATGTATACTTTTAATTTATTGCGGTGCACATGTAGAAACATATCATTAACTGTATCAATAAAAGTGAGCAATCCCTTTTTAGGCTTTGCTAACTTTCTACTGTTAGGAATAGGATGTGTTAGGATGAGAGATGAAGAAAGTATTTACGTCGAAGTGCTGGTCCAAGGTGAAGGGCACTGAGCAGGTACACACACTTGTGCTGTTCCAGCTGTAGTTCTGCGCGCAGTTATAACACGGACTGGACATGTCGACACCAGTGTAGTCGATCTAGAACACACAGAACCAGCACAAAACAACACTGATACCAGATACCTGACCACAGCAATAATACAGAGCCTTAAAAAACTCTTCTATCAACATGATGATGTTGCATTGCTGACGTTACGCACCTCGAACTCTTTGATGTTGTTAGAGGTGACGAAGAGTCCGATGCCGATGGGGATGAAGATGAGTCCGATCATGAAGAAGGCTGGCAGGACGGTGCCCGCGGTCAGGATGGGCTGCCAGGCGGGCAAACGCTGCTGTTTAAAGGCCGTGTTATCGGGCTTCTTGCTCTTGACGGATCCCGGGCCCCCGGAGCCCACCGATCCCGGATGGAGACCGTCCTCATCCTTTGCGTTATAGCTGGACGCCATCATCGCTCTTTAATCCGGTAAAGACGAGCGGATACTAGCGAGCGCACTACACGATAACCTCAAATATATTGCCTCGATGGACAGTAGTGTGTATTATATCGCTGCTGACACTTGTTGATCGCACAGTGAAAGCGCCATTAACGTTACACAGCAATAATGATTATCTCTGTTTAGCGCTTATTGAACATGGACACTACGGTAAACAAGGAAGTACAGCAGCCAATAGACGGAGAGTACGGTCATGACATCATCAAACCACACCCCTACCCTCAGTAAATCATTTCTGAGGTATAATTTTCTGTTTAAGTTATTAGGGGTTCAAGCACGAAGTGCTGAAACCCTATTGTAATTGTATTGATTTTTAGGGGTTCAAGCACGAAGTGCTGAAACCCTATTGTAATTGTATTGATTTTTATTATTATTATTATTATTATTCTGCCGTAAAACGCATCGTGCAGACCAAACCGTAAGTGCTGGAGACCTGAAACTTTGTCAGATGGTAGTACAAAAATCGAGGAGAGGTTATCAAATTATGAGCCCGATTGGCCCATAGGTGGCGCTATAGCGACCAATTGCGCGAAACCACTCATAACTCCTAGACCGTAAGTCGTACACTCAAGTGTCTTATATCGTTGGAAAGCTGGTCACCTGACGAAAAAAACGTATATCTCCGATTTCATTTCCGTCATGATAGATTTTCCGCCATTTTGAATTTTGTCAAAAAACTACTTTTGCGAACTAGTCCCTGGATTTTTGCCCGATCGGAACCAAACCAGTGCAGAAATGTTCTCTGGAGTCTGAAGATCAATAATTATCAAAAAAATGTTGAAATTTCTCGTTCCGGTCGCTAGGGGGCGCAAAATAAACGTTGTGGGAGGAGCCTATTTTACTAAAATGGCTATAGCTTGAGAAGTAAATGAGATATCTTCACCAAACTCTGTACACATGTGTAAGAGTTCAATTTGAGGTGACAGTAAAAAAATCGCGACGATTGAACACTAGGTGGCGCTATAAAATGAAAAAAACAGATAAACACCTGACCGTCAGTCCGATTGACTTGAAAATTGGTATGCAGTGTCTTGGTCCAAGGCCCCATGTACGTCTATAAGGACATTGGTGTATCTCAAAAAACATGGCCGCCATCGGCCAATGAAGTTTGAGCATCTATGAAACAAGGTTAACGAAGGCCGATCGGAACGAAACTCGTTGGGAATGTTCGACTCATGGCCCTAGAGGTCTGTAAAAATTTTGAAAGAAATCGGCCACTAGTTGGCGCTAACGAGTTTTATTGCTCTGTAATCACGTGGTGTTGCACACACCCCCACAAAATGTATATCAATTGATAGATCTCCTCATGATGAACAACTTTGCCTCAAGAACCATTGCTGTCAATCAATTCGTTCGTTAAATATTCACGAATATGTTAAAAACCTACTTTTGCGAACTAGTCCCTGGTTTTTTGCCCGATCGGAACCAGACTAGTCTAGGATAATTCTTTGGACTCTCTTGATCAATAATTATCCAAAAAAAGTTCAACTTTGTCATTTGTCTTGCTATAACAGAGTCATTTACAAAAGGGGCGTGACAAAAAGGCCCCAAAAGCCTGTAAATCCTAAAGGAAAACTCAGAACTTTACAAAAATTGATGAGCATATGTGTCATAACATGCTGAAGAAGCATGCACAGTTTCATGGAGATCGGACCATAGGTGGCGCTATAACTGTTAAAAAGCTTTAAAACCATGTATTTCCAATGGTAAATTGCCAGTATTGGCTGTAAATGGTGTTTTCCATCTCTGATCATATCATAATGTTAAAACCAGTGCAGTACAATTCTCTGGACTCTCTAGATCAATAATTATAACAAAAAGTTGAACTACGTCATATGGATGACTATAATAGGATGGCTTCAACATTTAGTGTGTTTAAGCCATCTATTACTACACTTTCAGTGTCCCTGAAAGCGTTGATCTCTTCAATAAACAAGTCAGAACACGTGACATTAAATAATCATGAACATTTTCAGACAGATCTGACAAAATATGCCTAAATAACAGTTAAAAAAGGTGAAATGATATCAAAATGATGGTCTATTAAGCCAATAAGTGGTGTTTTACTGCCCTCTGCTGTTCAAAATAGTAAGTGTCTCACTACTCAACTATAATTAATATTATGACTTTATTAATGATCTATTTTAACATTTGCAATCACATTTAGTCAAA
The DNA here is from genome assembly GCF_988280905.1 of Pimephales promelas. Lineage (NCBI taxonomy): Eukaryota > Metazoa > Chordata > Actinopteri > Cypriniformes > Leuciscidae > Pimephales > Pimephales promelas. The sequence continues at coordinate 7,132,784 of NC_142783.1, forward strand.
TATTGAACACAATAATTTTTTTTGTCAAAGTTTATCACTTCAGTTGTTCTGAATCTTCACATAATTGCTATGAACGTGGTAAATAGCTATACTATATTCCTAGAATCACATTAAAATCCAATCATCCAAGCCCCAATCACTGTAAATAATGTTAAATCATGCTAGAACATGGTAAATTAATGTACACTATGGTCAGAGGTGTAGTGGAAAAAAAAAGAGGTGGGTAAACTATAAATTCTGGTGGATCACGACGTGGTCACCAGGTAAGGTGGGCCACTGTCTACCGGTGTATGTGTATCCTGATAACATTGCTATAGGGAGGCCTCGACATTAACCCTTTTAATACGCTTGTCCTTCGGACAAGTAAGTCTGCCATTCATTTGTCTGAGTAAAAAAGTTGCTTGACCAGATTTTTTATTTTTTATTTTGTGTGTGTTGATTTATTCTGAAACAATATTCTCATCAGTGTTCAATCAGCTTTGATATTTAAATCACATTATTTTAATATCCCCTCACCCAATATTATTAAATGTATGCTTCATCTTTCATTTTAAATAGTTAAATTTGATAAATAAATTAAATTATTTCGAATAATAAGACACTATGGGCTGTTACCCTAGGGGCTGATCAAATTAAATCATTTACACTGAAAAATCACAATTGCATAAAATAATGTTATGACATTTATTTAAATTTACATAAGAAACTGGGAAAGAATGATACTACTTTTAAACATTTAACACTAAACCGCCAGTAGGTGGTGGCAGGCGACCGTCTTAATGAGTGAGTCATTGATTCATTTATTCAAACGATTCGTTCAAACGGCTGATCATTCAAGAATGAGACCGATGTTTTTGAATGGGTCTTTGAATCTTTGACTCAATCGATTCGTTCAAAATGCTGAATCATTCAGTAAACACGTCGAGTGTTCCTGTGACATGTGCCGTGGTTCTGCTGTGATTATTGTTTGGAACTATTTTCGCTGCTGAAACAGAACAAAAACAGCCAATATAGCATCTAAAATGTAAGTGATTTAGTTTTTTACTGTTTATTGAACTGTTGTAGGAAATCAATGTCACGTTTTCAATCGTGATGGTGTTCAGGAAAAATAATTGAGGTTGTTTATTAAAATGCGATCTGTATCCAGATAAGTTATCCGGATAATAAGTACCGATTCCATTTACACATGGCCACATAAATGTGTTTTTGCAAAACGGATATAAATCCGATCTTAAACTCCCGCGTATGCAGATTTAATGGATTGCACGCCACCAAAAGCAACAGATTTGAGCTGCATTTCGTTGATCATCAGCTAATTTCCAAATCAAAGACATCAATAAAAGAGTGGCAACAACGCTGGTAAGATAATTTCGTTTCTTTACTTGAAGATGATTGTGTGTTAAGCGTCTGTGACTTACTTTCACTTTTATTTGCGATGTTTGCACGTTGGCTCGATGAATAGACGATCAGCTGCTCATCTGCGGTGATGGGTGATACGTGTCGCAGTAGCGCCGTCATATCTGACTATAACATGACATATATAGCCTATATAACAAGCTCACTCGTTTATTTTTTGCCTTTTTGGGAGGAGTAAAATATACATATGTGGTTTCAACAACCAGATTGCGTTTACACCTAGTATGCGAGCCAGACTACCTCCAGATGTGGTCAGGCAGATCCGATCGCGATCCGATCACAACGCATTTACACCTTGCATTAACATGCGTTTTTTATTATCCGGATAACTTATCTGGATACAGATCGCATTTTAATACCAGGTGTAAATGGGGTCTGAGTGTGTTCTGCGCTGTGTAGATTTCTGCTCGAGAGGCTGCGCGAGGGTCAACAGTGCAACCTTACCGTCAGTAGTCAACAACACAGTAATGCAGCGCAATATGAAAGAGTTCGTCTTAGGTTTAACAACCTATGAAACTAATAATGAACAATATATAACTAAAACGACACAAGCTTAATTTAAAATGTCTTAGGAACCACATGCAGGATATTTAGAGGTGGATTAACGCAATTGAGAGGTGGATGCGTTCATGTTAGTTCACAGTCCATTAACCAATGTTAACTAATGCAACCTTTGATTTTAATAACGTATAAGTAAATGTTGGAATTAATATTAACTAAGATTAATAAATGCTGAAGAAGTATTGTTCACATAATGTACATGTTAACTAATGTAGTTAAATAATGTTAACTAATGAACCTTATTGTAAAGTGTCACCAAAAATGCCTAATTCTGCTTCTCTATCTAGTGGACAACAGTGCTATTACAGCTAACGTATACAGTATGCCATGAATCTAGCATGATTTACCATAGTCAGGGATGTAGTGGAGGCAAAATGCACTCCACTACATGGGTAAACGCTACCTATGTAATGGGTAGGTGGGTAAACGCTATTTCCGAATATTGGGAGATACGTAAACGGCGTTTACGTGCATTTAGCCTCCACTACATCCCTGACTATGGTCAATCATGCTTCATGGCATAGTGTATAAGTTAGCTGTAATAGCACTGTTGTCCACTAGATAGAGAAGCAGAATTAGGCATTTTTGGTGACACTTTACAATAGAGTCAGAAGATGTAAAATGATATGGAACAATGAATGAGGCAGGGAGAAAACTAGTTTTTTTCCAACACCAGTCTTAATTTATTGCATCATGCCTGTTGACTTTGGATCAATGCATTGTTTGTGTGTTGTTGCATAAGGAGATAAAGAAATAATACAATTGGTGACAGTGATCAATCAACACAAAAGGAACAATGATATAAATGAACAAAGATATGAGTACTAATCACAATAAAACAGGCTGTAAAAAAATCATTGAAACAAACAATCTTTCGACATGGCTCAGGGCACATGTCTGGCAAACAAATTAATCAATTAGCAGCGCACAGGCTGACAGTCACATTAAATCATAAAAAGGCATAAACAATGTAAACACAATCAAATTAATAGATGGACTCACGTAATTCATGAAGACACACATCAAAGTGCCAGGAAAGAGTGCAAAGAATGAGCCAAAGGGTTCACAATCAATTTATAGGCAACAGGTGAGTCGTGCATGGTGAAGTGGCAGAGTCTCATTGAAAAAGCGAAATGGAGTTGAAAGAGATTAGAAAGGAAATCTTTTCAATTACTATTATGAATTATTTAATTATATCCATTATGCAATATTGGTTGGTGTTTTTCTATAAATCCAGCAATGAACATGTAACAAGAAAAGTCATTGAGAAGAAAATAACAGTCAGCCATTACCTCATTAACCATGGTTAAACCAACAACTAATAAAATACAATTGTGAACACTATGAACCCCAACACCACGGTGAAGGACATTTAACAATGTCCCTGCGGGTTTGTATTCGCTATAACAACCGCCTCGCTCTACATTACCCTGCTTATTACATTGCTACCTACCAAGTAAATCAATAATTTGACTCAAAATATAGATATAAACAGGAGTTTATTGATTTAAAAAACGATTGCCGATAAAAAAGAAAAATAGTCCGTTCTGTCTCTACATTTAGAATCCATGGCAACGCTCTGTTTTTCATGGCAACGGTGTGTTATACTTATAAGCAGCGGCCTGTTATAACAACAGACCGCACTCTACATTAGAATTCAACCAAGCCATATAAGAAACAAATAATTACCGTTACCAAGCTATCAGAGCTACGTAAACAGAGCGAATAGGAGAGCACCCGTCTGCAGACGTCAATAATGGAATATACTCCCGATCAAACTCCGCTTCCCGAAAGTTATAAACTGCCTCTGGAACCTAGTTAAGGTACAAACATTTATTCAACAAAAATAGTGATGCAGTTAAGTGTTTTTTCGCTCAGCCGAGCCCTCTCTGTTGCTGTGTGGAGCAGCCTGTGTCAGTCGCGCACTGCAGTCTCATGAGGAACGCAGCTTTTTGACATACAGTACGTCTTGTTCCCAAACACAAATATTTTTTTAAGTCTTTGTTCGGAATAATTATTCGTAAAAAACACATTATTTGTGCCTTTCCGAAAACCGTATTCGGATCCAACCCTAGTACACACTATATTTTGCATAGTTAATTTATTTAACAAATTATTTTTTGTTAATGTTTTGCAGTCATACTATACATATACTGTACACACTATAAATGTGTGTGTGTGTGTGTGTGTGTGTGTGTGTGTGTGTGTGTGTGTGCGTGCGTTTGTGTGTAAGCATGCTTTATGAAGTTAACATGAAAAAATGGTTTGCTTTAGTGCAGAATATTGGAGAAACAAAGTATTTCAAAATGGAAGTGTGCCAATAAGTGGTCTTCTACTGCCCTCTGCTGGCCACTTTTCTTTCTATATTGTGGTAAACCATCCTATAACATGGTATATCAAGGTAAACTGTGGAAAATCATGTTAGATTCATGGAAAATCATACTAGAACATGGTAAATCATGAAAAATTACATTGAAATATGGTTTATCATGGTAAATAATGCTTGCTACATAAAACTTAATGTCTTTTGATGCTTTTGTGCTTAAAGGCCTTAAAGGCCTAAACTGCTTGAACCCCGCTAAATGCTGCTTGCAGCTTTAATTATTATTATTATTATTATTATTCTGCCGTAAAACGCATCGTGCAGACCAAACCGTAAGGGCTGGAGACCTGAAACTTTGTCAGATGGTAGTACAAAAATCGAGGAGAGGTTATCAAATTATGAGCCCAATTGGCCCATAGGTGGCGCTATAGCGACCAATTGCGCGAAATGGCTCATAGCTCCTAGACCGTAAGTCGTACACTCAAGTGTCTTATATCATTGGAAAGCTGGTCACCTGACGAAAAAAACGTATATCTCCGATTTCATTTCCGGTATGCAAATTTTTCCGCAATTTTGAATTTTGTCAAAAAACTACTTTTGCGAACTAGTCCCTGGATTTTTGCCCGATCGGAACCAAACCAGTGCAGAAATGTTCTCTGGAGTCTGAAGATCAATAATTATCAAAAAAATGTTGAAATTTCTATTTCCGGTCGCTAGGGGAAGCAAAATAAACGTTGTGGGAGGAGCCTATTTTACTAAATTGGCTATAACTCCAGAAGTAAATGAGATATCTTCACCAAACTCGGTACACATGTGTAAGAGTTCAATTTGAGGTCACAGTAAAAAAATCGCGACGATTGAACACTAGGTGGCGCTATAAAATGAAAAAAACAGATAAACACCTGACCGTCAGTCCGATTGACTTGAAAATTGGTATGCAGTGTCTTGGTCCAAGGCCTCATGTAAGTCTATAAGGACATTGGTGTATCTCAAAAAACATGGCCGCCATCGGCCAATGAAGTTTGAGCATCTATGAAACAAGGTTAACGAAGGCCGATCGGAACGAAACTCGTTGGGAATGTTCGACTCATGGCCCTAGAGGTCTGTAAGAATTTTGAAAGAAATCGGCCACTAGTTGGCGCTAACGAGTTTTATTGCTCTGTAATCACGTGGTGTTGCACACACCCCCACAAAATGTATATCAATTGATAGATCTCCTCATGATGAACAACTTTGCCTCAAGAACCATTGCTGTCAATCAAATCGTTCGTTAAATATTCACGAATATGTTAAAAACCTACTTTTGCAAACTAGTCCCTGGTTTTTTGCCCGATCGGAACCAGACCAGTCTAGGATAATTCTTTGGACTCTCTTGATCAATAATTATCAAAAAAAGTTGAACTTTGACATTTGTTTTGCTATAACAGGGTCATTTACAAAAGGGGGCGTGACAAAATGCACCCAAAAGCCTATAAATCCTAAAGGAAAACTCAGAACATCCCAAAAATTGATGAGCATATGTGTCATCACATCATTAACAAGCATGCAAAGTTTCATGGAGATCAGACTATAGGTGGCGCTATAACTGTTAAAAATGTTAAAAACAATGTATTCCCTATGGTAAATTGCCATTATTGAAACTTAAAACTTAATGTCTTTTGATGCTTTTGTGCTTAAAGGCCTTAAAGGCCTAAACTGCTTGAACCCCGCTAAATGCTGCTTGCAGCTTTAATTATTATTTTATTTATTTAGCCTATATTTTTTTTGTCTTTTTTTGTCTTTCTCGTTAAATTCCAATGTAATGTAATATGTATCAATCCTTGAACCTCTGGCTCTTGTTCGTGTTTTAAAACCTTTCACTTTTGTACTATGTAAATAAATTTTTAATTTATTTTTAAGTTATTTTAGCATAAGCAGTCTAATAATAAGAATTTAAGATTTTTTTCTTATTCAAACTGTTTAATTCACTTCTAGTAAGTGCATTCACTTCTAGTAAGCGGAAAGAAATCATATCAAAGCATTTTTACTTAGAAACAATAATAAAAATATCTTCCATTATAGATGATTTTTGGTGAAACTCTTATCAATGCATTTCGATTCACAACAACATTACAGACAGAAAGTGCTTGGTCTGATATGAACATTACAGGCAGAGAATGCCACTATTAAAATCATGAACAACACTATAAAAAACATAGTGTTTAGCACGTTTTCAATTGATAACAGTTTTATTTCATTTGATGTGTATTTTTTATTGGACAATACTCTTTCAATCTGTTGCAAAGAGGTCTAATACCTGAAGAGAACAATAGCTTGTCTGTTAGCATCGTAGCATACATGACCTCCATGCTGCCATCTTTGCTCATAATGGGCACTTTGATCAAGTCATGTCGGTGAGATTATATTTACAAGTTGAATGTGCAACAATGCCACCAAAGTCATAAATACTAGTGGGAAACTCAGAATTATCTTTAAGCCCCGAGTTTACAAATTGGGGAACATGGCAGAATATCATACTTATTCAGTGATATTGTCAGGCTTTTTTTTTATTTACAACAAAATAAGCTAATTGCCTGCACAAAATATGATAGCATTGTAAATAACAACATTACATGAAAGATTAAAATCTACAGTGGCTTCATAAATTAATTAAAAACATTAAAAAAAGCAAAACACACCTGATGAACATTCTTTGTTCTTCATTTCCTGAAGTAGAGATAAAAAAAAAAACTTGCTGTATTTTTGTTTAATTAAAAGAATGTACACCACCATCTTGCTCTGACGAAAGTTACTTGAACGCACCTAACCACGACTCAAAAATATGAACTTTCCGCACTTACTGGCTGACTGTGTAAAGTCCCAAACATTTCACTAATGACTGTCTACAATAAGTAGCTTCATCAGAAGACCAAACACAGACCCACTGACTTCCCCTACAGGATATAGAGTAATGCACGGATGATGCTTACATATTTGTGTGGGCACAATGACAAAAAACAAGTTAGCATTATAGAACTTCCATCATCCTAAAGTCAATGGGTTTTTAGTGAAATGCCTGAAATAAGGTCTGTGGAGAACACAAGTTCAAGATATTATCTACAAAATAAAATACATCAGTAATACCTCCTTGTGATTTTTCTTAAAGGGATACTCCACTTTTTAAAAAAAATATTCTCATTTTACAACTCCCCCAGAGTTAAACAGTTGAGTTTTGCCCTTTTTTTCGAATCCATTCAGCTGATTTTCTGATATTTAGAAGAATATCTGTAACCAGACCATTTCTGGTCTCATTGACTACTCAATGAGACCAGAAACGGTCTGGTTACAGATATCCTTCTAAATATCAGAAAATCGGCTGAAGTGATTCGAAAACGGTAAAACTCTTTAACTCTGAGGGAGTTGTAAAATGAGCCTATTTCCAAAAAAAGCGGCGTATCCCTTTAAAGCTTGTACTATTACTTTAATAGGCGGTTGCTAAAAAGTGGCTAAATGGGACTATAGAGATTGTCAGACACATTGAATGTCATCACACCAAACAGCTAAACTCATCTGGTCACTACAAAAAAAACATGCAGGCATCATAAACCTTTGTTGGTCACAGAGCTTATTTTCTGTAGTAATCCAAAAGCCAATGGAGCAAGTCCTATTGTGTTTTTGTAGGGTGCTGCTGATACTAACTTCCAGGTTGGCCTGCGTATCATCACTGCAGCGCTCCATTGCCCTGCAGTAAAGGCTAACCTTTTGGCAAACATTGCTCCTTCCCCAGGTGGAGGGCAAGAAAAATCAGTGTCCTCCTTTGCATCTCTGCAACTCGTACCAATTGCAGAAAGTGGTAATTGAAAATAATTCCTTTTTTTGCTGTAGATTTAAATGTAAATGTGTTTATAATTTGTTCAGAGCCCTCAGCCTTTTCCTCCGGCCTGTAACGCTCCATTACTGACAGTGGATTTTTTAAGGTCAATGTTCATGGGCTGGATCTCTGCATTTGCTTCCACTTTAACTCCTGTGGAGATTCCCAAAGCTCCAAGCACAGCTTTACCCGTTTTCATCCCCCGGGACATTGGAATACGACTGAACCCCGACCGCGCTGATGGGGCATCCATGACAGGCTGCTGTTGAGTTACAGACACAGAAGAAACATGATTTAAAGGAAATATCTGTGACTTAATTTTTTAATAATGGTCAGGAAATCATATGCATCCACTGAGAGAGACAACAGCTACTGTACACTTCTCTAGACTAGAGAAACAATTCTGTCTTTCCTATTTTTCAATCCAAAATAGGGTTTTGAGAGCTTTACTGAGTAAACATGTAATGTAATCTCTGTTTCATTCTCACTTGTAGCCAGAGGGCACCTAGTAATAATCTTATGATGTTCTAGGAAATCTCTTATGTGGACAAACTAAGGCATCCAGCTTGCACTGTAACACATTGAGATGTTTTGACTGATGAAACATGAAAGTATATTTATAATGCAATGCTAATCGACTGTATCACTATACAGAATATTCTAAAATAATATAATTGCAGCCTCATCCTGTGACCTGAAGCACTTTACATTAAAGGCGATTTTCTCCATTTTTTTGCACCCTCAGATTCCAACAATAGCACCTCATTGCAGTACACAAGATCCAGGGGGCGGAGTCGGATCCAGATCTGGGGGGTGGAGTTGGGTAGGTTTAGGGGTGGGTTTAGGGATCAGGAGGTGGAGCTGGGTAGGTTTAGGTATATGTATGGTGGGAGGAGTTGGATCTGGATTCGACTCCTCCCCGTGGATTTCATGTTCTGCAGTGAGAACCATCTTGATTCCCAACGCATTCTCACCCCAAGGCGTCACCTTTGACCATGCTTTAATATTTGACGTTTTAGGCGCCCTTTAGCGTCACTTACATGACGCGATCCTACGGCGTCATCTAACTGACGCTAAAGGAAAGCGTCAGTTAGAGGACGCGGTTAGGTTTAGGTGTGGGGTGGGGGTAGGGTACACCCGATCCTAGGGCGTCATCTAACTGACGCTAAAGGGCGCCTAAAGCGTCAGATATTGAAGCATGTCCAAATGCTTCCCAAGGCGTCAGTTAAGTGACGCCTTGGGGGTGAGAATGGGCTGTGATTCCAGATTTTCAAATAGTTGTGTCTCGGCCAAATATTGTCCTATCCTAACAAACCATACATCAGTGGAAAGCAATTATTTATTCAGCTTTCAGATGATGTATAAATCTCAGATGAAAAAATGACCCATGTGACTGGTTTTGTGGTCCAGGGTCATATGTCAACCCTGAATAAGGTCTTTCTTGGCTTATTGTATTATATTAGACACTTACCACTGAGAGTGTAGGTCTGGCTGGTGCTTTAGTGACCTGCGTGATGGTGACGCTACTTATTGCTTTGCTGGATGTTGATTTGCTTGCAGTCACATGGTGTGGCGAGCGTAGCACAGTTCCAGTAGAAACCTCCTTACTCTCAGATGATACGGACATAGATTTGACCATGGCACCTGAGCCATGATCGTTGGTCTTCTTAAACTGTGCACCTGAGTGAATGTGAATCTTACTGTCTTCTGTGGAAATGACATTAGCATTTGACTTCTTGATGGGTGTGGGGACCATCCGTTTCTCAGGAGTCTCCCTAAACACAGCTCGACCTGTTATCATGTCCTCCTGGGATGCAGTGGATACGGGTGATTTGTCCAAAGAAGGAGACCTCGTGATCTCTGCACTCTTTACTCTTGAGATGGTTGCAAAGGTCATTGGAGATCGAACTCTTTCTGGGTTCTTTGTCTCTTTGGTTCGAACATTTGTAGGAATGATGGTTGTCTGAATTTCTTGTGACGATTTGGCGGAAGCTTGTTTTGTCAAGTCCTCTGAGTTGGCAATGCAAATGTGTAAAGTTGCCTCATTGTTGTGAGTATCTGGGATCACCTGAGAGTGCAATGGATGGTTATGCTTTTGGGACATGTTGACCTCAGAAGATGCAACCTCCCCACTGGTATCTGAAGATATTTCGGAAGCACTGCTGTCCTTCTTCCTCATCCAAGGAATCCAGGACTTCTTCACAGTAAAGTCACTGACTGTTGGAGGGTAGAGTTCACGGACTGTCGGTCTCTGCGCCGGCTTCTTTAAGCTCCTCTGCTGAAGACTACTCATGATCCGGTTCTCTTCTTGGACAGACTTCTTGATGAATGCAGCAGGAGTGTCAACGTCAGTTGTCCTATTTTCCACCGAATCGGTTTGTATTCCAGTCGATGTCATTGGTACATCCATCATTCGGCTTCCTTTGGTAATGGGCCGCAGAGTTCGGCTGTAGCGCTTGGTGACCTCTAATTCTTTGGTGAGGTTTAAAACTTCAGTGCTTATGCTCTTTTTCTTGTCCTCCTCTTCCAGAAACCTCTGTTGCAGAACAGAGTAATCAACCTGTAGCTGGGAAAGCTCATCTTCTTTGTTCATGAGCTCGTGAATTTTCTCCTTCAGGGCTTGCACATCTGCTTGAAGGTCTCTGGATTTGGCCTCCTCCATCATGAACCGAAGTCTCAGTTCAGCCTCCTGACAGCATACCTCTCCTCGCTCGATTGCCTTACTCGGCGCAGTTTGACTCCTTATTTCATGTACCTGCTGTGGGAGAAATCGCACCCTTTCTTTCTCAGTTGCTAACAACTCGTACTCTGGTTTGATCAGGTCTCCGTCAATAGCTTTAAGCTGCTGAAGACGGTTCTTCAACCGGTCAATCTCCAATGTCAACTCCTTGACTTTATTCTCATCTTTTCCATGTGCATTTGAGACACTCTGCAGTTCTTTCACCTTTTGAGCAGATTCCCTCTCTTCTTCGTTCATGGTCCCGTGCTTCATAATACCATGCAGATCTTTACATTTTTCTTCTGCTTTAGAAAGCTTTCCCGTTATTTCATCTCTCTCCTTTACAAGAGCTGCTATCTTCATCTCCATCTCTGATTTTAGTTTCAGACGCTTCTTGCTCTCCTCTATTAACCTCTCAGTAACCTCCATGACCTTCTCCTGCTCTGCCTTATAGAGTTGGTTCAGTTCATCTTTTAGCTTTTCCTCAGACCTAATTCTGTCTGCCATGTTCTTGTGCTCATTAACCATTATTACAGTAACTGATTTGAGTTTCAAAAGATCCTCTTTTAAATCCAATTCCTCCTTTTCCAGTTTCAGCTCGGACGACTCAAGCTCCTTAATGCGGATTTTAACGCCCACTAGTTCATCCGTTAGCTCTTTCGTCAGGCTTTTCTCTTTTTCCAAAGCTGCATGCAACTGGCCACATTCTGTCCTGCCCATATTGAAGGTCATCTCAAGTTTTTCTAGCTGTGTCATTCTCTGTTGCAGTTTTTCCACCTCTAGACTCAAGTCTTTATTGTGAGTCTCCTCAGCCAGAAGCATCTTCTTCAACTCATTGCACTTGTTCTCAGTTTTGGTGATCTCTTCGTCTTTACCCTCCATTTCTAGAATTCTTTTGCGTAAAGTCTCAAGTTCTGCAATCAAATTCGAGTTGCCACACTCGCCCTTTCTGATCTTGTCCCTCAACGCATGGAGCTCCTCTGCCGATTTCTGAAGAGCTTCATTCGTCTCTTCAAGCTCCTTGAGTTTGCGTAACAATTCCAATTGTTTCTGGGAAAGCTGCTGATGTTGAGATTCTTGGTCAGACAGTTTCACAGACATCTCCACTTGCTCTTTTGTGAACTTAGAAGTTTTTAGCTCCAGCTCAACCTCAAGATCCATGATCTTTTGCTTGTCTTCCTTTGCTTTTCTCTCGGCCTCATTTAGATTCTTCTCCTTTTCCTGGAGTTTTTGAAGAAGATCTTGTATTTTGTGACTCTGTTTGTTCATTTTCTCCAAGTGGAGTTCTCGCTCATCAACCATCATCAGTGCAAAGGACTTCAGCTTGACCAGCTCTCCAGATATTCTGTGCATACGCTTGGAAAATTCTTTTTCCTTGCGCATTTGGTATGCTTTTTCTTGTTTCAGCAACCGCTTTAACCTAGTGATAAATAACCAATAAGTATGACGGACTTCATTGCAATATCAATTACTTCATATGTAACACTTTACAATAAGATTACTTAGTTAAGATTAGTTAATGTATTAACTTACATGAAATAACCATTAGCAATTATACCATTATAATTGCCATCAGAAATTTTACGATAGCAAATATATATTTGTTGAACTCTGTTAATGTTAGTTAATAAAAAATACAGCTGTTCATTGTTTGGTCACAGTGCACTAACTAATGATAACATCATTTTAATAAAGTAGTAATAAATGTTTAAATTAACATCAACAAAGATTATTAAAAGTTTTATAAGTGTAGTTCATTGTTAGTTCATCCTAACTAATTACTAATGTTGACTAACGAACCTTATTGTAAAGTGTTACCACTTCATTGCATCTTCATTCATCAGAATAATTTGATTCAACAAATAATTATTCTGCAAAATAATTACTTTGAACTTCATAGTGCACAGATCATGTAGGTTTGCCATTTAAAAAAAAATTATATCAATATTGTGTTTATTTTATTATTTTATTTTATTTTATTTTACATGTGCAATTCAACCATCAGTTTTGTTCCCTGCCATATACCTCTCTCGTTCCTGCTCCAGGAGGTTGGTGAAGTCATCGCTCTTGTTCATATAATCCACATGTTTGCGTTTCTCACTATCCAGCTCGTAGACAGTGCGCCGGTGGCTTTTCTCTGCCAGCAAGAGCTGTTCCAGCATACGGCGGTATGAGTCCTTGTGCTTATCCCGCAATCTGTCCAGCTTTGACACAGAGTAAAAACACAATTACTTTATTACTAGCCAACAGAGAGTTAAATGCATGCAAACCCTTCTAATTTGATGCATTTAAAGAGATCGATCATCCAAAAAAGAATATTCTGTCATCATTTACTCACCAGCATGGAAGCTTGTTTTCGCCACAGAATAAAATATTTAAAAAGATAATTGTGACTTTTTATCTCACAATTTTGAGTTTACTTTACAAATCGCAATTGTGATTTTATATCACGCAGTTCTGACTTAATAACACACAACTGAGTTTATATCACTCAAGTCTGACTTTATAACACACAACTGAGTTTATATCACTCAAGTCTGACTTTATAACACACAACTGCCAGTTTATATCACTCAAGTCTGACTTTATAACACACAACTGCGAGTTTCTATCACTCAATTCTGACTATAACAGACAACTGTGAGTTCATAACACTCAATTCTGACTTTATAAAACACAACTGTGAGTTTATTTCATTCAATTGTGACTTCATAACACAACTGTGAGTTTATATCACTTAATTCTGACTTTATAACAGACAACTGTGAGTTCATATCACTCAATTCTTGCACCTTATAACACACAACGTGAGTTTATATCACTCAATTCTGACTTTATAACACACAACTCCGAGTTTATATCAGAATTGTGAGATCTAAACTTGCAATTGTTCGAAAAAAAAGTCAGAATTGTGAGATAAAAAGTCACTTTTTTATTTTTTATTCTATGGTGGAAACCAGCTTCCATTCCCTTGTTCAAACCATGACAGAATTTTCCTTATTGCGTGACCTCACTGTTATTCTTTTCTCTGTGTGTATACCTCTGCCATTGTCTTATCATACACATTCTCGTGTTGTGCGTGGTTGTAGCTGAGCGTCCGGTCTCTCTGCAGGGCTTGTAGGGGTCTGGTCGGCCCCGAAGAGCCATAACGGGACTCCAGCTCTTCTGGGTGACCCAACAGCACAGACCTCAGTAGATGGATCACATCTTCTCGTGCCTGGGTAGCAAGTAAAAATCATAAATGCGTTGGGATATTATTGAGGGTGCAAATTACAGGAAGGTCTGACCAGCCTAAAATTCCTTTATTTATTTATTTATTTATTTATTTATCATATTCTCAAAATGCATTTATTCAAATGGTTTAGAATCAGCATAAATCTGTTCACTGTGAAAACAATTGCATGTATTTAGTTTAAATAAAAAGTATGAACATGATTAACATATATGGCTAGCTGTGGACCAAGTAATATTGACTTAGTTAAAATGTATGAGATTGAAACAAATTGTTTTTTTCTTTTTAAATAAACGTAAACCTAATTATTGTGCATAAAAAAAAAACGTTTAATTTATGCACTGTGTGACTGACAAATATGCATAATTTTAATATTAAGTTTGTTAAAACGCTGTAATTTTCATATTACGAGTAGGCTAGGTTAATTTCTCGACCCACATACATCTTGATTTGACCATAGGGTTTAAATGTGAAATTATTTTTGAATTTGGAGCTTTCTAGACTGAGAAAAGACAGAAAATGTATGTTTGGCTTAGACAACAACTCCCAGAATGCACCGGCTTTGCTGCCCTAGGAGGCCACGCCTACCGGTAACAGAGCGCAGTATTAAACAACAAGTCTAGACTACTAGTGAGTCTCCGTGATGAGTCTGCCTGAAAATGTGTTTCGAGATCATGTAAACACTATATTCAGATTCACCAATCGGAATGAATTCAGTTAGATTTAAACAAAAGGTGTGCATGTAAACAATGAATGGCGACTAAAGAAAGCAAAAGCTGAATCCCGGATATCGATGGCCGAACATCTCCGGGAAAAAGAGGATGATAACCCCTACTACTCAGCTTTCTCCACAGAACAAGAGCCGGCTAGCTTAGCTTCCAAAAAAAGATGGCTGACACTATGTGTTCATTCTGTGAGTGGGATTCCTCTATGGGCGGGATGAGAACATGCGGGACAGCTCCCGCATGTCAGCTCAATGCCATGCTCAAAATTGCTTAAATCACCTTTCTTTCATTCTGACATTCAGTTTGGAGTTCATGAGGTTGTCTTGAGCAGGACCACATCCCTAAATGCATTGAAGCAACTGCCATGGGATTGGTTGATTAGATAATTGCATTAATGAGAAATTGAACAGGTGTTCCTAATAATCCTTTAGGTGAATGCATGTATTAATCATGTTGATAACAACAATGCTGATATTTGTAAATACAAATATTGCATATTAATCATGTAAATTTCCTGCACCTGTCGTCCAAATGAGGTCCAAAAAATTACCCAGTTCAAAGGTCAAATGTTGAACTTCAACATGACGTCCAAGTTGGGTCATGGTTGGACGTCCAAATAGTGGTTGGACGTAGAATAGATGTAAACTGGAAAACGTTTGTTCATAAATTTGAGAGAACATCATCAGAACAATAGCCAAAGATGGACTCAGGCATAGGCGAGAACGGCCCCTCAATAAATATAAACAACCAAATAATTTAGCTGGACTCACACCAGATGGCGCCAGACTCATGAACACCAGACTGGATGGGGCACCTCAAAACTGAACACTATTGTGTTTTTTTTTTTTTTTTTTTTTTTTTTTTAATTAAAAAAATTAATAAACATTTTCATCAAGATATAAATGGCTTGCTGTTGAACGATTCTATATTGTATTTTGAAAAAGCACATGAAATTTCTGGAAGTGTGTTAAACTCAAACCAGAAAAAGACCAAATGACCAATAATCCCCTTCTTTACAGTAGAAACAACGGGGAAAACGGTATAACTATGAAAATGATATTACACATGACTTGTGATATTTAGAAGAATATCAGTAACCAGACAGTTTCTGGTCTCATTGACTTCCATAGTAGGAAAAAAATATACTATGGAAGTCAATGAGACCAGAAACTGTCTGGTTACTGATATTCTACTAAATGTCAAAAAATTCAGCTGAATACATTCGAAAATGGTAAAACCCAATTATTTAACTCTGGGGGAGTGGTAAAATGAGCCTATTTCCAAAAAAAAAAAAAAAACTTTATCCCTTTAACACATTAAAACATTGACATAATAAACATCTCTCATCTGAACCAAAGTTAAAGTTGCACAGATAAACACAAACAGGTTGTGATGATAGATACTTATTCATCTTTGAATAACTTTTCACCTGAATCTCTCCTTCCATGATCCCGAGCAGTTTCAGTAGGTTGTCTTTGGACAGATCTCTCAGCCCAAACATTTGGTCGTCATTCTGTGCGGATTTATCATCATTATCAGCCTCGATTTTCTCGTCATCATCCATGTGTTTAACCTTGATAGCCTTTTCTGTCTCCAGTATTTTCCCCTCGTCTTCTTCCTGGACGTCATGTGAAGTTTGCGTGACATGCTGATCTTCATTAACTGTGCCGTCATCATCCTCTGTATTGTCTTTGGACCTCATTTTCCTCCTGAGGGAAGAAACAGATTTTATTGCTTTCCAGTGCTGACTCTGTATTTACAGTTCCAAAGCAACTCTAGTCCATGTACTGTAGATCATTTTGAAATATGAAAATTATTATGGACCAGTTTATTGAACCTTTAGACAATATATATATATATATATATATATATATATATATATTTTAAACCCAAAAGTTGTGCGTTTTTTGAGTATCAAACATTTGATACATCCGGCTTTTATGGCTCATATAATATACTCGTATACTGTACCATATACAGGTTTTACAGGTTTTGGACTGTTTTAGTATGAGTTTGAAATCAACATCCATGGGTGCTATTGAACTTTTGACTCAAATTCTGATAGTAGATTTATAGCCCTTGTGATAAACCATGTGATAACTATAGTCTCCATATCTCTCCCCTGTTGATAAATGATAAATAAAAACTGTATGTGAAAAAACACTCTAAGCTGAACACAAACTCTATTCAAGAGGAGCAAACAAAAAATACAAATAAAATAAAGACAATTTAATGGTGTTGTAAGAAATACTGATTTGGTGCTCTTTTCATGTTTAGATCCATTTGAGAAATAGACATGGCTCAGAATAACTGCTGTTTATACAATGCTGGGTGTATTAAATATCTGGATCAACCTTCAAAGTCAAGAGAGGACAAACTAAATGGTTTTCAAACCAGTGTTCATGCCATTTTGAGTGTGTAAATGAAATTGAAGAATGCTTAAAAGTAACGATTCAAGCTGTTTTTTATTTCCATCATTTTTAATCCACATCGTGGAGCGAATGTCTATCTAAATGGCTTGTAAAATGTCTCTTGTGACAGTTGTTGCATTTTAATCCAGTGGAACAAATTATGTTAGAAGAATGGATTTATGAACAATTCATTCTGCTTGTGTTTATAAAAGTGAAAAGAACCAATCTATCATCAGTAGTTTAGCTGTTTTGTTGAGAAAAGACTATCTAATATGTAATGTTGTCATTCTATACATGTGTGGTACTGTTATTGCATGGCTTAAAGGGGTATAACATTGCATTTTTTTATTTTATAATATTTCCTGAGATGCACTTACAATGTTAGTAAAATTTGTACATCAAAAGCAGTCGTAACATAGAAATAAAGGTCATTTCTACTAGAGGTGTAGAGTCCATTGGTCAGAAAGTAAAAGTCCTGCCATATTGCACACATTAACTCAGCCAGCTGATTTCAAAAAGCATTTTCTTGAGTATGCAGGTGTTGATGCATAGTTGCACATCACCCTCTACAGTGGACTCCATTATCATCCTACACGGCCCCAGAGTGTCGCTATTGAATGTGGATTTATTTCTCCAAACCAAGATGAAATGTCATAAATGCCTTGCTCTGGAATATCCATCCATGCCTTCTATAGGAGACTCTTGCAGGTTAAAACATGTTGTATTATATGTACAGCTATATTTCAGCTACAAATTCAAGTGTTACTTTTAATGTGTTACTTTACTCATTACATCAGAAAGTAATCTGATTACATAATGCATGATACTTTTAATGTGTTACTTTACTCGTTACATCAGAAAGTAATCTGATTACATAATGCATGATACTTTTAATTTGTTACTTTACTCATTACATAAGAAAGTAATCTGATTACATAATGCACGATACTTTTAATGTTACTTTACTCATTACATCAGAAAGTAATCTGATTGCATAATGCAGGATACTTTTAATGTGTTACTTTACTCATTACATAGAGAAAGTAATCTGATTACATAATGCACGTTACTTTTAATGTGTTACTTTACTCGTTACATCAGAAAGTAATCTGATTACATAATGCATGATACTTTTAATGTGTTACTTTACTCATTACATCAGAAAGTAATCTGATTGCATAATGCAGAATACTTTTAATGTGTTACTTTACTCATTACATAGAGAAAGTAATCTGATTACATAATGCACGTTACTTTTAATGTGTTACTTTACTCGTTACATCAGAAAGTAATCTGATTACATAATGCATGATACTTTTAATGTGTTACTTTACTCATTACATCAGAAAGTAATCTGATTGCATAATGCAGAATACTTTTAATGTGTTACTTTACTCATTACATAGAGAAAGTAATCTGATTACATAATGCACGTTACTTTTAATGTGTTACTTTACTCATTACATAAGAAAGTAATCTGATTACATAATGCACGATACTTTTAATGTGTTACTTTACTCATTACATCAGAAAGTAATCTGATTGCATAATGCACGATACTTTTAATGTGTTACTTTACTCAATACATCAGCAAGTAATCTGATTACATAATGCAAATCACTTTTAATGTTACTTTACTCATTACATCAGAAAGTAATCTGATTACATAATGCACGATACTTTTATTGTGTTACTTTACTCATTACATAGAGAAAGTAATCTGATTACATAATGCACATTACTTTTAATGTGTTACTTTACTCATTACATAAGAAAGTAATCTGATTACATAATGCAAAATACTTTTAATGTGTTACTTTACTCATTACATCAGAAAGTAATCTGATTACATAATGCACAATACTTTTTAATGTGTTACTTTACTCATTACATAAGAAAGTAATCTGATTACATAATCCACAATGCATTTAATGTGTTACTTTACTCATTACATCAGAAAGTAATCTGATTGCAATTGTGATTGCGATTGCAATAATTTAAGCATATTGTATATTTGGCTTCCACATGATTTTGTATAATTTTATTCATTGGTTTTTTAACACAGTATTGCTGTTATTACGGTACACTGTAAAAAAATCGTGATTTGTAACGGTAAAAGACTGTAAAAATGCTACAGTGCAAAACTGTTAATTTGGTAAACAGAAAGTTTCCTTACCATACGTTAAATAACTGTGATAGATCTAATGGCACATTTAATGTAATTTTACTGTAAAATACCGTTAAAATTACAGTAGTTTTTCACTCAGCTCGCTTTTCGTTCAGTTTTCCATATGCTGATTTCACACAGCTGCCATTTTGAAATCGAAAGTGAGGCTCCGGTGGGAAGAATCCCGGAAGTACAGATAGACAACAATCCGCAATTTAAACTATTAGATTTAGTTTTCCAATATAGGATATGTATATAGATTGTTCCTAATTCTTTTTTTTTAATGTTCTGAATATATATTTAAAAAATGTATTCATAAATTTCACTGTATAGTCTAAACTATGAAAGAAATGTATGTACATTTTTAGAATAACAAATTTGTACATTAAACACACAACCATACGCCATCACATTCATGACTCTCCTATGATTTATAGCGTCTTTCGGTTTTCTTTGCACCGGAGCCATTTCAAAATGACGGTTGCGTGAAACCAGCGTTTTGCAGACAGTACCGCCACAAATAGTAACCGGTCGTCATAGCAACGCCTAGACTTTCTCTGGCGACACCTTTCGTTCCTCGTTGCTCTTTCAATCTCTCGCAGGATCCTCTCTTCGGCCACCAGGAACAGGTACAACTTTTACACAGTGGAAAACCAAACAAAGGCGAGGCGAGCCGAGCCGAGTCAAGTCGAGCTGGGACTGTGTAGTGGAAAAGCACCAGTGACATTTTGTGTTGGGGGGGGAGAGGGGAATTCAAACATTAGGGAAGAACCAGTTTGCAGATTTTAAAGGGACAAATGTGCCCATGGGAACATCCCTGTTTTTTTGCTGAGCTGGTGGTGTTATTGGCTCCTAATTTGGTCTGCTTTTGAAGATAACCAAGAGACACAGCTGGTACCAGCAGCTGTCCAAAATCCAGATTCCTGTGCTGCCAATGAAGAAATGAAAGGTTTTAGTGGACATGATGGGTCCAATGTGTCTAAATAAGGGCTAGGAGAGTCATGGCATGTGCACTTGTGGCTTTGGCTAGAGTCAAGACATGGAGTCTGCACACTAAAGGCCTTACACTGAAGGTTCACATTTATGCTCCTGGCCACTTTAAAAGGTGTCCATGTAAGCGCTATAAACAAACTAATACCAATATAAAATAGAAAAGAAAAATAACTTTACAGGTAACAATACACACAACCTGTTTCAAGGACACTTTTTTAGAGAGAAGGAAAAAAGGTCAAAGTCTGTAATAGTATTTTATCATCAGCTCTGATAACAGTAAAACAGACATTACAAGCACACAATCTCATGTACGTTTTATGATTCTCTTTGATATATTTTTATAATTTGCGATCTATATCTATTACGCATGAGTAAATATTACCCAGTTCATCTTACTGTATACAGTCATCAGCTTCTATTTATATCAGCCATCCATAACTTATGTTCAGTCGGAGCAGTTGTCTTATTGGATTTCAGCTTGTAGTATGTTACTCACAAATACTCAAACTGATCTTATTGGGAAATCATTTCTATAAGATTCTATAAATCTCACTTTTTATTTTGTGCAATGATCATTCAACACCCATTATATTTAAAATGTGTATATTCAAAAATTGTCAGTAATAAAATCACTATTTAACAAAATTTCAATAAACGATGAACAGTGCAGTGTATCACAATGTCCACAATAATACTGAACTGAATCGTTTTCAACATTGATAATAATCAGAAATGTTTCTTGACCATCAAATCATCATATTAGAATGATTTCTGGAGGATCACGTGACACTGAAAACTGGAGTAATGATGCTGAAAATTCAGCTTTGATCACAGGAATAAATTAGATTTTAAAATATATTTACATATAGAAAACAATTCTTTTAAATTGCTAATTTACATCAGCTAATGTGCCTACATTGCTACACATGATACCCATTAAAACAGGTTACATTCTACTGTAACATCATAAGTAAATCAAAACCAACACCTCTGGTTACATGACATCAGTGGATAGCTCTTTAAAAAGCCATTCCAAGGGGGTGATTTTGAAGTTCAACTGCGAGCCGCAGTATTAATAGGAGCCGTAAACGACACCTGGATGAGGCGGTGATAATATACAGTAGCCTACATAGTCAATAGGCCAAACATGATTTCCATTGCACGAGAGTAGATGTTAAAACATGCTAATTTGTGCTCGGCTTTCGCCAAGATAAGAAAACGCTAAGACGTAGCTTTACAGTAAACTAAGTTATGCTTCTCCATCCATTTACGCTTCTTTCCATATAGTGATGTGACTCCCCTTATGTCTGCTGTGTAGCCTACTTGGAGCGTCAGCACACACGACGGCTGCAACTACAGTATGGTCTCCCAAGTGAACTAACACAACAACCGTCTGGATTGAGCCGAATAGGGGACATCTCTAGGGTCTTCAAGTGGGCACCTTCCGTCCTCAGTGTTTCATCGACTAGCCCACGACACCTCAAGAGGGCTCAACACTCTGGCGTCCCAGAGTCACCCCCCTCCGTCCCCCACTCAACTACTGACCTTTAACTTGACCAGAGACAACCATACATCCAGAATCGCAGAAACCCGCACACCAAGAACCGACACCACAATAGTCCTCAAAATAATAAAATCCTAAAAATATTGCAAAAAGTTCCTTTCCAATCACAACTATTAAAAAACGACCAAAGGTGGGAGTTCACTGCTGTGAGAATTGCTGAGCACTTTTTTATGCTGTCACACAAAGAATTTTTTTAATGGTAAAATTAAAATTGTAAAAAGCCAAAAACATGTTATATTGACCAACATTAAAGAGAAAGTTCACCCAAAAATGAAAATGTTGTCATCATTTATTCACCATCATGTCGTTCCAAACCTGTATTCTACAGGGCTATAAATCTACTATCAGAATTTGAGTCAAAAGTTGAATAGCACGCATGGATGTTGATTTCAAACTCATACTAAAAGTTTCTTTTGAGTTTCTTCTGTTAAACAAAAGAAGATATTTTGAAGAATGTTGTTAAATAGGTGATGGCACCCATTAATATTTTTCCCAACTATGGAAATCAATGGTTACCATCAACTGTTTGATTACCAATACTGTTTAAAATATCTTCTTTTGTGTTTAACAGAAGAAAGAAACTCATACAGGTTTGGAACAACAGTTTTTGGTTAACTATACCTTTAGCTAACATTTTGGCTTTTGTGTAGCCTATATTTGAAAAAACATTGATTTTGAAGTATGATCTGGTCTTATAATAAACCATTTTCATATTTTTGGTTAATAAAAAAATTATTTAAAAGGCTATATACATATATCATAAAAAAATATATTATTTGAGAAAAACTAATACATTTGGTTGTAACAAATTAGAATGTTATAATAAGTTAGACCACAGGATCATTTTTATTTATTTTTTTCAGTGTATGCATTTGCAGGACATACTTTTCAAATATGTTCATTTATGCCTAAACTATTTCAACTAGAAATCTGATTCTTCCATGCAGTCACATGATATATAGCTTTAACTTGCATTTTACAAATTTTCAAATTTAAGAAAAACTTAAATTTGATGCAAATATGCAACTATTGCATTTGCCTGAAATGTGTTAAAGTCTAAAACGCACTGCACAATACGCGACTCTTATGTGGCAATCTTTAGTAAATTATTAATAAAGTGGTGGATAGAAATTGGTGCGATCCCATAGAACAAGAACACACATGCTCTCTGAATGAAACATGAATTAAACACTTACCCACATTAGTCCCAAAGCCAAAGTACATTCCTACAGTATGTTCTCCAGGTTAGACGATTCTTCTAAAAGTGAAACCCATTATCCAAAAATCTTTCCTCTGTAAGATAGTGCTATGAGAATCAGGTGCTTCAAACCATGAGGCAACAAGTGAAAGAAAGCATGACTGAATGCAAGTCGTTATAGGGCTGTAAAATCAATGAGTCTCAAACAATGAAGTTGTTATTCTATTCCAGGGACAAGAGGAGCGCATGCTTCCTCTATCAGTGATTGTGTGCAGCTCCACCACGCTGCTAAGCTATATATAAACCTCTCCGCTTACTCAGTTGTAGCCATTAGGGTGTGAGAGTGACTTTAGGCTCTCAGAAGTGACAGCTGAGCCCTCCGATTCTCACATCAGAGAACGATCAGGCCTGTTACTCCACCCACATGCAGTCCAGGAACTGCTGCGACAAGACATGAGCTCTGAACAAATGGAGAATTTGTCCTAATGGATTCAGCTGAGAGTTGCATGTTGCATGTTGCTTTGCAGTATCAAATAAATTACCACAAAACACATTTTCTGTCCATTATTATTATTAATTGCAACTAGTAAAGAAAAGTGCATCAAAGTGTACCTTTAATGTTGGCATGACAGATAAAGTAAAAAAGCCTTAAAGGTTCTATAAGCGGTGCTGGGCCAAAACATTTTTTGTCACATACATTAAACGTCTCCTCACTATCGGCTAGCTGCCTGTCCCCTAAACACACTGTAAAAAAACGCGGTCTCTGTAGACACCACAGGCTCCACAAACGGCAAAAACAATCATGTCTCACCCGGACCACGAAAC
The DNA here is from genome assembly GCF_988280905.1 of Pimephales promelas. Classification (NCBI taxonomy): domain Eukaryota; kingdom Metazoa; phylum Chordata; class Actinopteri; order Cypriniformes; family Leuciscidae; genus Pimephales; species Pimephales promelas. The sequence continues at coordinate 7,156,768 of NC_142783.1, forward strand.
CTAACAAACAGTGTTCCAGCCAATCACTGGCAAGAAGTATTTGAGGGTGGGTCTGGGGGGTTAGTGCGCGTGCACATGAAGGGTGTGTGTGTGTGAAGGAGAGCAGCGAAGCATCAGAGGGAAGTTTGAAAAATTACCGACACACGACCAAAGAGACGTCGTTCTGAAGAACAAATTAAAAAGAAGATGGAGTCGGATAAAGAATGTGCGAAGTTCCGAATTTACATCGGTAGCAAAGCTTTTGAACGATGGCAAGAACTCCGGCGGCAGAAGGCATCCAGTCCGACATTCAGGTTGCTCTGTTTTTGCTTGACAGGTGGGTAACGTTAAATTGTTTTTTTTCTTCTAAATTGACGCTTATGTTCGCCAAACCCACACAAGGATATAATTAGCTAGAACTATGCACGTTCACAATTATTTCAGGAAGCACGGAAGGGAGGGGGAGGAGTTGAGATGCGGAGGAGGGAGGGTCTAGCTCCGATTTGTTTGAAAATATTCGAACGTCAACACCCAGGATCGCTTTGAGAACCTTTAAGGTTTTACAGGCCTTCAAAAAAAATCCTTTTTGATTCATTTGAATTATTTCTAAATTGTTAAAGCTAGCACAATGCGTTAGCATTTCAATGTTAACTTTTCTTTCAGCTTAACGTCTCTTTTCTCTCTTATTCTTTTTTTGGGTCCATCAAATAACTGTGGTAAGCCGGAATTAGTAAACAGACACAGTAAGCCATGGCATTTTCTTCTGTCATGGTCACTTGGACTGTCTGCCACGCCTTCTCTTACAGCGGTGAGGGTTTCACATGTGATAAATACAGGGAAATCGTCAGGCTGACAGAGAAGATTTCAGAAAGAGAGACACGCATCTAAACTTTAAAGGTGCATTGTGCAACATTTCATGTTAAAAATACCTGTGTTTCTAACCCATACATGCTTAAACAATTGCCTGATGGGCTGAATGAGCCCTTTTCTGATCACTGCAATTGCCTCTATAATCCTGTACAGTAAAATAAATAAGAGGGATTCAGGACGGAATTTGAGACTGGGTGTGACGTCATGCGCGTTCACGCTCACCTGGCTATGTCTGGCAGGTTTGTGTATTCGCCGCCATTCCCCGTATCAGCGAAGACAACTCGAGCGACAAAACTTTAATCAACTTTCCACAAAAGTAGAAGATGGACTCAAAGAGACCGGCTTGTAGTTCATTCCAAACCCCAACGCAAACTCCACGTGAGGCAAAGAAAATAAAACTTTTGTTTAGTGCAGGCATCGGAATAAGACGAGAGTCAACATCGGGAAGGCTTTCAGCAAATGGAGAGATCTCCGGGTCTGTTCTAGGGCTCAAACGGGATCCTATACGTAATAACTTGTATTGTTCATGAACGTGTTTCCATAATAATACAATTATAAGTGGATACAGTAAGCACATAAAACAGTTCAACATGGAGATAGATGGACACAAAAAACGTTTTCTACTCCCCCCGTTTTCCCCTTTCCGCTTCTTAATTACCTCATGCCTGACAATACACTCTTGCTCAATATCTTGACATTGCCATTCTGTTAAAGGGTTAGTTCACCCAAAAAGGAAAATTCTGTTAGTATTTACTCACCCTCATGTTGTTCCAAACCTCTATGTGTTTATTTGTTCTGCTGGACACAAAGGAAGATATTTGGAAGAATGTTTTAATCAAACAGATTGACTACCATAGTATGTATTTTTTCCTTTGTATGTATTTTTTACCCTTGCAAATGCTAAAAATAAACAGCGCTAGTTTTTGTATTACCAATCATGAATTAAAAATGTTAAGTTAGTTTTTGTGTGTATTGCATGTTCACTTTTTTCAACGAAACAGCCTAGGTCTCCCATCCCTCACAAACTCGCGGTCGATTACGTCATAATGATCGCCGCATTCCTCAGAACGTTTGGTGAGTATAATGAGTGCAGCGTAATTCTTCTTGTAGCGAGTCGGCGATTGTGTGAGTATGCATGGGTTTGGGATCTGAATTTTAATAATTTCACAATTTGTAGAAGAATCTGCTTAAACTGTGAAATTGTCATGATGTGGTTTTGTCTTTGTCTTTGTATTATTAGTGGTTCCCTGTCTATTGAGTTTTTCCAGGTGTTTCCAATTGTCCACGCCCCCTTGTTACCTTGTTAAGTTTGCTTGTCTGATTATTTAAGCCCTGTGTTTCTGTCTTAGTTGGTGAGTTGTTGAATGTGTGAGGTCGATGTTGTCGCTCCTGTGTCTGAGTCCTGTTCCTGAGTCTTTGTTAAATATGTAGTTTGTCTAAATAAAGCCTATACACTGCGTTTGGATCCAGCCTCCTTCCTGTGTTTCTGCCACATCACGGTACCGGCATCACAGAACAACTCACCTAAACATGGATCTAGCAGGTAGTAGCCAGAGCTCACTGAGCAAACTTTGCTCTATCTATCAGAATAATCGCTGCATCGAGGATTATGTGGAGGAATTCCTTTTGTACAGCCATCTCGTTCCGGATGTAGAAAATGCATTGAAGGACTGTTTCTGGAGTGGACTAGAGTTTAGACATTGGTTTAAATTTACCAGAGGAGGACCCCAGTTGGACCCTGGAGCAGTTCATTGATTTTGTCCTGCAGTTTTGTGGATCTCCCTTCACTGTTGGAGAGGTAGAGAGGGATGTTATCACGACCATCATGCCCGCTGAGCCCGCACCGCTGTTCCACGTCTCAGCAGAGCCTCCAGAGCCTCGTCACGTCTCAGCAGAGCTTCCAGAGCCTCGTCACGTCTCAGCAGAGCTTCCAGAGCCTCGTCACGTCTCAGCAGAGCTTCCAGAGCCTCGTCACGTCTCAGCAGAGCTTCCAGAGCCTCGTCACGTCTCAGCAGAGCTTCCAGAGCCTCGTCACGTCTCAGCAGAGCTTCCAGAGCCTCGTCACGTCTCAGCAGAGCTTCCAGAGCCTCGTCACGTCTCAGCAGAGCTTCCAGAGCCTCGTCACGTCTCAGCAGAGCCTCCAGAGCCTCGTCACGTCTCAGCAGAGCCTCCAGAGCCTCGTCACGTCTCAGCAGAGCCTCCAGAGCCTCGTCACGTCTCAGCAGAGCTTCCAGAGCCTCGCCACGTCTCAGCAGAGCTTCCAGAGCCGGCGCTGCAAATCAGCCACGTCCAGCTGGAGACTGTTTCTGAGCCGGTGCTTGCTCCAGCCTATGTCCCCGTAGCTACCCCCAAGAAAATTTTGGGGGGGGGCAGTAGGTCTCCGCCGTGGCCGCCCGAGGGGTCTTCACCGCCGTGGCCGCCCGAGGGGTCTTCACCGCCGTGGCCGCCCGAGGGGTCTTCACCGCCGTGGCCGCCCGAGGGGTCTTCACCGCCGTGGCCGCCCGAGGGGTCTTCACCTCCGTGGCCGCCCGAGGGGTCTTCAACGCCGTGGCCGCCCGAAAGGTCTTCACCGCCGTGGCCGTCTGAGGGACCTTCACTGTTGTGGATGCCCGAGGTTTCCACAGTTCCGCCCTGGTCACGTCCACAGCCTGCTCCGCCCTGGCCTTCGCCTGGTCCTGCTCCGCCCTGGCCTTCGCCTGGTCCTGCTCCGCCCTGGCCTTCGCCTGGTCCTGCTCCGCCCTGGCCTTCGCCTGGTCCTGCTCCGCCCTGGCCTTCGCCTGGTCCTGCTCCGCCCACGCTCCGCGGCCCAGGCTCGCCTTGGCTACCTCCTGGTCCCGTTCCCCTGCACGGGCCTGGCCCTCCGTCCCTCCCCCAGACCGCCTCCGCTTCACCGCCCACCGGAACTTTTTTGTTTTTAAGGGCGTCAGGAGCCGCCCATAGGGGAGGGGCTCTGTCATGATGTGGTTTTGTCTTTGTCTTTGTATTATTAGTGGTTCCCTGTCTATTGAGTTTTTCCAGGTGTTTCCAATTGTCCACGCCCCCTTGTTACCTTGTTAAGTTTGCTTGTCTGATTATTTAAGCCCTGTGTTTCTGTCTTAGTTGGTGAGTTGTTGAATGTGTGAGGTCGATGTTGTCGCTCCTGTGTCTGAGTCCTGTTCCTGAGTCTTTGTTAAATATGTAGTTTGTCTAAATAAAGCCTATACACTGCGTTTGGATCCAGCCTCCTTCCTGTGTTTCTGCCACATCACGGTACCGGCATCACAGAAATGTTAATGTCTCGATTTTCTGTAGCTACATTTAGATAAATAAATAGGCATGCTACACTGGTGGTTTGTGGGAAAATGAGAATCGGATCGACGTTGGACGAAAACACGGATCAACATCGGCAGAGCGTCTGACTTATAGAGACCTCCGCTATTATTATTGTGATAAATTACAAGTTTTCAGCAAGGTAAACTACAACATACAGTATATGCATATACTATATGACATGAAATTAATACAAAAGACTGTTCCAGGATAACAAAAATTAGGGGCTTTCAGATGTCACTTTTATTTTATGTACTAGATCTACTGTCATATTGTTTATAATACACATTTCCAGACACGTTCAGTACAGTAATGTTATTCCCTACGATCTTACTGTCACACTGAAATTGTTCAGGCTAGTTCACTAACCGTTTTCGTAATCATATTATCCTTTCACCTATGTTGAAATTGCTGATTGTGAAAGATACACGAATAGTTAGTGAAATGCCTTATGCTAGACAACACCACAAATGTATCGTTATCATGGTACGAGCATGGAGCATTAGTTTAACGTCAAGCTGGTAAAGGTAGCCTATTATTGTAACGTTGCAGTGGGAGTTTACATGAGTTTCCAGCATGTTGTGTCATGCTTTCTCTGGTGTGTTGAAAGTCTCAGTGTGGCCGTGTCCCATGAGTGCCCGCTCTTGTGTTGAGCACATGCAAGAGCACAAGGGCGCTTTTGTAAAAAAAATGGTTGCAATCTGAAACATCACCGATAGAGGCCGCTAAAAAATACATATAGCACCTTTAAATAAATCACACACAGTAAACAAAACCTTAACAAAAAAACTTTGCAATTTAGACGCGCAAACTGGGTGCCAGTGCCATGAGACGTAGTAGCCTACTTCACTTCACTTCACTTATCCCGTAGTCTTTTGGACCGTAAGGGCACCACTGAAGACTTGGCAACCAACTTCTTCCATTCCTCCCGGTTCTCTGCTTTCCGCACTGTGTCACTCAGCTCTAGACCTGTCCACTTTAGCTTAGACCTGTCCACTGCCCGTACCAGTTTAGCTTACATTTTTTTTTTTTACTGAAGATAGGAGATCTTCACATGACCCAATGGCACTCTCAATTCGGCCTTTCACTTCTACATTGGTGATGTGGTCTTTGTAGGCGATGCCAAGAAGTCTGCGGAAGCATCTCATCTCCACCGCCTGAATCCTTCTCTCGATATCGGCTGTCAACGTCCATGACTCGCATGTGTATAGGAATATTGACATGATCAGGGAACGCATCAACCTGATCTTTGAGCCAATGGCGATGTTATTGTCGTTCCAGATGACCTTCAATTTGTTAATGGCGGCCATGGTCTGTGCTATCAGAGTATTTCTGGTTTAGATCCTTCATCCGAAACGATGGCCCCCAGGTACTTAAAACTTTTAACATTCTCAAGCTTCTTATTGTTTATTTTGATCTCAGTTCTGATTCCTTTGGGGTTGTTGGTCATCAGCTTGGTTTTCTCTGCATTAATCTGCATGTTAAATGCTGCCGAGGCCACGTTAAGATGTTTCAAGATTGACGAGTTCCTGTTCTTTTCCAGCTAATCCATCGATGTCATCGGCAAAACGCAAGTTTGTAATCAACCTGCCTCCGATGCTGACTGTACCTTCATGATCTTCCAATGCGTTGGTCACAATTCGTTCTAAATAGATGTTAAAGAGAATGGGGGGAGAGCAGGTAGCCTTGGCGGACTCCGACTGTGGTTCAGAACCATTCTCCTATGGTGTTATTGTAGTAGACTGCACTGGTAGCCTTGTCATATAAGCGTTCTATTGTGTTGATCAGGTTGGCATTGATGTTATATAGTAGCCTACATGCTCGGACAAATTCGGCTTTAAGTTGTTCATCCTCGGATGCGGCGTCGCACGCGCTGTTACAAAAATATCAGTGCACACAGCCAAGCGAAATGGGGTATTGCACACCCAGCACATCATTTTTGCTGTGCCCAGCTTCGTGCTTGTGCGTATGTGTTGAATATAAACAAGGCTTTACTCTGTGTCAGCGTGCTCTGATCAGTAAAGGGGCACAGACCTCTCCCGAATCCTCTCCAGCCGTAGCAGCCTCCAAAGCACCACTAACTCCACTTTCGTTTCCCTCATATGCTGACATTAGTTTTTAAACTTTCTCTATGATAAAAAATGTTTGAAAAAATTATTTTAATAGCAAGGTTTTGGCGGTTATAGAGCTCTAATGACGGTGTTCAACTATAACCATCGGTCTCACGGTTATATAACAACCGTCACAACCCTACCTGTGATTGGCTACAATATTCAGCGCTGCAAAAACACGTTGTATATAAACCTTTGCGATTAGAAACCAGAGCTCACACACAAATACTCGCAGGACTGTTTGCAAGCAATTTTAAAAACCCATCGGATGTACACAAATTACACAAATGACCCATTTGGTGGCAAGGTGACAAGTTTGCATCTCTGATTCAGAATTTGGTGAGGGATGTCAAAGAAAAAAAAATGTCACATTATAAAAATATAAAATTCTTACAGGTTTGATTTACTGCTTTTTTCTTGTAATATTGGGGTGAAATGTATGGAAGCTTGTTTCTGTCTTGGAATAAAAAAAGTTAAATGTAATTGCGACTTTTTATTTCACAATTCTGACTTTTTTCTCAAAATTGTGTGATATAAAGTTGCAACTGCCAGTTATGAAGTCAGAACTGCATGATATAAAGTATTTTTCTCTCAGAATTGTCAGTTTATATCTCACGATTCTGACTTTATACAGTAACTCAATAAAACTCTTTATGACTTTATATCGCACAATTGTAAGAAAAAAGTCCAAATTTTGAGTTAAAAAGTTGCAATTGTCTTTTCAAAAATTTGATCCTGTGGCAGAAACAAACAAGGTTCCATGAAAATGTGACCAGTTTCATAAAAATAGACATTAAGTTAAGACTTTGACTTAAAGGGGTGGTAAAGTATGATTTCACTTTTCTAACTTTAGTTTTGTGTAATGTTGCTGTTTGAGCATAAACAACATTATCAAAGTTACAATGCTCAAAGTTCAAAGCAAAGGAAGATATTTGCTTTTAAAGAAAAGGACTACAACAAACGGCTGGTAGGAACTACACAGCATTCCTCCCGGGTTAGTGACGTCACCAACCCTAAAATGTTCATAAACCCTGCCCCCAGATTCATGTTGAGAAGAGGAAGAGTTGTTGTATAAGAGTACATTTGTGAGTCAGCTCAAACTTTAGCATTCATCTTTTCACATGCAATAGAAAGTCACTCTGTGTGCATCTCACAACAGTTCCTATATGAGCAATTTATTGAGAGTGAGGAGTCACGTGCCGATTTGGGCGGGGTCTGAGCCGGTCGGGCATGATGGTTGGAGACGCTATCGGTTGCCAGGGGCGACGCCTTCAGAACTTCATAGAGAGACAGCGCAGCATTTGTTTACATTTTAGCGATACCACGGCAGTTTCTTTGGAGGATATAGGGGGAAGAAGGTAGAGAAATGAAAGGGGTTCTATCGGGAGAGACAAAATATCAATGATGTCAGCTCCACATTCTCAATAGATTACATGACAGAATATCCTAATTGAAGATAGTTAACTCCACATCAGCAACATTAAATTCATCAACGGTCCCACTTTATATTAAGTGGCTTTAAGTACTATGTACTTACATTTAAAAATAAGAACAATGTACTTATTGTTCTCATTTTGTATGGTAAATCACTTTTGCTGCTAATGAGATGGGATACGGGTAGAGTTAGGGACAGGTGTGGTGGTATGGGTCGGTTTAAGGGTAGGTTAAAGTGTAAGGGATGGTCAGCTGTGTAATTACAGATGTAATTACATAAATGAATTACAGCTGTAATTACATGCTGGTATTTTTAAAATATAAGTACAATGTAAAAACATGTATGTACACAATAAGTCCACTGTATCAAATTATTAATTTCAATGCAAGTACATGGTACTTAAAGCCACTTAATATAAAGTGGGACCACTGACTCCGTTTTAACATTAAAGGAAGAACAGTTTCTGTCATTTTTTGTCTGTGTGAGGAAATCAGCTGCTAACACAGGAGCTCTTGAAACCCCACCCTCTGCAGCAGCTCATTTGCATTTAAAGGGCCAGACACAAAACTGTGTTTGTGCAAACCATCAGAAAGTGGCAACTTTAACATGCTAAAAAAAATTTCTGTGGGGTATTTTGTGCTAAAACTTCACACACACACACACACACACACACACACACACACACACACACACGCACACACACACACACACACACACGCACACACACACACACACACGCACACACACACACACACACACACACACACACACACACACACACACACACACACTGAGGACATCAGAGATTTATTTTACATCTTGTGAAAATGGCATTTTACCACCCCTTAAAGAACTAGTAAACCAACTATCAGTTAGTTAGGGCAAATTGAGACATACTTTTTGGTATCAAAGTAGACAAGTCTACGTTTTATGTAACAGACTTGTATGAAAAGTCTTAAAGAAAAAAAAATTGAATGACACGCTTGTAAGACTAGTCTTGGTGTTTTATGAAAGCAGCCCCAGGACATGGTTTCATGAGATTCACCTGTAACATGTCACCTTCAGGACATATTGCCAGGCCCGATCCACATCTCCATCAGAGCTGAAGGGCCTCATCATTATCATTGCATGCAGCTCAGGAAACTGGTTTACAATTAAGTTTATGGCTGTAATAAACCAAGTCAACTATTAGACCTGAGTCCCCTTTCTGTACTTCAGTGAAGTGGCATCATATTGTGAGTGCATACACAGATGTGTTCAGCTGTCGTACCTGTTGGCAAGCAAACAGAACGCCAGACCCAGTTTGAGATCGGCAGCTGACGGCTTCCCTGGGCGGTTTGCACAGGATGTGAAGTCCAGAACGTCATCCACAAGCTGAAAAAGACAACCAACTTCTATTTTACCTGACTTTAAACATAATAATTCAAGAAAGTGACAATTGAATCATTTGTAATGAAAGAATTCAACTATAACAGCACAGATTTATTAAAATATGCGACCACAACCTAAAAGTTTGGCCCATATTTTACTGTCCGTCACAAACATGTCCCAAACGACGCAAATGCCAAATTGTCCTGAAACTGATATAAAAATCACATATTTTATCATACATAAATATTTTCACAAATAAGCATCTTTACATTACCATTCCTTTCATAAAATACATAATAATATAATTGTGTAAGGGATTTATGTGTGGACTGTCGAGTGCACGCGCTTCATGTGTGATGTTTTTAATATAACTCTCACGAGCTCTCACAGTCACGTGCTCGTCGGACCAGGAAGTTCCCGCAGCATCGGTACAGATAGGCTCGTCGCTTGCTGTCAAACACTGTGTCCTGTCAGATATAAACTCAGATTAATGGACAATTAAACGGTTAAACGGGGAAAAACACAGCGTCTCGCAGAACAATGGGATGACATACATTTAAAATACGAGGATTTGTGTTTTAGCGAGTTTAAAGGGCAAAATATGGAAGCTAACTAAGTTAGCAATATGCTCATGACATATTAACAACACAACAAAAACAAAGGAGTTTCAGTGTTGTTTTTTAGACATTGGACCGACACAGGACTCAAGAAGGATGGAGTGGGACATTTGACAAGAGGCGAGATGGTTAACAAATAAAGTTAACGGTCTGACTGCTATGTAGTTAGTAGTAGTTGTGGATTTGCTATATTTAGTTTGTTTACTATTGTCCTGTCAGCTGACATCAGATTCAACACTGCTCGGGCGTTTTATTTTCTGTTTTATCCTTTTTGGTTAAGTACATTAGAGCTCCAGTATGCATGACGCATATGAACCGGTTCCTATTCTGGAGAAATTACCCCTCCAGATAGACTGTCTGGCGGCCTGGGGTGAGTTTGCATTTACATTAAGTCATTTAACAGACGTCTTTAACCCTTACTGAATGAATATGTAGATTTCAAAATCCTGCTTCCCCGATTATTGTTAAATCACGGAAGCTACACCAGTTACTTTTACCAAAAGATGTATTATTTATGTGTCATGTGTCAGACAGAGAGAAACACAGGCATAGAAGAATATACGAGAGGAAGTCTTCATTCCAGATTTATCTGTTCCAGTCTCTATCTTCTCCCCCCATCATGCTAGCTGTAAATGCTTTCTTGATGTTTCCTTTCTTTCTCACCCCTAATGCCTCTGTTTCTCCTTCCTCTGACTCTGTCATGCCTTTATGTTTCTCTGAGGTGATACAGTAAGATTGAGCTTATATACATCACAGAGAGACTTACAACTTCCTTGTTAGAAAAATAAGTTGCTTATGTTTAAAGAGGGAACACCTAATGCACATGTCCAATCCACTACCCACATTAAGAAACTATTTCTCAGTGTATACATTTGTGGTACATTTGTATCAGTTGAAACATTCCTTCTCTTGCAAAGAGCAAACCAGCCGTACACATGTGAAGTATAATCATCATTGGAACATCTCTGCTATTAAAGTGAACTTAGTATAACTCTACCAACTCTCTGCTCAGCACACGTACAAGCATAGTCTGACTTCACAAAATACTTTATTATTATACACTACAGGTCAAAAGTTTTAGATCAGTAAGATTTTTTTATGTTTTTAAATGAAGTCTCTTCTGCTCACCAAGGCTGCTTTATTTGATGGGGAAAAAAAGACAAAGAGTAATATTGTGAAATTATGACAATTTAAAATGACTGTTTTCTTTTTTAATATATTTTAAAATGTAATTTGAAAGCTGAATTTTCATCATCATTACTGTTGCTGATTACTTATCAGTTTTCAGTGTCACATGATCCTTCAGAAATCATTCTAATATGCTGATTTTATGCTCAAAAAACATAAATTATTATTTTCAATGTTGAAAACAGTCGTGTACCATTTTTTCCCCCAAAATTCTATGATGAATAGAAAGTTCAAAAGAACAGCATTTATTTAAAATATAATCTTTTCTAACATTATAAATGTCTTTACTGTAACTTTTGATCAATTTAACTCATCCTTGATGAATAAAAGTATTTTCTAATTTCTTTCCCCCCAAAATAAAAATAAATTCTTACTGACCCCAAACTTTTGAATGGTAGTGATTAATGTTACAAAAGCTTTTCATTTCACATCAATTCTGTTCTTTTGAACTTTCTATTCATCAAAGAATCCTGAAATAAAAAAATTAAAAAACTGTTTTCAACATGGATAATAATCATAAATGTTTCTTGAGCATCATATTATAATAATTTCTGTAGGATCATGTGACACTGAAGACTGGAGTAATGATGTTGTAAATTCAGCTTTGATCACAGGAATAAATTATACTTCACTATATATTCACATAGAAAACCGCTGTTTTAATTTGTAATAATATTTCACAATATTACTGTTTTTTTTATCAAATAATTGCAGCCTTGGTGAGTAGAAGAGACTTCTTTTAAAAACATAAAACATCTTACCGATATAAAACTTTTGACAGGTAATATAATACTGAAATTATTATGAAAATGAACAAAAACAAAAAAATAATGTTTTTAAGTCTTCAAATTGTTGTATATTTGTTCAAATCGCCAGAAAACTGTTTCCTCTGGCTGTGTCTCAACATCCTTTTAGCTGTCGACATAGACAACGCGTACGGGCATCTAGTTAGTTTTTCCTCCCAGACAGATTTTTGAGCAATATGGATTCAAATAGTTGAATATTTGGACAACAAATAGCTGAATATTTGTTGATCAAATAGTGGAATAGTTGTAGGGCTGTGCAATCGCATTCAACATAAACGTTTATGTGTGTGTGTACTATATATAATTATTTTAAATACACACAGATGCATGTAGATATTTAAGAAATATGTAAATTTATATACTGCATATTTATTTAAACAATGTATATTATATAAATATTAATATTTTATATATAAATAACACATTTTCACCATGTGTGTGAATAATTATACACAGTACACTTTTATTGTGGATGTGATTAATCTTTGCCCATTTTTGTCACAGAACCTTATGAGCTGGTCAACACACCTCTGATGTCCAAGAAACTTTACCATTTTTAAGGCCATTGCACACTGAGTCCGAAATTTTCGTATGCGTGATTCGGTGGCTCAGAATTTTCAAAATACCATTCAAATACCATTCAAACTGCTTGCTACGGATGCGAACAACGCAGGAAATCGAACCCGTTTCGATTTTTTTTATGACGGACGAAAGTTTCGGAGGCAGTGTGCAAGCGTGATTGACATAACGTGAGGTCGTATTTATTTTTTAACGTGCGAAAATTTCAGGCGCGAATTTTGGACTCAGTGTGCAATGGCCTTTCTTTGCTATGTCATTTAGTGTGTTAATGATACTGTGATTGCAGATGATTGGCTCCTTGTCGGGACCAAACCGGGTCATCTCCTTCAGTACAGGATCAAGAAAGATGCAGGTGCATAGTTTTTGTTTGCAGCTGTGCATATATTCTATATTGATTATTTGTTGGATTTACTTTTAATTGAATTGATAATATATTTCATTACAGGTACAAACCGGTTTGAAGTTACATTAGAGAAATCCAATAAGAACTTCTCAAAGAAGATTCAGCAGGTATGAACCTATAGAGAAGTCCATCTATTAAAGGATTAATTCACCTAAATGTCGTCATAATTCACGCACCGTTATGTTGTCCCATTATGTTATCGGTGAATAGTGCTTAATTTGTGGTCTGCTTCTCACACTAAGCTATCGTAGGACTTCAGAAGATGTAGAACACGGTCCACAAGTCTCATCATGTTAAATAATGCGATATGCGAGACGATAATGCTTAAAGTTTGTAAAATAAACTTAAAAATTATCTTTAAAATATATTTAAAATTATATAATCTACATATGCGTTTCACAATCTTTTTTTGACAAGAAAACATCCCTACAGCTTCTAAAAGTAAACAGAAGTGTTTTATTGTAGCATTAGAAGTTATTTTAACATCAGTGTAAACCAGGGCTTGTATTCATAAAGAATCTTAATGCAGAGAGCGACAAAATTCTTAGAAATGTGGGCATTTACTCTTAAAATTAAAGAAAATATCCTAGTAAAGAAAAAAAAGTCATTCAGAAAGTATCTTAACCCTTAAAAGAGGTTTTAAGGTCAAAATTGTTAGGAGTATGGACGGGGACTTTTAAGAGGCTTAAGAGTTTCTTTAGCAGAGGAGAAAATGGCAGAAAGACGAAGAGGGAGAAGAAATGTGTTGCAGACAATGGATGACTGAGTTAATAAGACAATAGATTGAAACCTGGCCCAATTTTTTCTTTAAGGATGGCCTTGTGTTCATCCACTAACTGGGCTTACAGTAAACACTGTTCCTCTGTCCAATCGGGCTTTCTTGTCCTTGGTTTTGATTCATTAAAACCAACATTCAAACCACCACTTAAATAGACATGCCAGCAATCAGTGTAATTGGAAAGAGTGGAACAATTTGTATCATTCTAAGCCAATCAAATACCTAATTGGAAATTAACAGCATGGTAAATAAAATAAAATATTTATATACACGTATATAATGTGTGTGTGTGAGAAAGTGAACGGTCAAATAGGAAAAATTACGCATGTAATTTCAAAGTGAAGGCTTAGAATAGCTATACTTAAAATCACTCTTTTTTTCCTTCTTGGAAAACCAACCAATCACACACTTCAAAAGATTGTGTCACACATACTGTAGGCTAAATGAAGAGTTTTCTGAGAGGATTCTTCTTTACGAATACGGGCCCTGGGGTTTAGGGTTTCAGGAAAGCCTACATTAGTTTTATTTAACAACAGAAGTCGCATCATGGGCCATTTTTATGGTGTTCTTTAGTCCTTTGTGGAGTTTTACATCTGTTGTCACTTTAAACTGTAATTTTTTTATAAATTGCATGAAGATTCTTTCAAAAATTCTCTCTTTTTTTAAAAAATAGAAAAAATTGCTGCATGAGGGTGAGAAAAGAATGGCTGTGGTGAACTAGCTATGTCTAAAGAAATTAGTTTACTTCTGGGCATCTCTTATAATCTGTCAATTCCTCTTTCTATAATCCTCTTTCAGCTGTTTGTGGTTTCGCAGTACAAGATTTTGGTTAGTCTTTTGGGTGAGTATTTCTTTCCCCCACAGAATTGTGAAGTCTTTGTCATATGATGTGTAGTCATATGTACTTTCTTTGTTGGTTGCATACTTGAGTTCAATTTGCAGATTATGTGGTGTAGTGTATTTGGTGTCAGCGGTGCCATTGCTCTCTTTTATTTCAGAAAATAACATCCACGTTCATGACTTGCTGACGTTCCAGCAGATAACTGTGCTGTCCAAAGCCCGAGGAGCCACACTGTTTGCCTGTGACCTGCAGGTACGTTACAGAAGTCCTCTGGCCTGTTGATGTTTTCATGCGTACATATTTATATTTAATTATGCGTAATAAATGATGTGAGTGGTTACACTGTGAGGACTGAACTAGAGGAGAACTGACTTCATGTATCTTTTAAAAATCACAGCCACAGTTGTTTAAAAGTCATAGCAAAAGAAAACATTTATTCTGTGAAAAATAGGATGACTTTGTTATTTTGTTATGAAATGATATTCATACACTTTTAAGTGTGCCTAAGGGGTCCAAATACTCAGGGTCTCCATGGGTCCTTAAAAAGTTTTAAATATCTTAGCTGGTATAAAAAAAAAGCCTTAATTATAATCTCAAGAGGTCTTTAATTTGGGGATAGAAAAACAGGAATCGTGATATGGCATAATGTGATTGCATAAAAAAGGCTGATATAACCTAATGATAGTTGTATAATGTATGTTGCATAATCAAACATATACTATATACTATATATATATATATATATATATATGAAGAGTTCAGATGCAAAAGCCTCTAAGTGCCATTTGAAATTTTCTTCTAGAATGATAATTTTTATCAAGCTTGTATATTTAAGTTCAGTGATTTCACTTAAATGGCAATGAAAATTACCTATTAATTGTTATTTAAGTGAAATTACTGAACTTAAATATACAAGTTTGATACAAATCATCATTAAAGAAGAAAATTTCAAATGGCATTTAGAGGCTTTTGCATCTGAACTCTTCATATATATATGTGTGTGTGTGTTATGCATATTATAGGTTTCTTTTCTGGGTAAAAAAATGAATGTTTTTAATAAGAAATATTTTATAGCTAAAAAAAACAAAACAAAAAACTGTAGTTTGCCATGTTGTCTTATTTGTATTTATATTTTTCTTAGTTTGTGCCTCTCATATAATGTTGGACTGTTGAAGGTTATGGTTATGGATCCAATCCATAAAATGTAAAAATAATCCACAATAAAAAGGATTTGATGATGCAGCCGTATAACCGTATTCAAACCGGATCAAAACAGTAATCTATTTTAATGACAAAAGTTCAAATAAGTGAGTAAGTGACAAAATAAATAACAACTGATGTTATTTAACGGTTGTTAAAATAGGTATCGGTGTCAGCCTAAAAGAATCCTATAGATGCATCCCAAATCTGAACTGTAAAGTTGTTTAAAGTCGGTGTGAAACGGAAGTTAAGATTGTCATTTTTTCCTTGTTGTGACGTATCCGAGTGAAACGGCTTCTGAAATTAGAAAAAAAATGTAGGGCAGGGCTTGATTTCGTCCTTCGGGTATTGATTGGATCGTTGGAGGTTGGCCGTTGCAAACAAAATGGTGGCAGATTTATATGCGATTCTTTGAGAGGCGGTTCACCGATAGCCGCACCTTCATCGGGTCTGGCCGCACCCTTTCGCCATTGCACGTGACCGAAAGAGAAGAGAGGTCGTTTTGATGGGGGAGGGAAGGCTAATGTATTTGATTAAAGATTATAAGGGTATGTGAATTTAAGAAAAAGTAATGAAGTACACAGATAAATCATTTATAATAAACACTACAATATTACATTTAAAAAGAAGATTTGTCAAATTTGATTTCATGCCGACTTTAAATTTTTACAATCATCCTGACTAATAATCTGACTTCCAGGTCCCCCTTTTTGAATCGCATTTGATCTCTCTCTCCCTCCAGAAGTCCAGCTCAGGTGAGGCCAAACTGCGCATGTGTGTTGCAGTGAAGAGGAAGATTCAGCTGTATTACTGGAAGGACAGAGAATTCCTTGAACTACAGGTTGCCTGAGGCTTGGAAACACACAAACAACATATTTTTGAAATGTTTGATATTGTCACGATCACCAGTTGGAGTGCCCGAGAGAATCACCAGAGGGCACTCCACATCAGAACTGATCACTTTACCAGAACTCCGTTTCCCATAATGCCTCATCCCTGTGACTGATTACACACACACCTGCACCTCATTTCAGACTTCTGTTACAAAATGCTCCGAGACTGGGAGATGTAGATCCAAGTGCAGCTTTAATTTAAGAATGGTCAAACAGGCAGGGGTCAGGAAACAGCAAAACAGGGATATCAGAGAGTGAGCGCAGAGAGTCGTCAGGTAACAGGCAGAAGATCGGGGCAGGCAGCAAACAGGCAGAAGTCAGGAAACAAACCAGGATCAAAACCAGAGAAACAAGAAACAGGGTAACACGCTCAGAAATTACAGGCAGTGGCAATGTAATACTTCGCAAAGAGTTCATGTTTGAGTGTGGCTTATATAGGCAGTCTGAAATGAGGTGCAGGTGTGTGTGTAATCAGTCACAGGGATGAGGCATTATGGGAAACGGAGTTCTGGTAAAGTGATCAGTTCTGATGTGGAGTGCCCTCTGGTGATTCTCTCGGGCACTCCAACTGGTGATCGTGACAGATATACAGTAGGCTAAATCTTGTTTGGTTACTCGTGCAGGGAGATTTTTCCGCTCCAGACATTCCCAAATCCATGGCTTGGTGTGAGAACTCAATATGCGTGGGTTTCAAACGAGACTACTATCTGATTCGGGTAAGGAGAAAAAAAAATGCAGCTCTGCTTATATTTAGTGTCCTCTGCAATTTTGACAGTCATCTGTTATAGCTGATGTATAGTGAATATAGACTAGATTGCTCTACTATAAGCTGCTGCTTAATATAGCTTGTGTATATCATATGTGATATATTAAGCTCTTACATTAAGCTCTTATATATATATATATATATATATACAGTATATATATATATATATATATATATATATATATATATATATATATATTACGGGTATTAAAGGGTTAGTTCACCCAAAAATGAAAATTATGTCATTAATGACTTACCCTCATGTCGTTCCAAGCCCGTAAGTCCTCCGTTCATCTTCGGAACACAGTTTAAGATATTTTAGATTTAGTCCGAGAGCTTTTTGTTCCTCCATTGAAAATGTATGTACCTTATACTGTCCTTGCTCATAAAGGCAATACAGACATCATCAAAGTAGTCCATTTGACATGAGTGGGTTAGTTCGAATTTTTTGAAGCATTGAAAATACTTTTTGGTCCAAACAAAGCAAAAACAACGACTTTATTCAGCACTGTATTCTCTTCCGGTTCTGTTGTCATTGCTTGTTCACGATTCCAATGACGCTGCTAACGTGTTATCTTGTGCGCCCAAGCTTCGTTTACAGTCTGATGGAGACACGAGCTGTATTCAAGCTTTTCTACATTGTTTGTATTTTGGTATTGCCATATTTTTTTAAAAATGTTTCGTATGTGTGCATGTCGCGGATGTCCTAATCGTCCTAATCGGGCACACAAGATAACACGTCAGCAACGTCATTGGAATCGTGAACGAGCAGTGACAACAGAACCGGAATAAAGTCGTTGTTTTTGCTATGTTTGGACCAAAAGGTATTTTCGATGCTTCAAAAAATTCAAACTAACCCACTCATGTCACATGGACTACTTTGTCACATGGACTACTTTGATGATGTCTGTATTGCCTTTATGGAATAAGACAGTATAAGGTACATACATTTTCAATGGAGGGACAGAAAGCTCTCGGACTAAATCTAAAATATCTTAAACTGTGTTCCGAAGATGAACGGAGGTCTGACGGGCTTGGAACGACATGAGGGTGAGTCATTAATGACATAATTTTCATTTTTGGGTGAACTAACCCTTTAACTTACATTAGGTGGTGGTGGTTGTTGTTGTTGTTGTTGTTTTTTTGGGTCAATCATATGACTTTTCTCTTTTCTCTTCAGATGGATGGGCGTGGCTCAGTGAAGGAACTGTTCCCCACTGGGAAACAGCTGGAACCATTGGTGGCCCCATTGGCTGATGGGAAGGTGGCAGTGGGCCAGGATGACCTCACGGTTGTTTTGAACGAAGAAGGTGTCTGCACTCAGAAATGTGCCCTTAACTGGACGGACATTCCTGTTGCAATGGGTATGATCTTATCAGTCTTTACAAACGTGTTTCTCAAATTCTCATAAGCCACTTATCAAACATCAGGGTTCTCAAGTCTCACTCATTGGCCGTGAGACACACGCATTTCGACCGGTTCACACGCTCACACGCCACTCTGTGTATTTCTCACGCTGAAAAGGCAATGCCAACCAAGTTGTCCTGGCTGAAAGCTTTCTAACGTTGTATACGAGGCGCAGGCAAACAAAGTGAAGTTTCCTGCCGCCAGCGCGTATCTCTGCCAGATTGCGTTCGTTACTAGGCAACATATATGCGCGCTGCGTGCACCACTGATCTATACATGACATGTCATTCAGTAGCGCGAACACACGGAAATGGACGGAACATCCTCGGCCACCGTACAATCGTTACTAGGTAACCAACAACATCGCGCGACCACATGTGTCGTGATGGAGAAGAAGGTAAGTTGGAAGAAGCTTGTCTAACATTTTTGGGCTAGAACATTTAATATGTAGCCCATCGTACATTATTATTGATGCAGTCAAAAACTCTACAACTACTTTGCAACCAGGCTCAGTTTGGCTATCTTACGTTATCTGAAACTAAGAGAAATGTTAGTGGGTATGGAAAGGAATGAAGATTTACTGATTTTATTTTAAATTATATTATACTGTAATATTAATAGTCTTTCTAGTTACATTAAGGATGTATTACAGCAGATTGCTCTGGGTAATATTTAATCATTGTCATAATGTTGCATTTGTATTTTTCAAAGATGTCAGGAAAAAAGCAGAAAGATATTTTGTCATTTTGGGCACCAAAGGGTAAGCCCCCTAAAAAGGTTGCCAGATTAGAGGAGGAGACAGTGGAAGAGGTGGTGCACTCTAATCTGTCCATTTGTTCTCAATGTCCCACCACACAATAAATCATTCGTCTAAAAGACGCATTCAAAAATCAAAATGCAATTTTTAAAGATTTGTTTGAAACTGTTTGGAGCAATTTGTTATATTTTTGGTTAGCTATATTTGTAATACTGCATTAAAGAGTATTTGATGTGATGAATTGCTCTGTCATTTATCAGATTTACTAATTGTTATAATTTTAATTTGTTCTGGTTAATTATGAACAATGGGTAAAATTGGGGGCGGGGATGGGTGGGGCGGGGCTTCATTATGGCTCCTCCCCTAACCACGTGTGATCTCACTCCAAGCTTTTGCTCAAACTTGAGAACCCTGCAAATGTTACTACATCATCAACGTGTTCAGTCAACAACTGATTCTCATAAAAAACTAGTGTCCAGTTTCCATCCGATCAGATAACCTGAGCAAAAAAAGTGGTTGAAAATCTTGTCTAATATTACTTCCAATGGCGTGAACATTCGAATCTTTACTAGCTTACTGTACATAGCGTAATAAAACAAACTGGAAGCAAAACATGCTTACAATGTAATTTCTGTCATTGATCAAATGGTTTGTGTGTGTGTGTGTGTTTTGTGTACATTCCGGGCGAAACCACTTATGCCGAGTTTCGCCCGGAATGTAAATGCGTTAACCTGCTTTCTGTCGGCTTACTGAAGTGTGTAGAACGAGAGGAGGAAATATATACTGCCCTACAAAGCAAAAAGGCAGTAACTGCAGTTTTGGTCAAGCATTAATTATTACAATTTTCATGACATTCAAGGCATCCTTTGTTATGTGACAAAATATCTTATTTTAAATGCGTGTCGTTTTAGAGAAAAATGGTAGTCGTTTGTACAGTAACTGCAAAAAGTTACATTTTTCACAAAAAAGTCATTTTTCTCAGTTCTGCACTCTGCGTAGTTACTGCCTTTTTGCTTTGTAGGGCAGTATATCTATACAACTTTCTTCTTGATTATACCCTCGTGCAGAAGTGATTCAGTCAAAATGCTGCATTGAATGAGAGGAGAATATATGAGCCGTAGAAAGCTGACGTGTTGCAATACTCTTTGGTTTTTAATGCTTTATTTAACATCACAACCAACATAACTGAAATACGCAGACACGCAAATCATTGCGCTTTGACGTCACTATCGGGAAGTAACCTGATTTATTAATAAAGTCTTGTAAGCGCGGTTTACTTGCGTCGTCAGATTATTGGTTCACAAACCCGGACAACAGGTTTTTTCAATAAGCTGATTTTTGTGAGTTATCAGCGTACTTTGTGCGTGTAAATGTGCTCACGTACGCATTTGCATTGGATTGTTATGAATGCATATAGGGTACGATGTGCAAATGCTTCGTTTGTAAACTGCTTTAGTTTATGCAAATGAAAGGCATTTATTTTATTGTTTATTGTCCTCAAAAGTTGCATGATAACTTTTTACCTTTTTTTATGTGGTATCGATATTGGATTCAAGAATTTTGAAATTGAACTAACTAAACAAAAACGTTGGTTTCTAGCAAAAATAATAATGTCATCATGATATACATTGTTATTGTGGTATACAATTACTCAATCTTGATTATTGAATTTTGGCTTTCTATTATTGTAGGACTCAACTAAGTGTATTGTTTTCCAGAAAGATAATTATTTGTTTTATTGATGGTACTTGTAGCATCAATAACTTGAAGTCCTTATTCAGTTATATGTGACGCCTGAATGCTGCAGCTGACTAATGAGAATCAGAATCACAATCTTTTTTGAGTGATGATGCAAACAAATAATTAAAATGAATTTGAACTGATTCCTAGAAAAAACAATTATGCAAGAGTTTTATTATTAATATTGGCTTATGAGCAGTTTCATGCAGAATTCACACCCAACATCCACAAACTTCTTGGCTTTTTACATATTTGCACTCATTTTGATTCTTTTTTAAGCTATCAGTGATGATGATGTATTACAGTCAGCTCTTTTGAACATGTTTGAAATCCATTCCTCTTTCATTTTTGAGTCTGATTATGGCTATATTCTCTTGTCTTTCACCAGAGCACCAGCCACCCTACATCATTGCAGTGTTGCCACGGTATGTGGAGATCCGCACGCTCGAACCCAGACTGCTGGTGCAGAGCGTAGAACTGCAGAGACCGCGCTTCATCACCTCCGCTGGGTGAGACCTGCACACAATCTCAGTTTACAGGAAAACATGGGCACCTTCGGTCTGCTATGTTGTTTACATGCACCCTAATAATCAAAGAATCAAATTAATTGTTTAGTCAGACTGAAAATCCTTCATGTAAACACCTCAATCAATGTGATCAGAATTTTAACCGAATCGAAAGGGTGCTGTAGTCCTGAAATATAGCTTGTATTCGCCACAGAATACAAAATAAAAAAGTTAATTGCGACTTACTTTAATTGCGAGTTTATATCTCACAATTCAGAATTTTTATCACAATTGTGAGTTTACATCAGTGACGTTTTATCTCCGAATTGCATGATATAAAGTCACAATTGTGAGATAATTTGCAATTGTGAGAAATAAACTCAATTCTTTTTTTCTCAGAATTGCATGTTTATATCTCGCAATTCTGACTTAATAATACACAATTGGGAGATATAAAGTTGCAATTGCATGTTATAAAGTCAGAATTATGGAGCGAATTATGTGCCATGATTAAAGAGCATATTGCAGGTAAAAAAAAATCGAAATTTATAGATAACCTTGTATGAAAATACCATATGAAAAGTTAATGCAGGATTTAAAATGTTTTAAAACAACATAAGGGCACTAATTTAGAAGATAAAGTGAGCGTTTCTTGGACTGCTAGTAAAAACGGCTTTTTTTTCAACGTCGCGTCATTTGACGTCATATCAGGGAGCCGCAGCCTCGGCTCAGTGCAGAGTAGGCTGGTGTTCAGTGAGAGCGCTCGTCAGTCAGTGTGCTTTCGTTAGTTTTTGCATTTTAATTTATCATCGTCATGGTAAATTATTGTGTTTGTGGAGATTGCAAAAACTCCAGCCTGTCAGATCGAGTCCACAAGTTTCCATTACAATAAAAGTGACGGTGCTTATAGCCTATCTTTCGTTCCTGGTGCGGTTTGAGCAGGTGAAGAGACGGGATTTCTCTTCTGCATCGGCTCGGAAAACGCGGTCGTGTGTAGCGTTCACTTCAGATCAAATGACTATAGCATCCCGGCGATATGATGGAGTTCAACATCATGGTATGCCGAAGCAAGAATATTGATCGTCGTATACTACCAATGGCATCAAATAGTGGTATATAGGTAACTTAGTCATGTCATGCCCTAAATAGAACTTGTAATTGAAAAACAAAATTGGTTGTTTAAATACTCAAATCTTTAATGTTCTGTTTATGTTATAACCTAGGTGAAAAATATGTATTAAAAATGTACCTGAGTATAGCCTATGCTTTTAGTATAGAAATATACTCAAGTAAAGTTTTTATACATTTAATAGTATATAAATCTACCATAAACATACTAATGTCTGCTGGCCTGTTATAGGATCATAATAATCTGTACAATACTGTGAGCACAGTGTATATCGTTAGCGAACGTGTATAGCCTATAAGCACGTCTCTCACCTAAAAGGCACCTGTCCTGTTCTCCACTGGTTCTCCTCACATCACAGCTCAATTTTTCTCTGACCATTCTGTCTGTCTGACATTATCCTGGCCTGTCCCTGATCTCTTTAGCATAGCAGGCTCATAACTTTATGGCTTGATCCGTCATACGAGTATTTCCTCAGCGTCCGAAATGTCATGCGATCCATTGTTTTCCTGTTGTGTGAATCGACGGCTCTCCCGCTCATTGCGTCACGCCCGCCACGCCCATTTTCAGAAGCGGAAGTAAAATTCTCTCACAAAAACGACCGCAGAAGCTTCTGTTGCGTGTTTATACGTATATTTAAAATCTAGTTCCTACATTGTTTTTCTATTCATTGACTCGTTGGGTCCTCTAACCTGCAATATGCCCTTTAAACAAACAAATCCAGCATTTTGCAAACAAACTCGATCTGCTTTGTAAAGAAAATCTCGGCTCGCAAACAAACAGAAAGCAATTTGCAAGGTCAATTTGAGCGAAAATGCAGTGGAGTAACCAATATTGTGTTTTACAAATATAAATAATTGATCCTTGATAATATTTCACAAATAAATCCAAACCATCCTACAAATTGCATGTAACCTTTGAACAAATGCCAAATCTAGTGCATACAAATTCATACCTGTCTGTTACAATAGTGAGATCTCTGTGCTCGGTTTTCTCACAAATGTTTTTCCGGGCACAATTTTTCACAAATGCAGATGAGTAACTTCTCTTCTAAAACAGTCGATGGCGCCAAGATTAAGGATTAATTTAGCGCTAGTCTCCCGGGAGAAGCACGCACTTGCCTTTGCGTACAGCTGAGGAAAAAGTTTCTGTCTTACTTTATTTATAATAAACATCTTGCGGTTTTCTTTTGCAAAATGTTTATTACAAGGCCACTGGGCCTTTAACATTGTTGAGGACAAAATGCCACATGAAAAAAAGGTAATTAGATCTGTGATTTTACACAGATATGAGACAACATATGAGAACGACAGATATAGACTCGTTTAATGTAGACATAATCACTAATTTAGTCACATCGCACACATCCAATGTAGAAAAGAATGTAAAAAGTAACATATGATGGCAGAGCTTTCAGCTTAGATTCCCAGAGAGAGTGAACTTCACACATGAATGATACGTAAATTGTATTGGCCTATTTTCAATTCAAAAGTTTATTAGTTTGCCTGATTATTTAACATTTCTGTCTTAAAACAGCTGTCAATTATGAAATGTTTTGCTATGGGACTTGAATCTTATCTCGCACTTTATGACCATTAATAAAATATCTTGATGCTGTGGAATATCCTTGCAGCACTAAAGTCGAGCTAATACTATATTAGGCAATAATTTCACAACCTTTATTATACACACCTCTGAAAAAGACAGAGGTCCAGACCCTCATAGCTGGCTACAGCCATGCTTGTAGTTCGTTCCTAACCAGCCTTGACTTACTACAGGTGAATAATGCAAAATCTCACCTGTAGTAAGTCACCAAAAACCCTTTATAAAAAAAAAAATAATTGTTTTGCCGGTCCCACTTTATACATCGAACAATAAGTCAAGTCACATTTATTTATATAGCGCTTTTCACAATACAGATTGTATCAAAGCAGCTTCACAGTGATAACATGAAAGTAGTACAACACAGATCAATAATATTGCTAAACACTAAATGACCCCAACTGAGCAAGCCAAAAGCAAGGCAACAGTGGCAAGGAACCAAAACTCCATCAGATTGGATGGAGAAAAAACCTTGGGAGAGGAACAGCAGAAAGGCAGATGGGAAATAATTAGCATAGCTGATGTTCATAATAATTTCCGTTATAGGGAGTCGGTGTTAGAAAACCACTATCTCACAAAATCTCCGTAACCTGAACTCTCCGCAACCCAACCATACGCGCCGACCCGTTTGTCTAGAAGGCTGTCGAGCCCCACTGGTGCGTTAAGCAGTTTCAGTGGCAAACGGTTCCGTATGGCATAACAGGGACTAAAAGGTAAGCATTATGTGAATGGTTGACTAAAGAGATGCGTCTTTAATCTAGTTTTAAACTGTGTCAGCGAGTCAGAGGCTCGGACCGTATCGGGAAGGCCATTCCAGAGTTTTGGAGCTAAATGCGAGAACGCCCTCCCTCATTTAGTGGACTTAGATATCCTAGGAATGACCAGAAGCCTTGAATTTAGTAATCTTAAGGAACGCGGTGGATTGTAGGGCGAAAGAAGGTCCGTTAAGTACATAGGTGCTAAACCATTTAGGGCTTTATAGGTTAGTAGCAGTATTTTGTAATTGATACGGAACTTAATAGGTAACCAGTGTAGAGAGGATAAAATCGGTGTTATATGATCATATTTTCTTGACCTAGTAAGAACTCTAGCAGCTGCATTTTGTACTAACTGTAGCTTGTTTATTGAAGATGCAGGACAACCGGCTAATAAAGCATTACAGTAATCTAGTCTCGAGGTCATGAATGCGTGAACTAATTTTTCTGCATCAGAGATAGATAGCATGTTACGTAGCTTAGCAATGTTTCTAAGGTGGAAAAAGGCTGTTCTTGTAACATATGAAATATGATTTTCGAAAGACAAGTTGCGGTCTAGTATAACACCCAGGTCTTTTACTGTAGTGGATAAAGTAACAGGACATCCGTCTATATTAAAGTTGTACTGTAAGAGGTTTTGTGAGTAGTTTTTTGGACCAATAAGTAATAACTCCGTTTTATCTGAATTTAATAGCAGGAAATTATGCGTCATCCAGCATTTTATATCTTTGAGACACTCTGTCAATTTAGATGAGTTAGTGTTTTCATCTGGTCGTGATGAAATATATAATTGAGTGTCGTCAGCGTAACAGTGGAAATTAATTCCATGTTTTCTTATAATATTACCAAGTGGCAGCATGTATATTGAGAATAGCAGAGGGCCTAAAACCGATCCTTGCGGTACTCCATAGTCTACTTACGTTATCTTTGATTTTTTCCCATTTAAACAGACAAAATGATAACGGTCTGATAAGTACGATCTAAACGAAATGTAATTAATGAAATGTAATTACATAAATTAATCATAGCTGTAATTACATGTTAGTATTTTAAAAACATAAGTACAATGTAAAAACATGTATGCATACAATAAGTCCATTGTATCAAATTATTAATTTCAATGTAAGTACATAGTACTTAAAGCCACTTAATATAAAGTGGGACCGTGTAGCCTACTATAAATGCATGAAGGGAGGTATTGGCTCAATTTCACCTGTGTTAAGTCAGTCTTACCAATAGTAACCTTCTACAAGCTTTGGAATTTATTTATATTTTGTAAAACACAATATTGGTTCCTCCACTGCATTTTTGCTAAAATTTACCTTTGTCTTTGCAAATTGCTTTCTGTTTGTTTGCGAGTCGAGTTTTCCTTTGCAAAGCAGATCGAGATCTTTTAAAATGTTATATTCTGTGGCGGAAACAAGCTTGCATAGAAATAACCCATCAGCAGGGGAAAACATTAAGCATGTAAAATCTTGAAACTGGTTTTTTTTTTCTCTCTCTCTCAACTTTCTTTCCCTCTTTGATTTCACAGATCAAATGTTGTCTATGTCGCAAGCAATCATTTTGTCTGGCGTCTGGTGCCGGTCTCTATAGCCAGCCAAATACGGCAGCTTCTACAGGACAAACAGTTTGAACTGGCGCTTCAGCTAGCGGTGAGAAACTCTGATTTTAGCATCCAGTAAATACTGTATGCAAAGTACACAGTGTGTTGACCTTGTTTTTGTCTCATCTTTCCTCAGAAAATGAAGGATGATTTAGATGCAGACAAGAGACAACAGATCCATCACATTCAGAACCTGTACGCCTTCAACCTGTTCTGTCAGAAGCGCTTTGACGACTCCATGCAGGGCTTCGCTAAGTTAGGCACCGGTGAGTTGAGCTCACACAGCAGTGATGACGCACCACAAATGACAAATCAATTGATTTAAGTTGTAATTGGTATTGATTGTAATCATTCAAGAGAAACTTTCTGGTAGGCTGATCCAAAAAAAAAAATGGTTTTAAATGCCAACTGGTCAGATTGAAGTTTTGGACAGTTCATTTTCATGTCTGATAAACCTCATATTATCTGTGATCTTGCTGACTAGGGCTGAGTTGCATTGCACAGTCCACTAGAGAGTGCCATTGCACCAGGACAGCCCAAATACAATCGGCAGAAATAAAAAGCTAGACGTAGGCTATAAATGAACTACATCACGGTCACATGACTTCAACGTCACCACCATTAAGCTTCAACAACTCTTTCAGTCTTTATTTAAAAAAAAAAAAAAAAAACATTTCCCCTGAAATTTAGAGTTGGAATAGTTTGCCAGAGCGTGGTTATAAACCGCGAGGCTGTGAGTAGATGAGTTTACCTGTTCGGTGTAATGATGTTTAAAGTCCCCTACCTCTCTCATCCCATTTAAACATTTATTAGCAAACGCCCTTTTCAAGACACGTAAAAGCTTTTTAAAACTCGCAAGGGGTTATTATTACTTCTGTCATAGAATAAAACATGAACATATGTTGAGCTTGTGTTCACCACAGACCTTATTTCAGGAATTGAAGTTGAACCAAAAACCCATTGACTTCGGGACGATGGAAACAGATGTGCAAAATGAAACTTGTTTAGGCCCCACAAAAACACGTCATCGCTGCAGCACTCTATATAATGGGATTTGCTCTTCTCTTGTATAGATCCCACTCATGTGATTGGATTGTATCCAGACCTCCTTCCCTCCGACTACCGCAAACAGCTTCACTACCCAAACCCTCTGCCCACACTGTCTGGAGCCGAGCTGGAGAAAGCCCACCTAGCCCTCATTGACTACCTGACACAGGTGATTTATGAAGCTTATATGGAGTGCCTTACAAACGTTTTTCATGTTCTTACAGTCTTCTCTGTGTATTTTTGATAGAAACGCAGTCATTTGGTGAAGCAGCTGAATGACTCGGATCCCTCTACCACCTCGCCTCTCATGGAGGGAACCCCCACCATCAAGAGCCGCAAGAAACTCCTTCAGATCATCGATACCACCCTGCTCAAATGTTACCTCCATGTAAGACCTTCAGATTGTTCTCTTTATTAATGCTTCCCATTGATTCCAACTGGTGATTGCCATAGCTGTCAACCCTCCCGTTTTTTCCGGGTTTCTCACGTATTTTAGCTCTTTTCCCGCTGTCTTCCCGTTTTAGTATTTTCCCGTAAAATATCCCGTATTTTTGTGTGAGACGTACGAGCTCGGACAGATTCGGCTTGAAGTCGTTTATCCTCGGATGCGGTGCCGCGCGCACTGGCCGGAGACACACTGGCTGCGTGGCGTGTACGTTTTTATTTCGGCTCCCATGTTAACAGATTAGAGCTTGCACGCTGCCTGCGTGACACGCGCGTCTCCAGAAAACGCGTGCATGCTAGAAATAGAACTGACGCCTATTTTTCACGCGACGGGCAAGCGTGTTTTTTGCCTGGAATTTCTTTGCGTTTCCAGGCAAAAAAATAAATAAAAAATAGGAAACTACATGTTTAGACTAGCTGTATGTCATTTTGTACTCGAATAGATATTAATAAATTACATTTTGATGTTTGAAAGTCTAGGTTTTTACATAAATTCAGATATCAATGTAATTTAAACAAATAATAATTATTATAAATCGATGTTCAAATATATGAATAAAATATATTTTATTTTTTTTCCATTTGTTTCTTATGCTCTTAACAATGTGATTACATGAAGAAGAAGAAAAAACTAGAAAAAAAAAACCGTTCTGGGCCTATAGGAGGATATAAAGATAGGATAGTGTATCTTCTGAGTGATGGTCCACCATCAGGCTAAATAGGCTCTTTAAAGCTACACAAAATGTGTAAATGTAATTGAAGTAAACAGACAGCCCACTTCCCTATTTTGTGGATTTTAGAAGATGTGTGATAGGCTAACAGTAGAAATTGTTGTCCAAATGCAAGAGCAACACACCGCTAATCCAAATGTAGATTTTTTTTTTTCTTTAAATGACACTGTCTCTTTCTCTCTCACACATGGCTTACGTTAGTTATGAACTCTTTAGACTTTTAAGGATTAGTGCTTTATTTTTAAAGTTTGTGGGTAAGAATCGTGCAAAAAAAAAAATCCCTTATTTTGGGGATGAATTCCGGGAAAACTCCCTTATTTTCAATGTTCAATGTTGACAGCTATGGTGATTGCATCTCGCTAATCTTAAAGGATAGACCAATTTCCTTATAATTAATTTAAGCCCTCATGCTATCCAAGATGTAGGTGTATTTTTCTTCAGTAGAACAGTAAAGAGGATTTTTTGCTGAAACCGTGACCCTTGGTGATTTATATAATGTAAGTCAATGGTTAAATATATATATATATATATATATATATATATATATATATATATAGACAGGCAAAATATACTTGTGCTCATGATGCGAAACGAAGCGAAACGATCGGTCTATGCAAGAAGCTGACCATTATCTATCTACTACATTAATAACTGTAATCCACAGCCTCGGCAAACAGTCCTGAGCCTCATGACAATCTTTAGTGTGTGACAGGATGCTTATTATGCGACGGGATGCTCATCCTGTCGCATAATGACATATTCTGACGCAAGTTTCTGTGAAAACGGTTTAAAAAAATGTCTTGTAACAACAAAAATAAGAAATGCTGTAATTATCCATCTACAAACTGTTGGTTTGATGTGCGTAACTGGTGCCCGTTGCATTCCCAAATGTACTTTAAATTCACAGCACATGCACAGACATCCGATTTATTCACTGTGAACTGAGATGCAGAAAACATCAGATCATAAGATGATTGCGTGATCAAAGTGCTCTCCACTTTTGAAACATGTTGCGCAACTTACTTACTTAATTGCAGCATTTTGATGAGGACAGTAAGCAAAATCGTGCTTTTTATTTTTGTTCAATTGACAGATGCTTCGCCAAAGCAGTGCTGCAAAACATAGGGTTAGAGAACTGTCATGTTATTTTGAGAAGTATACAAATATTTTCGGTTCACTATGAAACCCCCGGTGTAGTGTAGTGAGAAACAGTGAGGATTAGTGAATTCTGAAGGATCATGTGGTTGTGACAAATTCAGCTTTGATCACAGGAATAAATTACATTTCACATGGAAAAAAAAAAAATTAAATTATACTAATATTTCACAATATTGTTGTTTTTACTGTATTTTTGATTAAATAAATGCAGCCTAGGTGAGCAGAAGAGACTTTTTCAAAAGCATTTAGAAATCTTACAGACCTCAAACGTTTGACCTGTAGTTTGTATACATTGTATACAGATTGTGTATGTAATACTTGTTACTTTTCAGAATCAGTTATCAATATTTATCAGTATGTACTAAACCAAAGTTCGCATCAAATATTATGATAAGCTCACAAAAGATTGTAAGGTGTGCAGGGCCGGCGCTAGCCATTTGGGTGCCCTAAGCACAAATGCTTGGTGGTGCCCCCTTAACAACCCCCTCCCCCCAACCCCAACCACCCACTCACCCAAGGAATAACAACCATTAAGAATTTCTTAGTTGGGTTCTCTTTACTTCCAAAATAACTGCTGCAAATAAATACATTTACATTAACAATGGCACCAAATATGAAAAGAAATAAATAATAAAAAGGTTAAAATTATAAATACCAAAAAACACCACAATTACTAAAAACACATATTTGGAACTGGCTACAACTGCTGGTTGATGGTTCTTCCTCCTGGCCTTGAGTTGCTCCTTGCATGTATTTTAGCATTGACCCTGCATTCAGAAATACGAGACAAAATATTCAGGGATTCTACTTAATCAATAACCATCATACAAAAATATTGCACACATTAGTCTTTTATATAATATAGGCCAGGGGTGCCCAATCCTGCTCCTGGCGATCGACTGTCCTGCACAGTTCATCTCAAACCCTAATCAAACACACCTGAAGTAGCCAATTAAGGTCTTTAGGATCACATTCAGGTGTGTTTGATTAGGGTTGGAGATGAACTGTGCAGGACAGTCGATCGCCAGGAGCAGGATTGAGCACCCCTGATATAGGCCTATGTTTCACTGGAACATTTAAAATTCAAAACTTTATTCTACCTTTAAAAGAGGTCTGATGAGGCACAGTATAATAATTCTGTACATAATTTGTAGGGCTGGGAAAAGATGAATCGCGATTAATCGCATCCAAAATAAAAGTTTGTCTACATTAATGATATAGGCCTATGTGTGTGTGTACTGTGTATAGTTATTTTGTATATGTATTTAAGAAATATTTGTTATTTATATATAAAATATTTTAATATATATATATATATATATAATATAAATTATCTATAAATATATACAGTATATACATGCAAATATTTCTTAAATATATATGTGCAATTGTGCATATGTGTGTATATTATATATACAAAATAATTATACACAGTACTCATGTAGAAACTTTTATTTTGGATGTGATTAAGCTTTTCCCAGCCCTAATAATTTGACACCTCCATATGAAAATATACAAACAGTGAGATTGTGTTTTTTTTTTTCTAATAGCAGTTTCACCAATAGATGTCGCCCTTGGGCCTTTTACCGCATTATACGATAGAACAACAACGAAAAAACATATCTAAGCGATCTTCCTTTTCTTCTCAAACAAACTAACTGCATCTTAAACAGCCCAAGTAAAAAAAAAATTCCTGGGGAGAAACCCCCGGACCCCCGTTAAAATAAAAAATTCTAAATGCAGGGCAAAGCCCTTGATCATTTGCACAACTAGCGACGCCCCTTTGGACATGCATACACGAAGCAAGGGTGCCTACAAAACTAACACTTTTATTTAAAACATTGTCTTACCTGCAAACGAGTATCATCCCACTGTCTCTTCTTTTTCCTTTTTTCCGCCCCCGACTCTTGGTGCCTTTTCGAGGCCATGTCTGATGTCGATCAGGTGTCTGCCAAATTTGACACTGATTGAGGAACAGACCACTGCGAGGTGGGGAAGGGGGGGCACCAGAGGGAGACTGGCACAGGAGATTTACCTTTTTCTCCACTAATTTGGTCTAGGCCTATATTACTTTTGTATTGCTTTTGTATATTAACATGCTTTAGACATATTGTATTTGTTATTTATACTAGTAGCCTATTGTGATGATTTTTCACGACCCAGATTTTTTGGTGCCCCCCCCCAAGCACTTGGTGCCCTACGCGCAGTGCGTGGTGTGCGTGTGCCGAGCCGGCCCTGAGGGTGTGTAGGGTTGCACCGATATGAACATTTTGACCGATACCGATATATCGTCCGATAAATCTGAATCCAATTTTTGTTTTATGATTTTTTAGTGCCTGATTACAAAAACAAAAGTCTCACCATTAAAAGCCAAATCCCAAGCACACAAGTTTAACAATGTTCTCATTATAATATGACAGAATTGTGCTGTGCTTGTTGCACTTAATTGTATTTTCCTTTTTTTGAAGGGATACCAAACATAATTCAGGCGATTAAAAACAATCATGAAGAACAGTGCATTTGAAGTGTCTTGAACTGAAGGAAACAATCCATTATTTATCATTTTTTTTTATATATCGGCCAAAAAAGATGATCGGGGTCAAAAACGATAACATTAAAAATGATCATATATCGACCAATACCAATAATATGGTATTATCGGTATTGGCCGATATATGATCATTTTTGTTATAATGTTAATATACATAGATATACATTTATATAATAGGCCTATATGTTGTGCATCCCTAAATGTGTGAATAGTTCTTCAGATAATTGTGCCATAAACTCATTTTCATTACAAAATAACAGTGTTTGTTCTGTCCTATGCTCATTGTTCTTTATTATTCTCAGTAGTATCTCATAACTCATAATACTGTCAGTAGAAGAGTGATGTATAAATGTATGAATACTTGTCTATGATGCCTAAAGTGCTTGCCTAGCTAGACGGCTCACTACAGTTAAAGCTAGATTACCTCAACACACTGTAATGGATTCCTTGTGAAGTTACAACATAGTTTTTGTTTTGTTTTTCAGACCAATGTAGCCTTGGTGTCTCCTCTCCTGCGCCTGGAGAACAACCACTGTCACATCGAGGAGAGCGAGTACGTGCTGAAGAAAGCTCATAAATACAGCGAGCTCATCATCCTTTATGAGAAGAAAGGCCTTCACCAGAAAGGTGCGCGCAGTCTTATCAACTGCTTACTGAAAACTTACATCATCTATTCTAGACTGTCATGTGTTTATGTGAGCCTAAGGAATCTCTATTAGGAGTTTAATGCGTGTGGGTGTCCGACATGTTGCTCATCTCTCTGCAAAACCCAAGCATCTGAACAGCATTTGGAGGGCTCAGATCAGCTCTTGTTTATAGAGATGGCTCAAATCACATTTTGTTGAAAAATGCTGATGAGGACCAGGCCGTGTAGATCCCACTTAATAAACCCTCAGTGCAGCCAAGAAAACTTGAAATGAACATACACTGATTGTCCTCTCTTTCTGTTTGACGACGTCCTTCTCATACAGTTGTTTTTTTACAATCTGTGTGTATTCATGTGATTAATTGATTGATATTTCACAAACATTTTAAATCAGCTTTTAAAATGTTTTTAACATTTCAAAATAAGAGTCATTTTTAACATTATTTTTTTTATCATAATTTAACATTAACAGTATTATTTTTCACATTTCAAAATAAGAGTCATCTGAGATTTGTTCATGAGTTGGACTACGTATTGCGCTGTATGTACTGCAGTAGTGTGTATGTTGCCTATT
Source organism: Pimephales promelas (assembly GCF_988280905.1). Lineage (NCBI taxonomy): Eukaryota > Metazoa > Chordata > Actinopteri > Cypriniformes > Leuciscidae > Pimephales > Pimephales promelas. The sequence continues at coordinate 7,190,564 of NC_142783.1, forward strand.
TATTGTCAATATATGAAGAGCTCTTTTCCAAAACGCTATAAATCCATTTCAATAGTTTTCAGGAAAACTACATTTTTTACCTAGACCCACACATTTTGTGAATATTCAAATTATCCTGTTTAAATGTTTTATTGGTTCAGTCTGAACATTTTGAACAATAATTATTAAATCAAACAACAATATTGTTAATGATAATTTAAAAGTTAATTTTATTTTTTTCCAAAACGCTATAAATCGAAATAAACCTCAAACAAATAGTACCAATTTCAACATATGCATGAAAAAAACAAATTATTAATACCAATTTCAACATATGCATGAAAAAAACGAATTATTAAAAATGATCAATATATGATAACGATATTCAAAAAAGGGATGGGCACCCCTCCAGCACATGCACACACACACACAGGCTACATAACATGTGAGCAAAGCAGAGCAGCATGACGCTTAAATATAAGTTAACAAAAAAACAAAATAAACATTTCACATTTGTTTTTAATAATATTACATTACTTATTTTTATTATTTCATCTATGTTGAGTAGGCTATGAAAAGGGAACCGCATGAGATGAGTAAGATAGGATCAAAATTCAAAAGCTGCCCAATATCGGAAAATATTTGGAGTGCGTCAGACATGATTTTGACCACTTATTAAGTTTTGTTTTGTAGAAAGCTTGTAAATTTCGTTTCATATAAATTGTATCTTCATTTTAATAAATGTTTCATCGACAAATTGACTGGATTAATACATTAGAAGTAAATATCAGACAATATAATCAGGACACAGAGGCGCGCAGGTGAACCGGAGCGCGTCTCATAATATGAACCGAAACACCGCGATGCTTGCCTCACACAGGCCTGAGAACTAAGCTACAGAAAGCTTTAAATATCTACTTTTAAACAAAACAATTAAAAACTAAAATAAATTGGCAACTCTCTGCGTATGTAGGCTAATTCGAAGCATGCGTTTCTCTATGCGCGTTCACTGCGAAGATGGCGAGTAAGCATCATCAACTTTATCTTTGTTGCTGACACTGACAGAAAACACTAGTTTATTAATAAACAATTCAAATGTTTCATGCATAATCATTACTTTTGCCGGTTCTTTGTGGCAAGCTTTATGCATACGTTGAGATGCGGAATATGCAATTAAAAACGCTCATATGGTTTCTCTCCCATTTAATTAAATCAATATATGTGATTACTGATAATACAAATGGCTTAAATGATCTACTACTAGTCGACTAGAAAACTAGGACTCATTTTGAGGAATGAATGAACATAATAAACCTCTGTTCAGAGTGCCGCCGTGCTGGATTGTGTAGAGCGCTCATTGAATTTGAGGATTTATCGTGTTTAGGCTAAAAACAGGGCTGGCGCTTATCGTGGTTTGGAAAGAAACTGTATCTTGCAGTACATTTTAAACAAGGAAATATAGCGATTCGGCATGAAACGTTGATAGAGCAGTGAAAGGGTTCTGTCCGCAGCAGAATGACACGACAAACTCATTTTTTTTTAAAAATGTTGTTTAACGCGTTTTGGAAAAGAGCTCTTCATATGATTTTATAGCACCAGTTTTTCTCTCTTGTGACATGCAATTCAGAAGTCACCTGAAAAGTCTTGTGTGTCATCCTCCTCATTCACTTGAGTTGACTTACAGAAGTGTGATTGTGCAGCTCTGCAGGTTCTGCTGGATCAGTCCACTAAAGCCAACTCTCCTCTGAAGGGTCATGAGAGGACTGTACAGTATCTCCAGAGGCTGGGTGAGATTAACACACTAATTTACCACACATTACCTGGCTGTGTTTTAATAGAGTCAACAGGAAAGTTGAGTGACTGCTGTGGTTAATGTGATATTTGGATGCCCAATTTTGTCTGAAAGTCGTGCCAGAATCTTAAACATGCTAGCAAACTCTCATGGATTTCACAGCTGCAGAAATTCATTAGATTTTAAGAGACTTCAACCTAGGGCTTCACAATTAGAAAGCCAAAATTGTAATATTGCTTAGTGGGATTTAATAAATAAATGCTTTGCGTTTTTCACAGTGAAGCAGTACTGTGTTCATGTACATGTCTCAGACTCGGTTGGCGTTAAATGCCGCTCCGCATGAACTCACAAGCTGCTTTCATGTACATGTGGAAATGCAACCAAAAATATACCCATACTGGTAACACTTTATAATAACTGCACACTATTAATCATTAGTTAAGCGTGAGTTAATTCATCATTTATAAAACATTAATAGACATTAATATGCAGTTTATAAATACAGCTATACATGTTTTTTCTTGATTTATAAGCATATCTATAATGCGTTTAATGATTGTATTTTCATACTTTGTTAATGATCAATTAATAATTTCTAAATGAAGTATAGCATTATTTACAAACCAGTTGTTTAAGAGTTGTTAGTCATTCATAAGATCACTTAGAAAGTGTAAGTAAATGTAGTAAATACAGGTAGTTATAAAGCATTTATTAGTGGTCAGTTAACTATTTTTGTGAGCTAATCTAAAGTGAGGACTATTCATGCTTTGTAAAGCATTTATAAAGGTGATTTAAAGACTCGTCAATCTTCTAAACAGTAAAATGTAACAAACACAACGCAGTGATACAGAACATAGAAATATTTAACAGCCTTTAAAAATGCTTTACAAGGCATGACTAGTCCTCACTTTAGATGAGCTCACGAACATGGTTAACTGACCACTACTAAATGCTTTATAACTACCCAAATTAACCCTGAATTACAGCATTAATACATGTTAATAAAGCATTTATTAACACATTAAGTTACCATCACTATATGTCTGAATAATAAGATGTATGAATGTACATTTAAATAGTTTATTAATCATTTACTTACTCGCTCTAAGTAAAAAATGCAATTCTTCATTTAGAAATGATAAATTGATCATTAATAAAGGATGAAAATACAATTATTAAACAAATTATAGATATGCTTTTAAATCAAGAAGAAAGCATTTATTGCTGTATTTATGAACTGCTTATTAATGTCTATTAATGCTTTATGAATGATGAATTAATGGTTTACTCATGCTTAACTAATAATTATTAGCGTGTAGTTATTATAAAGTGTTACCCATACTTGTAATGAGAAGTGTTTATTAACAAGGGCTCCTGTGGTTTTCCATCAAAATAAAAAGTTTGATGGTTTAACGCTTAAAGAGGAAAAACTGAAAGACAGCCATAATTATTAGTATTGTAAATTTACAGCTGTAATGTAACATAAAATTATTATATTATTATTTTCCCTAACTACTTAATTTTTAATCATTTGTTTATATATCTATATACTTATTTATGTTTTAGTTATTATTATTTAATTATTTAGTTATTATTATTATTATTGTTATATAGCAAAAATGGTTTATAATCACAAAATGTTGGCCAAATTGTGCAGTCCTACAAACAAGATTAGCAAACCTTTAATATTTAAATTGCATTATAAATTGCAACAAAAAAAACCCATGCATTTTTATTCAATATTTTCTCTAATTCTATTATTTCAGCTATGACTAAGAGTATATTAATCTTAGCTCTATTTAACACATTTCGTAATGTAAAAAAACAAATAAATAAATAAATAAAACATTTCACAGGCTTTTCCCCAAATGTACAGTGTAGAAACATGCAAGCCCACAGATTTTGCACATAAGTAACAATGGGATGATTGATGAGTCACATTCTTCCATTCTGACTGACTAGACCAGTGATTCCCAACCCCCGGTCCGCGGACCGGTGCCGGTCCGTGAACACGTTAGTACCGGGCCTTGAATTATTCCCAGAATTTTTTTTTTTTTTTCATAATAATATTTGTCTTTTTAAGATGCTTTTTAACGTGTCATGTTATTTAATCCAAAACACAAACAATAAATAAATACAAATAAGTAAAAATATTAAAACGTGTTTCATTGAGTGCCTTCCGATTGCTTAGCAACGCATCATATCTAAACAGACTGAGCGCGGCACGTGCATGGATGCGTGCAGCTGAAGTGACAGAAGTATGCGGAGAGATGAGCGCGGGCTCAGCAGAATTTCATTAAAAGGAAAGAAAGGAAAGGCGATGACCAACGTGAAATATAGAGAAAGCAAAAGAAAAAGTCAAGCTTCAATCGTAAATACGATACCTCATACATTAGGTAGGATTCACGACAACAGGCGATTCCGTCCGTCAAATCCGTTGTGTGTAATTTGTAATAGTGAAAAACTCTCCAATCAAGCACTGAAGCCGTCAAAACTGCAGCGGCACTTCACCAAACATCCAAATCACGGTGTGTTTGCTATTGTATTCTGAAACTGTTACTAATATAGGCCTAGTATGCTGTGTTATTTATCCTGGTTGACTTTATTATTAGTTTTGCACTTGCATCGCCACAGAGTTAACTATTTCTGACAGTACCGGACAGCCTCTGTCTCGTTCACTTCACGTCTGTGGGCGTCAGTGTCTAATTTACCTTCAATGAAATCTAACCTTATTGAGAGAATTACTAAAAAATATTTAGTTACCTAAAAGTTAAAGGTATTTAATAAAACTCAAGAGATGTGTGAAATTTCAGGATTTATGAGTGATGTTAGTCTAGAATTTTCTTAAAAAAATATTTTGCTACCTAAAAGTTAAAGATTTTTTGTGTCACGCATGCATGTCTATTTCCCTCATATTAAATATAAAAACGCATGTCGACTGATATGTTTCCTTTGTCTGAACTCCTTTATTAATGGAGTATATAAAAAGCCTTTTCAATATATTAGTATTAAAATGCATTTTCTGAGAATTTATAATTCAAGTTCCCTTTCGTAGTCACTTCGAGTTACGTCAGAAGTGACGGAGATTGGGGGATTTCGCATAGAAAGCCAATCCTCTTCGAGTATTTAAACACGAGCCAATGGCATGCAATGCCTTGGGGCTGCGGAAATTTGCATAGCGTACTCCGCCCTACTCCGTGAGTATAAAAGGAGGAAGTGAACGCAACCGCAGTATGTTTTCGCTTCGGAGCCAAGAGAACTTCTTCACTCCTAAAAGCTAATTCAAGACTCTTCGAGACGAGCGTTCTCTTCAGTGTTGGTGTGACGGCGGTACCCAGCGAGATTCTGCATTGCCTGCGATCTGTGCAGTGGTTTGCCAGACTTTGCGCTTCTCCCTGGTAGCCTCAGTGCTGAAAGAGTGAATTTCTCTGAAAGAGCTGCACGTGGCACGTCTTTTTAAAGATGGTTCGCCCGTGCCCTTCTGGATGTGGTAGATTTCTGTCATCATCTGATGGTCACGAGCGCTGCTTTGTATGCTTGGGCATTCAGCATGCAGCAGCAGCGTTCGTGGATGACTCATGTTCCTTCTGTGGGAGCATGACCATCTCCACACTGAGGTCGAGGCTCAATGATCTCACTAGAGTGAGAGCCCCGGTCCCCCCTACTCGATCGGCTTCCTTCACGAAAGGGGGCCCGTCGACCCGGGGACCCGGCGATCTAACGGTGACGGTGTGGGATAAAGCCCCGACGATTCCTCGGGCCACACCTCCCGCCTCAGTGCGTGAGCCAGCGAGCGCTAGCTCGAATCGGTCGGTTGTCTCTTCGGCGGCGCCGGCTGCTTCTAGCAGCGCTCCGGATGATGATGCGATGTCTATCACAGCATCACTAGGCGGGCTTGAGTCCTCGGGAGAGGAAGATGCGGCTGCGTTGCCCCCTTCGGGAGTCCCAGCGTTGTCCGCGTCAGATCCCGAGCTGACGGCCATGCTGTCTCGAGCCGCTGGGAGTATCGGGCTAGAATGGAAACCTCCATCCTGCCCCGATCTCTCGCGGATGGATGATTGGTATTTGGATAAGGCTGCCGCTGCAAAGCCACGGCCAGCTCCAATACCTTTTTTCCCCGAGCTACATGGGGAGCTCCTTGGGGGGCTCCTTTGTCCACTCGAGAGCGCGATCTCTCCCCCGCCTTTCCCCCCCTCGACGGCGGGGCCGCCCGTGGGTACACTGGGATGCCCCCGGTGGAGCGCTCTGTTGCGATGCAGCTGTGTCCACAGAGCGCCTCCACCCGTGGTCCTCCTACGCACCCATCCAAAGCCTGTGGGTTCTCGTCTGCTATGGCGGCGCGTTCCTATAGAGCGGCGGGACAGGCGGCCTCCACTTTGCATGCTATGACCACTTTTCAGGTCTTCCAAGCGAAGTTGCTCAGAGACATGCACGAGGGCGGGACTGATCCAGCGGCATTTAAAGAGTTGCGGTCCGCTACTGACCTTGCTCTCCGGGCAACGAAAGTGGCCGCTCGCGCCGTTGGTCAGGTGATGGCAACTAGCGTGGTTCAGGAGCGCCATCTCTGGCTCAACCTGGCAGACACTCGGAGCGCTGAGCGGACTCGTCTGCTCGACGCTCCACTCTCCCAGGCTGGCCTTTTCGGCGGTGCGGTCGAGGATTTCGCCCAACAGTTCTCCACTGCCCAGAAGCAGACGGAGGCCATTAGACACATCCTGCCCCGGCGACCAGCTGCTGCCTCCACCCAGTCGCCGGCACAGATGCCTCCCCCTGCTCGCCGCCGAGGACGCCCCCCTGAGGCTCCCCTCCCTCCCGCCCGGCCCCAGCAGCAGCCTTCACCCGGGCCCCGGCGTCGAGGAGGCCACAGGCCGGCGTCGCAGCCCCCTCAGGCCGCTCGCCCCGCTAAACGCCAGGCCAAGCGAAGATCCTGACACGGGCTGCTCAGTGACGATCTCGAGTCTTCCTCAGGAGGTGGTAGCAGGCCCCCTCCCTCCCCCGGTGGAGGGCCGGGGGAGAATCTTTTGTTCTCAGCTCCCCGCTGCTCACCCACGGGTGGGCAGCACCCTGAACTGGTTAAAGAAAGACTTGACATCCTCACTGAGCTCACAGACTGGAGTGGGTGCGCTCGATGCCCCAGTGCGTCAGCCCACACACTCCTCTCTGTCTCTGAGGGCGCGGAAGGGTGCGTGTGTCGTCCCCGGGCTACGCCAATCCCTTCCCCCTCTATCGCCAGACCCCCTGCAGAACAGACCCCCGTGGAACGCTCCGCTTTCCCTGGTCCCTTTTGTCGGGGAGCGGGCTTCGACGCATCCGAGCGGGGTAACCCCTGCACGCGTGCCAGTCGACCCGCCCCGCTGCCCCTCCGGGGGGATGTCTGTGGTTCGCATGACCCCGTTGGCTCACTTCCTGGAAGCCTGGCTAGCGCTTCCCGGGGTATCCCGCTGGGTCATCAGAACGCTCCACGATGGTTGTTGGCAATGCCCCGGTCTTGAGAGCGGAGATTGCGACCCTGCTGGCGAAGGGTGCAATCGAGACGGTCCCTCCAGCCGAGGTGAGGTCCGGGTTTTACAGCCCCTACTTCATTGTCCCCAAGAAGACCGGTGGGTTACGACCGATCCTGGACCTGCGCATTTTGAACCGTTCTCTCCATCGACTACCGTTCAAGATGCTCACTGCCAAACGCATTTTCGAATGTGTTCTGTTTCAGGATTGGTTTGCAGCGATCGACCTGAAGGACGCGTACTTCCACGTCTCCATTTTACCTCGACACAGACCGTTTCTTCGGTTTGCCTTCGAGGGCCAGGCATATCAGTACGCCGTTCTCCCATTCGGGTTAGCTCTGTCCCCTCGCGTCTTCACGAAGATCGTCGAGGCAGCCCTTGTTCCCCTTCGCGAACACGGGGTTCGCATCCTGAATTATCTCGACGACTGGCTGATACTAGCACACTCTCGAGCTCAGGTTTGCGAACACAGAGACCTGGTGCTCCGGCACCTAGCCCGTCTGGGCCTTCGGGTCAACCGAGAAAAGAGCAAACTTTGCCCCGTGCAGAGGATCTCTTTTCTCGGCATGGAGATAGACTCGGTCGCCATGTCCGCGCAGCTCACAAACGAGCGCGCACACTCACTGCTGACTTGTCTTCGACAGTTCGAGGGCAAGAGTGCGGTTCCACTGAAACTATTTCAGAGGCTCCTGGGGCATATGGCATCCGCGGCCGCGGCAACGCCGCTTGGTTTGCTTCATATGAGACCGCTTCAGCTGTGGCTTCGCGATCGAGTCCCGAGGTGGGCATGCCATCGCGGTTCGCTCCGAGTTCCAGTGACTCCGGCGTGCCGCCGAACCTTCTTCCCGTGGTCGAACCTCAGCTTTTTACGGACAGGGGTCCCTATTCAGCGAGTTTCCAGGCATCTCGTCGTCTCCACGGGTGCGTCTACCACGGGTTGGGGTGCCATGTGCAATGGGCATGCAGCCGCCGGTTCCTGGACAGAAGCCCAGCGCCTCATGCACATCAATTGCCTCGAGCTGCTGGCAGTACGGCTCGCCCTGCACCGTTTCACAGCGTTGCTCAAGGGCCAGCATGTGCTTGTCCGCTCAGACAACACTACGGCTGTAGCGTACATCAACCACCAGGGGGGTCTACGCTCGCGCCGGTTGTCGCAGCTCGCCCGCCACCTCTTGATATGGAGTCAGAAGCACCTTTTAGAAGCGTCCCTTCGTGCAGTTTACATTCCTGGAGACCGGAACCAGGCAGCCGACGAGCTGCCGCGGGTCCGTCCCATCTCCGGCGAGTGGCGACTCCATCCCCAGTCGGTCCAGCTGATCTGGGAACAGTTCGGGGAGGCACAGATAGATTTGTTCGCCTCTCAGGACTCAGCCCACTGCGCCCAGTTTTATTCTCTGACCCGGGGCACTCTCGGCTCGGATGCGCTGGCGCACAGCTGGCCACGGGGCCCACGCAAGTATGCGTTTCCCCCAGTGAGCCTCCTTGCACGGGTGTTGTGCAAGATCAAGGAGGACAAGGAGCAGGTCTTGTTGGTAGCCCCCTACTGGCCCACCAAGACGTGGTTTTCCGAACTCATGCTCCTCGCGACAGCACCTCCTTGGCCTATTCCTCTGAGACAGGACCTACTCTCTCAGAGACAGGGCACTCTGTGGCACCCTCGTCCCGATCTTTGGAGGCTGCACGTGTGGCTCCTGGACGGGACGAGGCAGGTTTGAGTTCGCTGCCACCTGCGGTGGCGGCAACCATCACTTCCGCAAGAGCGTCGTCCACGAGACACCTTTATGCGTTGAAGTGGAACCTCTTCGTCATTTGGTGTTCTCGCGGAGAAGACCCCCGGAGATGTTCGATCAGTGTCGTGCTTTCCTTCCTGCAAGAAGGGTTGGAGCGCAGGCTGTCGCCCTCCACCCTTAAGGTTTACGTTGCGGCCATTGCCGCTTCTCATGAAGCAGTGGAGGGTAAGTCCGTAGGGAAGCACGACCTGGTCATCAGGTTCCTGAGGGGAGCGAGGAGGCTACATCCGCCTCGTCCTCCCCTCGTACCCTCTTGGGACCTCTCAGTAGTTTTAAGTGCTCTGCAGAGGCATCCCTTTGAGCCTTTGCAATCGGTAGAGTTAAAGTTTCTGTCCATGAAGACGGCACTCCTGGTTGCATTGGCCTCCATCAAGAGGGTGGGGGACCTGCACGCATTCTCCGTTGACGAAGCGTGCCTAGAGTTCGGGCCGGCTTACTCTCACGTGATTCTGAGACCCCGGCCTGGATATGTGCCCAAGGTTCCCACCACTCCCTTCCGGGACCAGGTGGTGAACCTGCAAGCGCTGCCCCTGGAGAAGGAAAGACCCAGCCTTGGCACTGCTCTGTCCGGTACGTGCTCTCCGCACCTATGTCGACAGAACGCAGTGTTTCAGGACCTCAGACCAGCTCTTTGTCTGTCATGGAGGGAGCCAGAAGGGAAGGGCTCTCTCAAAGCAACGGCTGTCCCACTGGATAGTGGATGCCATTGCTTTGTCTTACCAGCAGCAAGGCCGTCCGTGCCCCCTTGGTGTGACGGCCCATTCCACTCGGAGTGTGGCCTCCTCTTGGGCTCTAGCGCACGGCGCCTCGCTAACAGACATCTGCAGAGCTGCAGGCTGGGCGACACCCAACACCTTCGCCAGATTCTATAATCTGCGAATTGAGCCAGTGTCCTCACACGTAATCGTTCCGGCCGGTACTGGACCTGCTCAGGTGTCTTTGCTTGCTCGCCACTCCACTCCCCGGACTGGATAAGTGCGATTTTTCCTCAGTTCTTCCATTGAAGGCTTGAGTCCTCCAGCACTGACGATGCGGGCTCCACTGCTGTGGCTCTGGATGCTGGCTAGGTGCCTCCATGCGTACGGTTCCCCTTGGTAACCGTCTCATGTGTTTTATCCACTGTAAGCCTCTCTGAGCATGTGTCTTCCCTTGGCAAGCCATCTGCCAACCCTGGAGTTTAAATTGTAATAGCCACCAACAGTTGGTGCTCCAGTGTTCCATATGTGTTCCTATAGGGCCATGTGAGTATTCTTAAGTCCTCCCTTCGGTAGGCATCTGGTAGCATGTCCCTCCCGGGATATGTTTCCCAGTGTACCTTGGTAATCCTGTGTCAAAGTGGGATCCCAAAAAAAAAAAAAAAAAAAAAGAAAGAAAGGGGGTTCAGATTTTCGCAGGGCACTGGAAGACAGCTTGAAGTTGGCGTGATGGCACAGACCCCCAATCTCCGTCACTTCTGACGTAACTCGAAGTGACTACGAAAGGGAACGTCTCGGTTACGTATGTAACCCTCGTTCCCTGAGTAGGGAACGGAGACGTTACGTCTCCCTGCCACTTCTGCTGTATCGCTGGGTAGACGCCGAGTTCAGTCTTGGCTCCTCAGCGAAGACATACTGCGGTTGCGTTCACTTCCTCCTTTTATACTCACGGAGTAGGGCGGATTGGCTCGTGTTTAAATACTCGAAGAGGATTGGCTTTCTATGCGAAATCCCCCAATCTCCGTCACTTCTGACGTAACGTCTCCGTTCCCTACTCAGGGAACGAGGGTTACATACGTAACCGAGACTTTTTTACTGCACATGTCGAAATCAATGTGCGCTCTTTGGTCCATCAGTGATTGTGTCACCATATATCGGAAAACATTTGGAATGGGTCCGGCATAATTCTGACCAATTATTAAGTTTTCTGCGTATCAAATGCACGTAAAAAGTAATTTTCGCCTCTAGATTGCATGATAATACACAATGCATGTTAATGCATAATCCTTATTGAATCCTTATGTGAATTTAGGGGGCGGCCGGGGGTGAGGGTTCCAACATCTACGTATGCACCTGCTAGTGAGTGAGTGCTATGTGAGTGGCTTTTGAAGTAGACCTAATTGAATGGGAGAAAAGAGAAACTTTTTGTGAACTGTTCTGAAAGTTTAAAAAGATTGGTATGCAAGGAGCCTTTGTTGCCACCTAGTTCATTATATGCAAATAAATTATATCCTGTTACTGTTTTGCACAGTGATATGTTACGAATCCAAACGATGCATCTTAAAATTGAGGTATTCAAATTGACAGCTGGTCCCTGGAATTTTTTTTATGAATATGCCGGTCCCTGGCACAAAAAAGGTTGGGAACCCCTGCCAACAATAGTTAATCTGTTACAGTGACATGCATTGGTGTCTTTCTGCACAGGTGTGGAGAACCTGGGCATCATATTTGAGTTTTCACCGTGGGTTCTGAAGATTTGTCCTGAGGACGGACTGAAGGTGAGATATGCATGCTCTGCTTGTTGAGAAATATCTTCTGTGCTCATTTTTGAAGAGCTTGAGTTTGATTTTGCTGCTGTCAGATCTTCACTGAGGACCTGACGGAGGTGGAGACTCTACCCAGGGATAAGGTGTTGAACTTCCTGAAGGAGGGTTTCAAGGAGCTGGCCATCCCATACCTGGAGCACATCATATACATGTGGGAAGAGACACGGCCCGAGTTCCACAATGTTCTGATCCAGCTGTACCTGGAGAAGGTGCAAGGCCTCATGAAATTGTACCTCAACTCACTGCCCGAAGGTCAGACACTGCTTTATCAGCACAACTACAGAAAGATGTTTAATTGAAAGTGTCTTTTATTCAGCAGCATCGGAAAGAAACTACAGAGGTCATGGTCAACTGCTGCTGACTAGTGTTAGTTTACATCAGCTATTTTTTAATGTTCTTTATTTTTTTTTTTCATATTTAGTCAACCTTGTCCTGTTTTTGTTATAGTCAAGTTTTAGTCAACTAAATCTGTGAATTTCAGTGCATTTTAAGCAATGAAAACATTTTTGTCATGCTGCATCATTTTTAAATTGATAATCACGATTATTTTGCTTAAAATTATAATTGCAACAATTGTTTGTACAAAAAACTATTTTTTACATTTAATCAGAAATATTATTGCATATTCACTTATAAGCACAAATCAACTTTGGCTTATTTGACCTCACATAGTTTCCTGATTTATTATAGGCTATTTATCATATAAATTAACACACATTATGAAATGTGCGCTTTTTCTGTGTAGAACATGTACAACACTGTTCTTGTCTTGAAAATAGCCTCTGCGGACATGTCTACCTACATATCTACATTTATAAAATAAAAAAATGTATTTGTTTTGTAATTAAGCCATCAATACATTCATTTAATCTTTAAAGAGGTGGGAAATTATATATACATTAACATGTTTCTCATTGTCAATTCATTTTCACTAATGCATTAGTTTAACAAATTAGACTTTATTGCAGTGTTACCAAACATAAAAACAACATTTGTGGCTAAAATGAACATTTCCCAGTAGCTCTATGAAAGTGTTGCCACGTTGTGTTGCCTGTGTCCAGGTGTTTCAGCTGTAGCTGCGGGGAAGGAGGCGGGAGAGCTGGGAGAATTCAGGAACAAGCTTCTGACATTTCTGGAAGTTTCCAGCAGCTATGAGCCAGAGAGACTCATCAGTGATTTCCCGTTTGATGGTGAGTTGAGTTCACAGGTCAGAGTCATTACTCTGTAAAGTCAAGAGCTAAAAGTGTTGTTTCCTCTGTCAGGTCTGCTGGAGGAGAGGGCTCTGCTCTTGGGTCGCATGGGGAAACACGAGCAGGCTCTCTTCATCTATGTTCACATTCTGAAAGACACCCATATGGCTGAAGAGTGAGTATCCTTCTATAATGCTGTTCTACACGTAAGGGTTAACGCCTGACGAGTCCGATGTCCATTAATGCCTAGACAATGGACACCTCGAAGGACATTAACCCGCTTATACCATGGTCACTTGCCAAATAACAGTTTATATTTTAAAGGGGGGTTTACTGCTTTTTTTCTTTGCATGATTCTTTTTATGGGGTGCAATATAATATGTATACATACGTGGTTTTTCTTTTTTTTTAAGTCTTATTTTTTTCTTATTTCTTATTTTTTTCTTAGTTCTTTTTTTTTTTTTAAGTCTTATTTCATAAACTTCACCTTTATTGTCAGCCACGCTCTTCTCTGTCCCCTGAACGAGCGGTTGACTTCCTGATTCTATGAAACCACTCCCTCAGAAACAAGCAGTGGGCTCAGATTGGTTAGTTTGGGCCGGTGTGTTGTGATTGGCTAAACTGTCGCTCATGTTCTCCGGAAGGTTAACGGCCATCACCTTTACGGGCGAAACGTGCCTCAGCTCCGGTCCAATCATGTAAATAATGGTGTCGATACGGAAGTATCAGTTTTAGGCAGAATCAGATCAAGAAAGCGGCGATGAAGAGAGTCAAACAGAACCTCACCACACATGGCTCTTACTAAACGTTTCTGAATGATAATTTGCTACATTTTTTAACTTAATACACATTTGTTTAACACAATAGCATCTGATTGGCAACAATAGCAACTGACTGGCTGCTAATGTTATACTCAAACAGCATTGGCATTAGTTTACATTCTTGATCAAATCGAAAATAACGTCATAAAGCATATATACATGAAAAATACGTTTAAAACATTAGTACTTATACCAAATTCAGGTCCATAATGTTTGTACGCGTTTGTCGTAGACACAAAATAGCATAACTAGTAGCCTAGTGGCTATAAAGCCTGCGCTGGCAATTGAAAAAAATAAAACACGAGGCTACGTCTGGAATTATACATGCAAATACATTTAAAATGATTAAGTCTTAGCCTACTTACAGGTTGTGGCCCAACATCTGCTGCCTCTTGTTTTAAAGTCAGAACTGCTTCATGTTTTAGTAACAGTTTCTTGTTGAATCCGGCATTTAATTCGTGGAGATTCTGGAAGCTGTCTTCCGTAAAATGCGCAGCACAGAGAGCTAGATTACGACCGTCATGTTCAGGAACATAATCAAACATAAATTGTATCCATTGTTGACGAAGTACACCGTCCGTGGGAAGCTCGAACACAGAAGACCTGACAGCTGGTTGAACATAACACACTCGTCGAGCCGCAGAAATATGCGCATGCCCTTTTTTGCATTTTCCGGAGGGAGGGGTTGATGTAAATGTATGGGTTAGTGACGTCTAAAACCCAGCTGTAGTCCCAATCGAGTCGTTTTTGTAGGCAATTATACTTCCTGATTTTTAAAAGATGATATCTCTGCTTACACTGAACTTTCAGCGCTGCAACTTTGCAGATACTGTTCATGCACCAACAGCAACATTACACACTATTTAAAATGAAAAAAGTGAAATCACAATCAACCCCCCCTTTAATTAATATTACACACAAAATATAAAGTTACGACTAACTAGAGGTTTGTTTTGATACAAACTGATACTTCCTGCCGCTATTCATCTGTGCACACTATTATTGAAAAGGAAAAATTGGTCATTAAAGTTGAATAATTTCTCCACCTCTGTATCATCTGATGCTACCTAGGCTGCACTGTTATTATGACGTAGCTAAAAAGATATTAAGGCTGCTTTTGTAGGTAATATAATAGTATAATGCTGCATAATGTACATTGCCGTGAAAAGTTTGGAACAATTTCGATTTTTTTAAATGTTTATGAAAGACGACTCCTTACAATTTATAATAAATGTTTTCTATGTGAATATATTGTAAAATGTCATTTATTTTCAGCATCTTTACTCCAGTCTTCAGCGTCACATGATACTTCAGAAATCATTCTGATAAGCTGCTCAAGAAAAGCATTAATTTGAAATTTGAAATCTTTTTTAGCATTATAAATGTCTTTACTGTCACTTTTGATCAGTTTAATGCATCCTTTATGTTTTTAACATTAAAACGTAAACAAAATTTTAATATATTCAAACTTTTGACATCTAGGGCCCTATCTTGCATCCGGCGCAGTTGACTTTGTTCACCGACGCATTTATCATTCGTATTTTGCACCCGTGCAAAGCGGGCTTTTCCCTCCACAGACGCACGCCTGCAAACTAGGAAATAAACTTGCACTCTCTGGGTGGTTCAGTACAAAAAAGGAGGCGTGTTTCAGCGCAAACATTCCCCGGTGCTATTTTGCAGTTCCAGAACAATTGCGCCACTGACCAAAAAAACTAGTCTAAAGTCAATGACGGATTGCACGTACATTCAGATGCTACAGTATTTAAAGAGCGCATGCTTGGCTAAAATACAGAGTGTGAACAACGCGCATCTACACAGATGCATTTTACTTTTTGCAAATGATGCATTATTATGGAAAAATATTAAAACACAAGGAAAATCGTTGTTGTGTCCATGACTATGGGAAAAATAGGCATAAAGCTTAAGTTACACATTTACCCAAATTGAATGAATGAATGAATGAAAAGTTTTTATTTCGAACATGTAGAAAACAAAAAACAAACAAAAAAAAACAAACAAACAATACATAAAAGAAAAAGAAAAAAGAAAAAAAAACAACAACAACAATTTTTTTTTTTAACCTATACATGTCCGAAAAGGAGTAGGAAGAAGCATAAGTTTATTCAATCCTACCCCATCTTCAACTAATTATAACTAATTAACCGGTTGACCGAATATTTTGATCTATGCAAATTATTACATGCATGCCGAAGCTATTTTGGGTGGGTTTGTCCCATCCCCCCTGACGAGAACAACGATCTCTTTGGCTGTGAACCGATTGAAGCGTGCCTGGTAAATGCGGCATAATAGTATGGGCTATATGCACGCATAAGTTCCGCATTTGACGTAAGGATGCTCGTCCATTTCCGGTTGTGTAGATTAAAGCGGAGGAAAACCGGAGAAAACGGGATTATGGCAGAGTCTTCAATATTTACTGTCCTCCAGTCTTTGAAATGAAACGTACATACGTTTAGATGTAATTTTATATATAGTTATGTTTATTTAATATATTTTTAAAAAGAAGCATAAACACAACGAGGGGTGTCTGTTTTATCTGTTTTTGTGACTAACGTTTCATTAGTATAACCATGGAGTATATAATTCAATATAAACTATCGGTATTGCATTGGACTCTATGATCGGCGGAAGTTATCGAGCATCCTTAATCCTTCACCGGAAATAACGCCGTGCATAGAGCCCATTGCACCATGGAACAAGCGCACCTCATTCATCATTCTCTTAAAGGAAATGTGATATGACGCTCTTATTGGTTTGTTTCCCGTTTCGCCCCACACCTATAAATAATAAAGCTACATCAGACCAACCCCTTTCAGATATGTGTCGAGCAAAAGTCATTTATCCCACCGGTTAAATAGCAACAGCGGCGAGATTCGCCTACAAAGTTTCTTGTGCTTTGCGCTTAACACTTGCATTTTAGATTGTTAAAATAGGGCCCAAAGTTTAAATGTAGGCTATTAAAGGAGCAATGTGTGATTTTTAGCGACATCTAGTGGTTCGGTTGCGAGTTTGCAGCAGGTTTGCACTAAGGGCTCAGCCCACTGCTCACCCCTCCCTTTCGAAGAAGCTACGGTTGCTAAAACAGGGCAAACATCTCGTCGGCTGAGACAGCAGAGAATAGCCAGAGTAAGCCAAGAGTGTGTAACATTGTCACTGTTTCTGTACCACAGTCCATTATAAACCACATCATGAATACTGTTTACAAAGCCATAGTCAGGTGAGGATCAAGGGTTTTAATATATAATTTAATAAAATAATATTAATCAGCTGATTGTCTCACAAACGTAACCAGCAGCACATTTCTCCCCACATACTGTAGCAAACCCATAATACAGCGAGGGAGCAGCTATATATTTTTTCTAACAGGGTAGTAATAGTTTAGCTGGCTAATATGAGCTGTTACTGTGGCTGAGCTGGGACTCGTCCGCATGAGTCCAAAGGTCGGAACTGCGCGCGCTGTTACAATCATGTCATCTCCGCATCCCATAGATACTATTTACTACACACAATAGGCTTTTTTTCTCTGATTTTGAAAAATCTTCGCAATCGACTTTAGTGATAAAAGACTTTAGTAAAAGTCTCTATCGACGGGTTAGTGATTCCTGTAACGTACTGTTTTACGGTCAATGACATGAATACTAATCATCAGCTGTCTCACGAACGTAACAGCACTATCCCCAACATAACAAACCCATAACACAGCGAGGGAGAACTAAGTTACATGAAACAATCCCAACTACATATTTTACACCACTCACAAGGGAAAAGTCACTACTCACGGAGTGTAAGGCTAGCTTCCGCTACTTCTCTTTCAAGGTAGTGATGAAACGCGTTCTGTAGCACTGTGTGTTCGCGTTCGGCTACGGTAGGAATATGGCGTCACAACATGGCGACCTTCATAGAAGGGGATTCCCGCGGTTATGGAGCTATTAATGTCTCATTCTAAGGTAATAAAAACATTACGGTTAATTAAGTAAGTTCTTTATACACCACTGAAAACATAGTTATGGATGTCATATTGCATTTCTGTTAATAGATACTCAACTTTGTTACACATTGCACCTTTAAAGTTGCAGCAATAATACCAAATGACATTGTGCAGAGGCTCTGAACCTTTAGCTTCCATGTTCCTGACTTCATTCTGATATTAAATGCCCTCTGTTAATTAATTGCCACCTACCAATTCACAAAAACCTCAAGTTCCACCTTTTTTGTGTTGATTATCCTGTCACTACAAACTGTATAGAGTAGTAAAATGCATTGCATTTCATGTTGACTGTTTCATTATAAGGAATCTGACTTTAAACTCAAGCTGCTGTCACTCGTAACCTTCTCTAATGTTCCTGCGTTCACTGTGTTTTCTGTGTGTTGTGATGTTCTCAGGTACTGCCACAGTCACTATGATCCAGCAGCAAACGGCAATAAAGACGTGAGTGCTACTCGGCCACTTTCCACCAGTGTTATCTGGTTTCATTTTAACATTGTAATTCTACATGTTGCGTAGTCTTGAATAATTCAACAGTCCCAAACACCAGTAGACGTTTTCTGATTTCTGCAGCCCGAAATGAAAGAATTTGCTGCTGCTTTGTGGCATGTTTTTGTGTTGTTTTGTAGTGAAAACCCACCAGCAATCATGATGTACTTATTGTTAGTGAAAGTAAGAGTAAAATGAATGCTAAATATTTTGCGCATTACTGAAATGTGAGTCCTGGTCCCAACGGTGACATCAGCATAGAAATACTCATAATTTGCTTTGCTGCAAATACAGAATTGTGTTAGACTCAATAGCTTGTACACTGACTAAATCAGTGCATTATGGATTTATTTACTGATTAATTATTATTCATATTCATATAATAATTAAAAACATTCATATAATAATTAAAAGTTTTATATATATATATATATATATATATATACATTACAAATTATAATAGTAAATTAGTGATTGCATTTTCTCTTTATCCAAAAATTAAGCCTTTTTTCAAGATTTACGCATCTCAGTTAATAATTTTTTATAATTTTTTTTTTTACCCTTTTTAATTTATGAATACGAATCACATAAACTAAATGGTCCATTTCCTTGTTCCACTAGGATTTATACAAAATGTTTTAAGCAATATTTTTTAACTCATTAAAAAATCTTGTAAATGTAAGGATTATTCAATGCAGTTTCATGGAATTTTACTATTAATTGAATTAGAAATTAATTTCTATTACAACTTTTTTTAGTGTATCCAGTAAAATAATTTGCTTTGTAATCTACTAGTGAAATCATACATTATGAGGACCCTAGTTATTATATACACTCACCTAAAGGATTATTAGGAACACCTGTTCAATTTCTCATTAATGCAATTGTCTAATCAACCAATCACATGGCAGTTGCTTCAGTCAAGTCAAGTATATTTATATAGCGCTTTTCACAATATAGATTGCATCAAATCAGCTTCACAGTATCAATCAAAACATAATATAATGTTTGTTTCTTAGTGGAAAAACATCCACGTTTGGTTGAGCTGATCAAGGATATTACTGATTGGTTAATTAATGTGAATACCCCAAACTGAGCAAGCCAAAAGTAACAGTGGCAAGGAACCGAAAAACTCCATCAGGTGACCTAATGGAGAAAAAAAAAAAAACTTGGGAGAACCCATGCTCAGTCGGGGACCAGTTCTCCTCTGGCGTTTATGAACTAGAGGCTGGATTTACAGTAACTGTGAGGTAAAAATGTATATGAATGTCTCTAAACAGACTTTAAACGCGAACATGTGATAAACACTGATGGCGTTCACATGCGCATTAAAAATTGATTCTGTAGTTATGTGCGTTTGAATATATGTGCACAGGTTTGTAAATCCCTACAAAACCATGCCTGAAAAAACTACTTGTGTATAAATTTGATACAGAATTTTATTTTATCACTTTGGGGTAACAAAATTCACAATGCTTTATCTGTAGAGTGGGAAAAGGGAACCTCCATAGGGAGAGGCTAGTTGGCACTTCAGCACTGCATTTTCATCAGCATCGGGTCCAGGCCAAGCTCCTTGTCAGATCTGGATACGGCCTGGATACGGCAGGCTGCAGCAAAACCTCAGGATAAACAAATACACTCAAATTAGCGTAGATGCCATTCTTCTTATGATGTAACGAGTACATCAGGATTGAAGGAAAGTGTTCCCAGTTCTGTCTGACCTAATCTAAGCAACCTAACATTGAATTATAGAAGTCGATAATGTATTTTGTGTATGCTAGGGCAAAGGGATGTGTCTTGGTATGGTAGGAAGACTATTCCACAGTCTTGGTGTTAAATTGGAAAAGGATCTACCGCCTGCAGTCGATTCTGATATTCTATATTATTAACTGGACAGAATTTTGAGAACGAAATAGACGTGAAGGACTATAATGCGTTAAGAGCTTGCTCAAGTACTGCGGAGCTAAACCATTTAGTGCTTTGTAAGTAATCAACAATATTTAAAAATGTATATGATGTTTAATAGGCAGCCAATGCAGTGTTGACAGAACCGTGCTAATATGGTCATACTTCCTGGTTCTGGTAAGAACTCGAGTTGCTGCATTTTGAACCAGCTGAAGTTTGTTTATTAAGCGTGCAGGACAACCACCCAGTAGAGCTTTACAATAATCTAGTCTTGATGTCAGGTTCTGCTCTGTTACTGGGATTTTCACTCACAACCATTTCTAGGGTTTACAAAGAATGATGTGAAAAGGGAAAAACATCCAGTATGCAGCAGTCCTGTGGGTGAAAATGCCGTGTTGATGCTAGAGGTCAGAGGAGAATGGGCCGACTGATTCAAGCTGATAGAAGAGCAACTTTGATTGAAATAACCACTCGTTACAACCGAGGTATGCAGCAAAGCATTTGTGAAGCCACAACACGCACAACCTTGAGGCGGATGGGCTACAACAGCAGAAGACCCCACTGGGTACCACTCATCTCCACTACAAATAGGAAAAAGAGGCTACAATTTGAAAGAGCTCACCAAAATTGGACAGTTGAAGACTGGAAAAATGTTGCCTGGTCTGATGAGTCTCGATTTCTGTTGAGACATTCAGATGGTAGAGTCAGAATTTGGCGTAAACAGAATGAGAACATGGATCCATCATGCCTTGTTACCACTGTGCAGGCTGGTGGTGGTGGTGTAATGGTGTGGGGGATGTTTTCTTGGCACACTTCAGGCCCCTTAGTGCCAATTGGGCATCGTTTAAATGCCACGGCCTACCTGAGCATTGTTTCTGACCATGTCCATCCCTTTATGGCCACCATGTACCCATCCTCTGATGGCTACTTCCAGCAGGATAATGCACCATGTCACACAGCTCCAATCATTTCAAATTGGTTTCTTGAACATGACAATGAGTTCACTGTACTGAAACGGCCCCCACAGTCACCAGATCTCAACCCAATAGAGCATCTTTGGGATGTGCTGGAACGGGAGCTTTGTGCCCTGGATGTGCATCCCGCAAATATTAGTATATTAATAAAGAACACAATATTAGTATGGTGTTCCTAATAATCCTTTAGGTGAGTGTATATTAGCTTAATTCTATAATTAAACCACTAAAATCCTTCATTTCATCACAAACGTTTAACATATAAATATAAAAGTGAATTATTATGAGGTTGTGAATTAATAATTTGAAAGTATAACAATTAAGGAAATAAGACATGCAAAAACTCACACCTCAATTGAACTCTTTAGTTACATTGTGTCATTTGTGATAATAATACTTTTCATTCATTGAATTGAACATCTTTAATATTTACTATAGTCACTCTCACATACATAATTCATTCAGTATTCATTTGGCTGCTGTAAGCTGTTGTGTGAGAGTAACTGTAAATATGGTTGTCAATCCCAAACAATGGGTGTATTTAGCCAAGTGGAAATGTCTTTCTTGTTCCAGCACAACTTGTCTAAATGTTAAAGGGTTAGTTCACCCAAAAATGAAAATTAAGTCATTAATTACTCACCCCCATGCTGTTCCAACCCCGTAAGACCTTCGTTCGTCTTCGGAACACAAATAAAGATATTTTTGATTGAATCTGAGAGCTGGATCAGTCCTATATAGAATGCCTAAGGGACTGGCTCTTGACGGCCCATAAAGTCATTAAAGAAAGGTTTAAATATTCCATGTGCCTACAGTGGCTCAATTATAAGTTTATCAAGCGACGAGACTACTTTTTGTGCGAAAAAAACATAAATAACGACTTTATGGGCGCATGCGCGAGAACTGAGACGAGGACATTCTCATTCGTCTACTTCTTGTTACCGGCTGCTCCGCTTAGGAGTATTACCGCCACCTACCGTATAAGATGATGATCCATATATAAGGCGCTCCGGATTATAAGGAACACTGTCGTTTTTTGAGAAGATTAAAGGCTTTTAAGTGCACCTTATCCACAAGTTTCCTACGCCCCATGAGGCCTTGCGTCAAAAGTGGGCGCGACTTCCGGTTGGAAGTAAACAAAGCGCGATTTGACATGCTTGACACTCGTTCATTCAACAGTTGACAGTGATTCAAGTTATAGCGATCCAAACTAGCTAACGATGTGGGAACACAACCTCAACGAAATGAAAAAGGGTGAAATAACAGTACCTTTACCCTCCGCAGTCGTTGATTGGGAGTATTATAATAACATTATTAATAATCAATACTCATCAAGGCATGGTGACAGACAGTTGTGCGAGCTGACAAACAATTAAAATAAAAAATACACACTTAGTCATTGTGCTTTGGAGTTTATTCAAAATTATAATTGAAAGTGCTGCTTGAATACATTAACTGGCACATTTGGTATTCTGTCAACACAGGCTTTGATCCTGAGTTAGTAGAGAACAGCCAAACACAGGCTGAGAGAGTTTATAGAACATTAAGAATTTAAACAAATGTACACAGGAAGATTCGTCGTCTTTTTGGAGGTGATGGAAACTACAGTCGTTGGCAGGATCAGAGACTGGCTCGTTTTCAGCTTATGTTCAAAACAATCCCGTTTAAGCCACTAAACTAGTTTAGTCCGATTATACATACAACCGCGAACAGCACATGTTGTCCCTGAGCTCCGTAACGACATCTCTCATAAAGATTTGCGTCTTTAAATAGTAAAATAATTCTCCGAAAAACAGCTAGCCTCTTCGCTAACTAACACACAAAATACCATTGGAATGCTACTTCCGCCGCGTCACCGGAAGTTTCACCCACTTTATTTTTTACAGGAGCGCCCCTCGGAAACTTGTGGATAGTGCGGAAAATACGCTAATTGAAAAGCGTATGTACAGCGCGCATCTTCCTCTGCTTGTAAACAGAAAGTTTTGCGCTTCCAGCTATATCAGCACATCATCTTATACGGTAAGGGGCGGTAAAACTCCTAAGCGGTGAGCAGCCGGTAACAAGAAGTAAACGAATGAGAACGTCCTCGTCTCAGTTCTCGCGCATGCGCCCATAAGGAAGTAATGGAATAGTGGAATAAAGTCGTTATTTATGTTTTTTTTTCGCACAAAAAGTAGTCTCGTCGCTTGATAAACTTATAATCCGCTGTAGGCACATGGAATATTTAAACCTTTTCTTTAATGACTTTATGGGCCGTCAAGAGCCAGTCCCTTAGGCAGTCTATAGGACTGATCCAGCTCTCAGATTCAATCAAAAATATCTTTATTTGTGTTCCGAAGATGAACGAAGGTCTTACGGGGTTGGAACAGCATGGGGGTGAGTAATTAATGACTTAATTTTCATTTTTGGGTGAACTAACCCTTTAACAGAGTCTGTCTGTAGGTGTATCTGTCCCTCCTGCGCATGTATCTGTCTCCACCGGACGTGCACTTCCTCGGGCCCATAAAGATGGAGTTATGTGAGCCACAAGCCAACCTCCAGGCGGCCCTGAACGTCCTTCAGCTCCACCACAGCAAACTGAACACCACCAAAGTGAGTTTCCACCAAACACTAACAGTATAATAGACTCCAGTCAGCGTCCGTAGAGCAGAACCCTTGAATAACACACACACTTGATGTTAAAAAGAACATCTTTAAAAGAACCCAACGCACACTCCTTTAAGTGCACCAAGAGCTCAACCAAGTGAAAAAGTACCCAGTCCTCTTTACGTACATCATCCCAGCCCTTGAAAGAGGACTTAAATCCTTTTTTGGTCCATACTGTTTCTTTTTGGATCAAGTCCAGTTCAGTGTTTAATTGATCGCTGACCCGGGATGCAAACGTGTCCTAATTTGGTGTTTCTCAGTCTTGGTTAGTATTTCAAAATATTTATTTTCTCAGTTTTAAGAAATCAAATTTATAGTAACACACTGAAATAGTCAAATTGAATAAAGGGCCTTTCACACCAAGGGTGATAATGATATAAAACAATAGCCAAGTTCACACCACAGCTAAAACGGCACAGAGGAACCATATAGTTGGGATAGCATGGAATTAAAATAGTGCCAAATGTTTTTAAAACAAAAAAAGCCTGTTGAATTGCACTACTTAAAAAAATAGGCATAGCATTAACAATGCTTGCATTTTAATGCATTGTATTTTTAGGGCTCACATTTTATGGATTGTAATTCAGCAAGTTTGAATATTTAAAGGGTTAGTTCACCCAAAAATGAAAATTCTGTCAGTATTTACTCACCTTGTTTCATCTTCGGAACACAAATTAAGATATTTTTGATGAAAATTGAGAGCTGGATCACTCCTGCATACTAGTCCATAGGCTTCTTGAGGAATTGAAACTTGCCAGCCTCGAAAAGTTATTAAAGACATCGTTAAAATAGTCCAAGTGGCTCAATCTTAAGTTTATCAAGCGACGAGAAAACTTTTTGTGCGCAAAAACAAACAAAAATAATGACTTTATTTCAACTATTCACTTCCTTCTCTATGGGCCTCTAGTCAGTTAACGTAGTGTGATAACGTAGAGCTACGTCATACGCAGGCTCACTATTGGCCGACGCTGGTCATGTGTGTGATGCGTGTGACGTACAATAGCAGAAGCTTACGCTATTAAACTAGTAACCTGACTCGAGGGAGAGAGAGAAGTAAAGGAATAGTTGAAATAAAGTCGTTATTTTTGTTGAAGTGTTCTCGTCTCGTCTTTTCGAGGCCAGCAAGTTTCAGTTCCTCAAGAAGCCTATGGAGGAGTAATCCACCTCTCAGATTTAATCAAAAATATCTTAATTTGTGTTTTCCGAAGATGAACGAAGGTCTTACAGGGTTCGAACAACATGAGGGTGTGTAATTACTGACAGAATTTACATTTTTGTGTGAACTAACCCTTTAAGCTGTGAATATTTCAATTCAAAACATTTCAAACACATTTTCATTATTAAAAATTCAATCATCCATATTCACCTTTCATATTTCACTTCAAAAATATTCAAACTCAAGTAGTGCAATTCAACAGGCTTTTTTGTTTCGAAAACATTTGGCATTATTATACTTCCATAGAATCGCTTTCAATTATTTTTTTTCTCAGCTGATAAATTATATAAACATTGACAGCCAATCAGAATCCATCCTGCATTTAAAGAGCTTGAGCATTTAAAGCAACAGTTGACAAAACTGCAGTATGTGCTTAGAATAAACAGAATGATATCATCCACCGGTGTGAACCCTAATTTAGTTTTATCGTTCTTGGTGTAAACGGACCTTAAGTGTGTGTTGCCAGCCCCAATTAAATAAGACTGAGAGAGTGTGTGAGGGAGTGAAGCATGTGCTGTAGACATGAAGAGAGAGAACGGAGAGCGTGTGTGTTGAAGTGCTACACAGTTCAATTCTGCTGATGTCAACACGTCGTTTAAGATGCTGGCGGAGGAAACGAGACCCAGTGTTGGCATGTTGTCAGATGCCAGTCCTTCTGCTGCCACTGAGCTCTGAACATATGCATTACTGTGTAGGGAAACATTTACACTTTCAGACCGATTCCTGAACAGAACTGTCCAAACCACAATGCAGAATCCACGGCGATGTTTAAATGCTCGTCTCTGTCTCCTTCATAAGGCCATAAACCTGCTGCCAGCCAACACACAGATCCGCGAGATCAAGGTGTTCCTGGAGAGTGTGTTGGAGGAGAAGGCTGGAAGGAAGCGCTTCGACCAGGTCCTGAAGAGCCTCCTACAGGCCGAGTTCCTGCGGGTATGTTTACTCCCGAACAGTGGTTTGGTCTGATACTTAAATGATTGATTCATTTCCTTCTGAAGCTGTGTAATTAATTCAATTCTGTGTTTTAAAACACTGTGCCGATGCATCTGTATTTTTATTTATTTATTTATTTATTTTTTCAAATTACAGTTACTTGTAAAAAAATCTAACTTGTTACTGGAAAAGACAATACTAAAACAGACTCTACACAATTTTTTTTTCATCACTAATTCCGATCCAACCTGTCCCTTGTATTTTTTTTTATGTGGTCCTAATATATATATATATATATATATATATATTAGGGCTGTAAGTTAAACGCGTTAAGGCGTTAACGCAAACCTATTTTACCGGCGTAAATTTTTATCGCGCGATTAACGGTCTTTTTGGCCTAGCAAACTTTAGTGTTTTTTCATATGCCACAATCAATGTTGTTGTTTGAAAAAAGAAAAAAAAAGAACAGAAAAAGTTCCAAAAAAGAACCGGTTCAGAACTGGTGCTGTTTCAAAGTTGGTTCAGCTTGCCAACCTTCTCAGAATCTGTTTGTTTTTCCACTGACTAGAGAGCCAATTACATCACTGTGTCCGTCGCCATAGGTCTTACACCGTGTCCTAACTACACGCGACGCGACACGCGATAAAAGGTATCTTTTCCATGTTAATCAGAGTTTTTGTCCTAACCAGACGCGACAGATGAAGTTTCTAATTTAGAAACGGTTCCTATTTCTGCGACGTCGCGGCTGACAGAATGAAGAAATTACACTGGTTATGAGTACACATTATTTATTTTTAGTTAAAAATAGCTCACTGTGCCACAAGCGATAACAGATCATTTACCTCAGATTTTGAAAGCATATAATATAGCGTTCAAAATGAATTCTATGCAAACATACAACTGTACTTCATAACAAAATTAGTCAATGAGTATATTTTGTTAATGTTTTGATTTTTTTCTAATGTTATTTCTTGATATGATTATGTCCTTACCCATTTCTAATGCGAGTGCGGGTCAGCTGTGCGCTTTCACGCTGTTCTGAATGCCTGTGATTTTTGATTGACGTGTGGCGTCTCACAGTCGCGTGTGGACAGACACACTTGCTATCGCTGGAATTTTATCGCGTCGCGTGTAGTTAGGACACGGTGTTAGGGTTCCCATTCCCGCCATGTTGTTGGTCACAATAACCCCGCCCCCAGCCCCTCAACGTAAGCATGACGTGGTAAAAGAACCGTTCTAGTCCAGCAAAGAGGTGGTGCCGAGAACGTGAGGAGGCACCGGCTCCGAACCGGCTCTCAAAATGCTTTGGTGGAAAAGGGGTATCCAATGCACAGTGGGAGTTCTTCTCTATATCAGTGTCAGTGTTTCTAAACTCCTGAAATGCCTCCATTGTAGTCTTGAGTTTCTTTCAGGAACAAACACATCACAATATTCCTCATTTGCCTAATTTATACACAGAATAAAAGGGCGGGGCCTGGTTGAGTTAGTTAGTAGTGTGTTGAAACTGTAGGGGTGGCACGGTACATGAAAAAACACCCGAACCGTTCGGTTCGCTTGTCTCGGTTCGGAGCGCGTGTGCGTCTCACGGTTCGACGCATGCGCAATGTAACCTCGTGCCCGTATGTGACGTATGTTTTCTTTTCGCGCGACATAAACTTGTTCGACTTGGACCGGCGCTGCACAGAGCGATCGGTGAATAACATCAATCTAGCGCGAGTCGGCTCCGTATGCATTCATCACTTTCGCGGTATTTGATGTCATTACCGATCGCTCTGTGCAGCGCCGGTTCAAGTTAATAAACAAGCCAGTAAAAGTGGAGTATGGAGCGCTGCAGGTCACGGCACGCGGAGAAATGGCAAGTGGGAGAGATGAGGGAGTTGGAGGATGCGCCAGCGTCGTATAAGTCTATGGTATAAGTCCGGTGTGTGGGAACATTTTGGATTTCATGTTATGATATTTTAATTTAACTACAGTGGCACTTTATGTATAGATAAGAGCTTCAGTCATACGTTTCCAAACCCTGCACTTTAATTTTAAGTGGAAAAAAGTACCCTCACATTTTGGGAATAGAAGCATTGTTGATACTGTTTTTGTGTTGAGGTTGAATTTCAATTTCACTTTATGTTTATGGCCTTTGCTATTGCTATAGCTTAATTATCTATAGGCAATGAGGTTTCATGTATATTGACATTTAAAAGACAGTGTTTTAAGAGTTCCTCTCTTTTTCTTTTAAAAGATAGAATTTTGGTAAGAGCTACAAAAGTTAGAAGTTGATACATGAAAGTTAATTTCTTTGTGTAAATAAGATTTATGTGATAAAAATGCACAAGTTCTTGTAGAGATAGTGATACACATTCTCCTTTTTTTGCCAAATAAACAAAAAGCATGTCAATTTCTTCTCTCTTGCTGTATCTAAATCTCACCTAGCTTTCCTCTGAGATAGTCCCAAAATGTGCTTAAAGTCAAAGAGTCAAATTCAGTTTGTGCATGATTGCATGAATATAATGTATATATTTTTTAATACTGTATCCTAAAGTGTGGATAATTAAGCTATATATCACATGCTGAAGTACATTTCTGGAGTGTTAAAGATTAAAAGAAAAAATAACAAGAACCGTACAGAACCGAAAACCGTGACCCTAAAACCGTGATACAAACCGAACCGTGGGTTTTGTGAACCGTGCCACCCCTATGAAACTGGCAGTTTTGGTAATTTCCCAAAAACAATCAAAGTGCTCCAGCGACCAATCAGAGCACACTGTGATTTTCAGAAGGATTGGTGTGGTTAGAGACCGGAACTAAACAGAGAGTTACTGACAGACTGGGAAGAGAGGAGCTGCAATAATGGGGAATATGGGAAAAATAATGTGTTTTTTTAACATTCAAGCTTAAAATGTATACTAGTATAGCCCAAAAACAAAATCCAGGCTTTGTAAAGTGCATAATATGTCCCCTTTAATAATATTCAAATTACTTTTTATTTGTCCGTGTGCAGGTGCAGGAGGAACGTATCTTTCACCAGCAGGTGAAGTGTGTCATCACAGATGAAAAGACCTGCAGAGTGTGTAAGAAGAAGATCGGAAACAGGTGTGCCTCACATTATTGCAATGATCATTTACGTAATGCATTTGCCTTGCTACACCACGAACTGGCCTTTCAGGCAGTCTGGCACAAATGGCACACTTTATATGCACTTACAGCCTTGTGGACTTACAATAGGGTCGATATGCGCCTTCAATCATGATAGTGTGAACATGTTGGAAGACCGCAAGAGCTTAAGGTGCCATTCAGGACAGGGCGGTTCGCATCTTTATTAAATGCATTACATGCATGTGTGATCACATAAAACACGCACAACAATAGATGAATCAAGCCAAAATTAGTCTGATGATTCATATTACTTAAGTTAAATTCTGAACTATTAAATTGAATGTTATACAGACTCAAGCACCTGGGGTCTCTATTATTGTAACTGTCATATTAACACAACCGTTTCCTGGTGGAGAATCTGACATATTGCCGCAATGTGGAGTATTCATTGGAATGCATGCACAAAGTTTGGCCTTAACAATAGGCCTATGTCACACTTCCTGCTTCCGGAACGTGGAGTAGGGATACAGAACTTCCGGTCAACAGTATTTCTCGATAAGGATTTAGATTATCAGCCCTAATGTCTAAACCATCCGAAGTAGACCGACCACAAGCTATGAGGTTGAGAAACGAAGGTTGTCGCTCCTGTTGAAGCTATCAGTTTATATGAAATCAGCTTTGCTTAAAGAAAAACATGTTTTATCCACAACCTTATGAAAAAAAACTACACTACCCACAATCCTAAGCATAGCAGCAACGTCCGTTGATTGCTCCAGCTCGCTGTTACCATAGAAACGTTTACCTTACTGGCGAACGGCTAGAGCTACCCGCGGCTGTTGTTGCGGTTGCTCTGCATCAGGACGTAGACAGCCATACCTCAGCTTTGACGCTTTCCCACTTGAGCGTTTTCATTTACCACCCGAATCACATCGTCATATATGACTTCAGGCAGGTTGCGGAGAGATTTGGTCCAGCGGTATCTATCGGACCTCACCATTGTAAAAAGCTAACCGGAAGAGCCGTATCCCTACTAAAAAACGTACTTCCGGTCTTCAATTTTTCCGTGACATAGGCCTATATATGTTATTGGAATTAAAGGGTTAGTTCACCCAAAAATGAAAATTAAGTCATTAATTACTCACCCCCATGCTGTACCAACCCCGTAAGACCTTCGTTCGTCTTCGGAACACAAATGAAGATATTTTGGATTAAATTTGAGTGGTGGATCACTGCTGCATAGGCTACCTAAGGGATCGAAACTTGACGGCCCAGAAAGTCAATGAAGTAATGTTTAAATATTCCATGTGACTACAGTGGCTCAACTATAAGTTTATCAAGCGACAAGAATACTTTTTGTGCGAAAAAAAACAACAAAAATAACGACTTTATTCGACTATTCCTTTTCTTCCTTGTAGGCCTGAGACGAGAGTTCAAGAGATTTCCACGACACATGTTTTTTCGCACAAAAAGTATTCTCGTCGCTTGATAAACTTATAGTTGAGCCACTATAGTCACATAAAATATTTAAACATTTCTTCATTGACTTTCTGGGCCGTCAAGTTTCGATCTCTTACAGTGTAAAATCTGATGAGTTAGTTCAACTCAAACCGTTTGAGGAAACCGATTGCCTTAAATCATTTAAGTTTACTAACTCAAACAATTTAAGCATAAAAAAATATTTGATTTGTTTCCAAGTAACTCAATAACTTATGTTAAGATAACTTGGGTAAATAAAGTTAATAGTACTAATTAGTTACTACAACTTAAATCTATGAAGTACACTGTAAACCCTAATAAGTTGGCAGAACTCAAATCACTTTTAATAGTATAAACTTAGTTAGCTTTAAAAGCTAATCTGCTGACATAGTAAATGCTAACATATAAATAATTAAAATTAAATCTATAAATAATTAAATAAAAAAAATTAATCTATCTAATAATTAAAATGAATCTAAATTAAAATAAATAATTTCATAAAACTCAAAAAATAATTTGACTGAACTAATTAGTTGAATTTAAGTTTGTCCTACTCAAACCAATTAACTATTTTGACCATTAGGGTTTACAGTGTGTAGCAGTGATCCACCTCTCAAATTTAATCCAAAATATCTTCATTTGTGTTCCGAAGATGAATGAAGGCCTTACGGGGTTGGTACAGCATGGGGGTGAGTAAATAATGACTTAATTTTCATTTTTGGGTGAAGTAACCCTTTAATGCATGTATGTTAAAGGGATAATTCACTCAAAAATGAATATTCTGTCATCATTTGTTGTGCAATTGTTAACCTTCGAAACACAAATTAAGATATTTTTAATGAAACCTGAAAAAACACAATGTCCGAAACCAAGTCTGAGAAAACCATGCAGGACTGTTTGGGGAGATTGTTTTGTACTTGATGTTTTCTGTGTCCTCTCCATGTCCAGTGCCTTTGCCAGGTATCCAAACGGTGTGGTGGTTCACTACTTCTGCTGTAAGGATCGCAACATGTGTCCAGCAGAGTAGAGGAAGACCGGGTGGCAGTGGACACACTCCTCAGATGAACAGCAAACATCAAGCGTCTGTGAAAACACACCGAAGGAAACGCTCTCTCTCTCTGTCTCTCTGTCTATCTCTCACTCTTTACATCTGTCTGATGCAATTCATCTAAAAACTCTGGACTGTGAGACTTAAATCAGATTTATGAAGTGCATTACTTTGAAAGCTTTGCCTGAATGCACAACACAAACTGAGAAATGCTTAACTTCTCTTTTCCCTCACGTATGTGTGTGTGTGTTCAGCATCCAGGCTCGCAGGACTGGGCTTGTGCTGCTCTGCTTCACTCAGTTAGCTTGAGATGAAATCAGACGCCAGATAACACCCTTAATGTAGCCTCTCGTACAGAAAGGTCAGCGCTTGCACACAACACACCTACGGCTACGGGCCGTCCGACGGAAGGATGAATGCTTGCATGGACGTTCAGAGATCACTTACAGCTAGAAGTCTGCTTTTTTTTAAGCAATGCCAAAAAGCTTGGTATTGTGTCTTAAGTTTTTCTAGTGGTATGGGGTTTTGGAGAGCTCTAAAATCATGGTAGCATGCCACTTTTTTTTTTGTTCTGGTTACTCAAGTGGCTTTAATTTATTATTAACACAGTGTCTAAACGTGTCCAGGAATGTGTCACCTATGTGTGCTGCAATCGCGTCGCAATTCCTAACACATGTGTCCGACTAACACTGTTTTAAAATGCTTGTGCTTTCAGTCAACTGTAACCCATGACCTGGACTGTTGCTCAAACAAAGGCACGCTCACTGACATTAGACCTTTATAACAGGCCTGAAGGTGGAAATGGACGTGAATGCGTAGATTGTACATTGAACCCGAGGTGGAAGATGAACCTAATAAACATGTATCTTCTCTTATGAGTGCCATATGTTTGAACTGTGGAACAAACCTGAGACGGGGATCTCTTTTTGACTTGCTGAAACACATGCTGAACATCACACAACACACTTTTCTCTTTGATTCTATCCTATTATAGTTTATAATCATTTGAATTTGTTTTATCTGCATATTTTCTAGTTTCATTTTAAATTAAATTAAAGGGTTAGTTCACCCAAAAATGAAAATTCTGTCAGTATTTACGCACCCTCATGTTGTTCCAACCCCGTAAGACCTTCGTTCATCTTCGGAACACAAATTAAGATATTTAAGATATTAAGATCGCTCCTGCATACAGTCCATAGGCTTCTTGAGGGACTGGCTCTTGCTGTCCTCGAAAAGTCATTAAAGACATCGTTAAAAGTAGTCCAACTGACTACAGGGGCTCAATCTTAAGTTTATCAAACGACGAGAACACTTTTGTGCGCAAAAAAACAACAAAAATAACGACTTCATTTCAACTATTAGTTTATTTCTCCCTCTGCGCGAGTCAGGTTACTAGTTTAATAGCGTAAGCTTCTGTTATTGTACGTCACACGCATCACACACACATGACCAGCGTCGGCCAATAGTGAGCCTACGTGTGACGTAGCTCTACGCACTCACACTACGTTAACTGACTTACAGGCTCATGGAGAAGGAAGTGAATAGTTGAAATAAAGTCGTTATTTTTGTTGTTTTTTTGCGCACAAAAGTGTTCTCGTCGTTTGATAAACTTAAGATTGAGCCCCTGTAGTCACTTGGACTATTTTAACGATGTCTTTAATGACTTTTCGGGGACAGCAAGAGCCAGTCCCTCAAGAAGCCTATGGACTGTATGCAGGAGCGATCTTAATATCTTAAATATCTTAATTTGTGTTCCGAAGATGAACGAAGGTCTTACGGGGTTGGAACAACATGAGGGTGAGTAAATACTGACAGAATTTTCATTTTTGGGTGAACTAACCCTTTAAAGATTTAGTCATTTTGTTTTGTTATTTTATTCGTTTTTAAATATGTCTATACAGTTTTTATTAACTTACTAGTTTTTATTACGCTCTTCGGTGGGGTTCAACTTATAACCAGTGTTTTTTGCTCAATTTTAAAGAACTCTTTATGCTAAAAAGGTTCTATATAAGGAGAAACGCAAATGTGAAAAGCTTGTACAGATACTACTAGAAATCATGAAAAATGGAAATAATTGGGCCTAATTTGACTTTATAATGTGAAGTTTATATTGTTTTTTTTTCCTCTAATCTGGTGTCTGTGAGATTTGCCTCTTTGAAATCGCTACTACTAGTGTGTACGTCCTGGCCCGGTTTTTCAGAAGGAATCCACTAGGATTTTGGATAACGGATTGGATCAAATCTTGAAATTGGGTTTTTCAAAAGAAAAAACGGATTACATAATCGGATTAGATCACGTAATCCAATCTTGGTTTTGATCCGGATCAAACCTTTAGTTTGGGTTTTTCAGAACTTTTTTGTAGGATTTGGATCACTTTGATCCAAAAAATCTGGATTAAACTGATCCCATCAGAAGGGTGGATTCAGAGTGGATTTCATGCCCAAAATCTAATAAAATCTTTAAAAATATATCAAATAATACTACATTTGGATCATGCAGTATCTTACAAGATATCCTATTTATTCATAAGGTTTTAATTTTATTTGTTCATCCTTTAGGCTACAGTGATTAGGTAGGCTTTAACGTATATTCAGCCTTTCAGTATAGGCCTACAGCAAAGTAGAAAGAGTTTGGCCTCATAAAATAATATCAAATATTTTTGTTTTTAGAATATTTATTAGTGATGCATGCAATGATTACAGAATAACCAAAAAAAAAAAAAATGCAAAGATTGGCAATCACTGATTTTTGGAATCCAAAACAAATCCAAATCAGAAATGGTGTCGAACTATTGCGTCCCTTGTTGCTCGTTCTGGCAGAGGAACAACTGACTCTGACCAAACTGCAGCAAACCAAGGCCAGATTTTAGATCCGCCTCCTAAAGGCTACGCTCAAACAAGCTCGTCTCTCCACATTGGATGAGGAAGTCTGAAATTATTGTGGAATATTTGACATTAAGTGTTTTTTTTTTTTATTCAATACATCTATATTTGAAACGTGTTATAAATATCCTCAATGTACAGTGTTTGTTACTTGTTTTGTCTACTTGTTGCTCTTTACATATCTATAGTCTACAGTACTACATTGTGATTTCTTATCCTGTTTGAGCACTGGTTATCCAGATTTGGTGATCCTGAAAAGTTCCTATCCGAATCAGATTGATCCAATCCGATGTTGCTTTGAAAAACTGGCTCAAATGTAAACTGGATTACGTGATCCCGGATCGCAAAAACAAAAAAACAAAAAAGGGATTACTAAATCTGGATCAATTTTATCCGGATTAAACCTTTGGAAAACTGGACCCTGAGGATTATACTTTTAAAAATCATTTGAAACTTTCCTTGTGACTGTGGTCTCCCCTGGTTTTAAAATTGGTTTAGATTTGAAAATCGTCTAGTGTGTCCCAGGCCTTAGCCAGAGATCAGTTCTGATGATTATGGGCCAGTTGTTCAAAACATTTAATCTGGATCAAAATGATCCGGATTTGGAAATCCCATTTTTTCCTATCCAGGATCAGGTAATCCGTCTTAATTTTATGCCGGTTATTTAAAGCAATATTGGACTGGATCACCCTGATCCAGATACACCGTTTTCAAGATTACCAAATCTGGATTACCAGTGCTCTAAATGGGACAACATTTCACAATGTGGGCTACCAGCTATGTAAAGAACAGGTAGAAGAGCCAACATGGGGTCACTGTAAGTGTTTCTTATTTTGAGAAAAAACACAAAAATAACATAAACATCCACTTCTAATCATAATTTATTTTATGACCCACATATGAACCACAACAAAATAAACATACATTAACAAATACATTGTGGACATTTTGAAAACGTCTTAAAAAATGATGAATGACCGACAAATGAATATATTATTTTTGTTTGTTATTGAAATCTGTTTGGGGGATTATTTCATGGGGACAAGATAATTTTTATTTTATCTTTACTATACTGAATAGCTAAGTATATACACTAAATGATACAAATGTATTATTTGACCAATTTTAAAGTTTTACTACATTTTCTTCCTGAAATCCACCTTGAAACCCTACCCCCTGTTGGGATCAGGATAATCCTGTTTTTTTTTTTTTGATCAAAGTTATCCAAATACCACTGACAAGTTTTGAACAACACAAACTGAAGGTTTGATCCAGATTAAAACTAGGATTGGATTCCCTGATCTAATCTGATTTCAGATTCTATCTTTCCCTTTTGAACAACCCATTTTCAAGATTTGATCCAATCCGATAACCAAAATCCGATCAGCTTACCTTTAAAAAATGGCCCTAGAAGATCTGGCATCTGTGAAATCATATTAAGTGAGCTATGAAGGACCACACATGCTACAACATACAGTGACACTGATCCTCATGTGCTTCAAGATCTGCTAAACTCACTGCATTCTGATACATTATGAGTCACGCTGAACCAATGATCCCAAGCCAAACCTCATAAATGATTCAACCTTTACAGATAGTTGCTTATTTGAATTACTAAAAGTGAAATTCCAACATATTCTCATTATGCGTTTGGAGACTGCTGCTTCTACGACTGCAGTGCGTTGAGTCCATTGCCAGCAGGTATAATAATAATAATACTGGTAGTTGGCTTTTGTCCAAAACTGTAAATACAATGTAGACACAGCAAAAGACGTCAGTTACAGTGCTGTACTCTATCTGAAGACACTCCTGGATATTTATTTTGTTTCCTTGTCTCTATTTTCAGATTTAAAGGGGAGCTATGATGCCTGCTATAACGGTTTGAGTTTCATTTTCCACTAGTTTTTATACTTTTGTAAAAAAGTATGTTTTCTACTTTTCTACTTTGTTGTTCTACTAGAAAGGGGTTTTCATGCTTGAATGTTAAAAAACAAACAAAAAAAACAACATTATTTTTTCCATATTCTCCATATTTGCAGCCCATTCTCACACCCAAGGCGTCACCTAACTGACGCTTTGGGAAGCATTTTGACCATGCTTCAATATCTGACGCTTTAGGCCTTTAGCGTCAGTTAGATGACGCCCTAGGATCGCGTGTAACCCTACCCCCACCCCACACCTAAACCTAACCGCGTCATCCAACTGACGCTTTCCTTTAGCGTCAGTTAGATGACGCTGTAGGATCGCGTCATGTAACTGACGCTAAACGGCGCCTAAAACGTCAAATATTGAAGCGTGGTCAAAGGTGACGCCTTGGGGTGAGAATGCGTTGATATTTGTTGCAGCTCCTCTCTTTCCAGTCTGTTAGTAACGCTCTGTTTAGTTCCTGTCTCTGAAGCCCCTTCTGAAAAGCACAGTGTGCTCTGATTGGTCGGCTGGAGCAGTGTGTTGTGATTGGTCAAGCACTTCAAGTGTGTTGGGGAAATTACCATAACCGCCAGTTTCAACACACTACTAACCAACTCAACCAGGCCCCGTCCCTTTTTTCTGATGTTAGGCTGATGTTATGTAGGATGCTTGGAATATAATAAAATAGAATAGAACTTTGAAAGGAACTTGGAAAATAACTGAAATACTTCATTTTGAAATAGAATAGAACTTTGAAATGAACTTAGAAAATAACTGAAATATTTCATTTTGAAATAGAATAGAATAGAACTTTGAAAAGAACTTATAAATAACTGAAATATATTTTATTATAGAATAGACAAATAGAATAGAATAGAACTTTACTATTTTTACATCTGAAGAAAGTGTGAGTGATGCTCGCAATGGAAAACTTATCATGATGCTAAGATCTTCGAGTGGATTTCAGCACACTGCTATACGGTTGCTATGGTGTTGTTGTGGGTGGTTGCTAGGTGGTCACTTGGCTGAGTTTTTTTGCTCCAAGAAAAAGAAAACAGTATGAATTTTTCTACACTTGAGCCAGCAGAAGAGAAACCAAGAGGAGATGTGTGTGTGTGCTTTGGCAGCAGGGTTGTAAATGCCAGCTGTGGCTCTGAGAGGATTAAGAGGATCATGTGGTTCATTCTAGAGGCTGTTCCAGGATCAGGTGGAGCTTGCTTCTCCTTTTAGCTTCTTGCAGGTCCAGTGAAACAATGAAGAAACTGCAGTCATAAACGAAATCACTATTTAACTGAGTTTAAGCCTATTTCTTCTTCTTTTCTTGTAGAGCTTTTTCCATAAAACGAAGCACTCCTCTTGCTCCTTGGATGCGGGACCTCCTCATCTACTTAGGGAAGTGTTATGTGTAGTTGAACCTTTTGTTTTAACTTCTCAAGGCACTGTTCCATCAATCCTGAAACACACAGTAGTAAATCCACTCTGCAAAAAGGCCAGTTCAGATCGCTATATTTTAGATAACTGTCGGCCAATTTCAAAATTACCATGGGAATTTCTCTTTCTCTTCTGTACCTCTAACTTGTGGTATACCTCAGGGCTCTATTTTGGGCCCGCTGTTGTTTTCGCTGCATTTGCTTCCTTTAGGCTTGATTTTTCGTAAGCACAACATTCCTTAGCATTTTTATGCAGATGACACCTCCCTTTGAAAAATGTTGTATAGTTTTTGGACCACCAGCTACTATTATACAGATAAATATCAATCTGGGTCCTTTTTTTTTTTTTTTTTTTTTTATTATATTTATTGTACATTTTCAATTTTTCAGACAAATAGACAATACAATCACAGGACAGAACCAAACAAACACAAAAAAAAAAAAAAAAAAAAAAAAAAAAAACCTCCTTCAGTTAGATTCAAATGGGCAGAAGATCACATCAATGGGCACAGGCAAGGAAGGTCAAAACAGATGTTTGCCTAGTGAGACATTATAAACCAGGTGAAATTGTTCAACTTGACCACATGAGATATACATAAGTATCTTAACGTTAAAGACAGAGGTCGACAGAAATAACAATGAAATCCTAAAAAAATAAATAAAAATAAAAATGAACACAGAAACATTAAGCTTTGACATTGCTGATTTTTAACAAGTGATTGAAAAGAGGCCTCCAAGAGGCTTCAAATTTCTCGATATTTCCGGAAATAGTATATCTGAGTCTTTCCACGTGCAAAGTGGAGGAAAGTTCTGACAACCAAAACTTAAATAGAGGCTTCGAATTTTTCTTCCACATGCAGAGTATAGATTTTTTAGCAATCATCAAACCATACTGTATGGGCAGTCGGATAGCATTATTAAGGCGCAACAAAGAGGCCGACCAGCCAAGAATGGCAGTCGCAGGATCCAAGGGAAGCTCACAAGCATAAACTTCAGAAAGAAACTGAAAAACTTCTGACCAAAATTCACCCAGTTTTGGGCATCCCCAGAAAAGATGACCAAGAGAGCCCTCCGCAAACTCACACTTATTGCAGAGAGGGGAGATAGTAGGATAGAAAGAGTTAAGTTTAACTCTTGAGTAATGTAATCTGTGCAACACCTTATACTGAATAAGTTGGTGCCTGGCATTAATAGAGCAGGTGTATATATTTTTAAGACATTTTTCCCAGTCCTCTTCTGTGAGCTGAACATCTAGTTCCTCTTCCCAAAGACTTTTCTGGTGAATAGTGGAAAAATCTAACTGACTAGTGAAGAAATCAACAAATTTTGTAACTAACTTTGGGGTGTTGGGAGCGGAAGTAAGCAATTTATATAGTTCACTGTTGGCTGATAATGTTTCAAAATTTGGCACAGCAGAACGAACATAATTTCTAATTTGTAGGTATCTAAAGAAATGTGAAGCAGGAAGGTCATATTTCTCTGTTAGTTGAGGGAATGTGGCAAAATTATTATCAATATATAAATCTCTCAAGGTAAGGATTCCTTTTCTAGCCCAACCTGTGAACACTGGGTCTAATAGTGAAGGTTTAAAGGCATGGTTACGACAGACAGGAGCAAGAAGAGAGGTATTTGGCAATTTAAATGCCTTACTAATCTGAAGCCATACCCTAAGAGAATTATTAATCATAAAATGGGATCCTACTGTGGCTTTAAATGTCGTCGGGACAGCAAAAAGTAATGAGCAGAGTGACGAATTTGAGGCACCTTGCTCAATCATAAGCCATGAAGGGATCTCAGTTGAGGGACTATCGGGGTGCGAGTCCTGCCAGTAAGTTAAGGCTCTACAATTGGCAGCCCAGTAATAATGTTGAAAGTTTGGCAAACCCAGACCCCCCAGCGATTTAGGCTTACACACGTGTATTTTAGCTATTCTATGTGCTTTGAAGCCCCAGACAAAAGGCACCACAATAGAATCTAAAGTTTTGAAAAACTTTTGGGGTAGATAAATCGGCAAATTCTGAAAAAGATACAAGAATCTGGGTAACGTCACCATCTTAATAGCATTCACACGCCCTATCATTGATAGTGGTAAGGTCCGCCAGAATTTAATATTTTCCTTTAGGTTTTCAAGCATTGTCAAATAATTAAGCTTATAAATATCTTTTGGGTTTCTAGGTATATTAACTCCGAGATATTTAAAACTGTTTATAGCTATTTTAAAAGGTAGACTATGTATAAAAATTGGATCAATGTTGCTAGTCACAGCTAAGAATTCACTTTTTTGCCAATTTACTGAATAACCGGAGAGTTTACCAAATGTTTCCAACAGGTTTAATAAGGGTGGAGTAGACTGTTCAGGGTTGCTTAGATACAGAATAATGTCATCTGCGTAGAGGGAGATATGATGGTTAATTTGGCCTAAATTCAGGGGCGAAATTAAAGGATTATTTTTAATTGCAAGAGCGAGGGGTTCAATCGCTATTGCGAAAAGCAAAGGCGAGAGAGGGCAGCCCTGACGAGTACCTCTGTGTAATTGGAATTGCGATGACTTGTTAAAATTGGTGAGAACTGAAGCCGAAGGGATGAGGTATAAAAGCTTCACCCAAGAGGCAAATGTATCACCCATATCAAATTCTCTAATCACAGCTAAAATATAATCCCATTCAATTTGGTCAAACGCCTTTTCTGCATCTAGGGCGAGAATTGCAACGCTAGCTTTAGAATCGAATCTGGTGTATAAGATATTCATTAAACGCCTGACATTGAAAAAGGAAAAACGACCAGGAATAAAACCAGTTTGGTCGGGGTGGATAATTTTCCCAATACAGATGTTTAATCTATTAGCCAGGATTTTAGTGAAAATTTTAAGGTCAGAGTTCAAAAGAGATATGGGTCGATAAGATGCTGGGTCAGTTTCTTCTTTATCTTTTTTAAGAATTAGGGATATATTTGCATCATACAAGGACTGGGGAAGCTTATGTATGTTAAAAGAATGATTAAGCATCCTCAACAGCAACGGAGAGAGCACCTGCGCAAATTTTTTATAAAATTCGATCCCGAAACCATCTGGTCCAGGTGCCTTGCCGCTGGGGAAAGATTTAATCGCAGCTAGTATTTCCTCCACTGTTATATCAGCATTCAAAACTGCCTGCTCAGAGCAACCCAACTTTGGAAGGTGTAATGAGTGAAGGAAATCAGACAAAGCTGAGGGGTCAGAACAACCCCTAGATTTGTATAATTTTTCATAGAATTCTTTAAACGTATCATTGATTTCACTGGGAGTTGTTAGAACGACACCATTTTTGTTCTTGATTTTATGAATTGCTCTAGAGGCTTGTAGCCCCCTCAGCTGACGAGAAAGTAATTTGTCTGGTTTGTCCCCAAGTTCAAATTGTTTTTGCTTAACTTTCAGCAACATATTATTAACTTGGTTCGAAAGAATCGAGTTATATTCCAATTTAAGTGCTGTAATTTCGTTAAGTACTTCTAAGTCTGCTGAATCTCTGTAAGTGTCTTCCAGCCGAGTAAGACGATTATCAATTTCTGAAAGGCGTTTTACCCTTTGCTTTTTTAGACTGGACTCGTATGAAATAATATGTCCTCTCAAGACAGCCTTGAGGCTTTCCCATAGTGTCGAGTCAGAAACCTCACCCGTGTCATTAAATTTGAGAAACTCCGCTAGCAACTGTGTTAATTGTTCACAAAATGTTACATCCGAGAGCAGAGTAGGGTTAAAACGCCAGTGATAGCTGGGCTTAATTTCTGCAAGGTCTAGAGAAATTGTCACTGTTGAGTGGTCAGAGATGATTCTATTGTGATGCTCCACCAATTTTACACATGGAATAATTTTTGAGTCTACTAAAAAGAAATCTATCCTGGAGTATGATTTATGAACTTGCGAAAAAAAACTATACTGCATGTCCGTTGGGTGTTTTAGTCTCCAGATATCAACAAGGTCAAAAGAAGTAATCAGATTGTTAAGAACAGAGGTAGAGTTGGCCATAGGTATTCCAACGCGAGAAGGAAATCTATCTAGAGTAGGGTCCAACACCAAGTTAAAATCACCACCTATTATCAGGTGCGAGTTCAGAGTGTTTGGTAAAAGATTGAAGACTCTGCGAAAAAAAGCAGGGTCATCAAAATTAGGTCCGTACACATTAAGCAGAGTGACATGGATTGAGGAAAGTAGACCAGATACAATTAAATAGCGGCCGTTAGGGTCGCTGATAGTGGATATGTGCTTAAAAGGAACTGACTTACGAAACAGGATAGCTACTCCTCTGGCCCTGGATGAGAAGGTAGATTGAAATACCTGGGAGATCCAATTGCATCTCAGTCGTCTTTGTTCAAGATGCCTAATATGTGTCTCTTGTAAGAATATTATGTCAGCGGGGATGGACTTCAAATAAGAAAAAACTTTAGCTCTCTTAACCTGGTTATTTAATCCCCGGACATTCCAACTAGCAAGAGTAACATTGCCACCTTTAGGAGAAGACCCCCTTCTACACGTCATATAATATAATCTATAGTAATGGCAACTGCAAAATGAATTTGAAGAAATAACAACCATTGAATAACCATTGAAGGAGATGTACATAAACTAAACACGAGACAACAAACAAACAAAAAAGACAAAACCACCCACCCCCACCCCTCCATTAGCTTCCCCAAATGAAGCCAGGAAAAAAAACCCATATGAACAGCGGAGCTGCCGGGCAGCATAAGGAGTAAGAGAAAAAACTATCTATCAAAATAACCTAAAAAAGAAAAACCAGGGGACTCCCACTCAACCTCCGCGAAACTAAGCCAACAGCAAAAGAATTGCTCTATAAGCCTGAACTAGTGTGTAGCACACACCCCTATCAAGACAGAACTTTTTTTTTTTTTTTCTAGACTATATAAATTATATGAAACAAAGTATAAACATGTACTTGCAGATAAGGCACTAATAACGTGAACAATCTGACAAATGACATAATCGCAAGCAGTCTGTACCATGTCTCTCTTGAATTTTTTTTTTTTTTTTTTTTGCTTGAAGATACTCACAAACTCGTAGAAAGGCCGCCGATAAACAGCAGAAAAGTTGATTTAAGTCATTCAGCCATGGAAACAGCGTTGAAAAACAGTCCTACGCCACGCGGCAAATCAAGTAGGGTCTTCAGCAGTGATGTTGTTAACGAATAATTCAGCATCCGAAACTGAGCCAAAGATTTTCTTGTTAGTGCCATGGGTGACAAGAAGACGTGCGGGGAACAGCATTCCGAATCGAATTCCAGCATCCTTCAATTTCCTTTTCACTCCGTCAAACGCCCTTCGCTGCGAGAGGACCTCAGCCGTGAAATCCGGGAAAACGGATATGTGAACGCCGTCATATTTCAGAGGCGAGTGTTGCCGCGCAAGCCGCAAGATCATCTCCTTGACCGGGTAATGATGTATCCTCGCGATCAGAATACGGGGGCGTCCTCCTTTCGGCGGTAAAGGCCCGGTGCGATGTGCGCGGTCAACTTTAATCCCAGCAGGAAAGTTCTCAGCTCCCAAGAGGCTCGGAATAAATTTTTCCACAAACTCAGTGGGGCGACCAGCCTCCACGTTCTCGGGTAGGCCGACAATCTTAATATTCTGTCGTCGGGAACGGCCCTCGAGATCATCCAGTTTAGCACGCAGGACCTTGTTTGCCGATAGTATTTCTTGGCAGGAGGCCTCCAGGTCAGAAATACGGCTTTCGTGCTCGGCTTTAACGCTCTCAAGATCTGCGATTCGCGAGGTGGTTTCAGACAGCGCTGTTTGCAATTGAGATAGAGTTGCTTCTAGCGAATTAAACCTGTCGTTCATACCGTTATTCATGGTTTGAATGGCTGACAGGATAGCAGTCGAGTCCGTGGCCGTGTCGTGATCACGATCAGTCTCGTGCTCGATAGGATTCTCGGCCGGTTTTTCGACTGCGCTGGATGGTGAATCCCCTTTCTTTGGTTTAGTCTTCTTCATCTTATTATTGGATATTGTTGAGCAAACTTTCGCGATGAAAATAGTAAAAAATTACTAGTTA
The DNA here is from genome assembly GCF_988280905.1 of Pimephales promelas. Classification (NCBI taxonomy): domain Eukaryota; kingdom Metazoa; phylum Chordata; class Actinopteri; order Cypriniformes; family Leuciscidae; genus Pimephales; species Pimephales promelas. The sequence goes on from NC_142783.1 coordinate 7,234,201, forward strand.
ACGGAGGCTTATTGAGGGAGCTCCCTAAATTTACGTCCACTCCATGTGGTGCTCTCTAGCGCCCCCCGTCCAATCTGGGTCCTTTAACTGGGAATTCTCTTGCTCATGCCACAAATTTGGGAGTGATTTTTTTTATATATATTTGATAAGTAAATAGTATTTAAGTAAACTCGACAAACAAATAAATTCAGTAGTGAAGAGTAGCTTTTATCATCTCAGATCCATTGCAAAATTAAAGGTGTTTTAACAGTAAAAGATTTGGAGACAGTGATTTATGCATTTATTTCCTCCAGGCTGGACTATTGTAACACACTGTACCTTGGTGTGGCTAAGTCCAACAGTCGTTGATGCTGACTGTGCCACGATCCAGAATGAAGTTAAAGGGTTAGTTCACCCAAAAATTAAAATTCTGTCAGTATTTACTCACCCTCATGTTGTTCCAACCCCGTAAGACCTTCGTTCATCTTCGGAACACAAATTAAGATATTTAAGATATTAAGATCGCTCCTGCATACTAGTCCATAGGCTTCTTGAGGGACTGGCTCTTGCTGTCCCCGAAAAGTCATTAAAGACATCGTTAAAATAGTCCAAGTGACTACAGGGGCTCAATCTTAAGTTTATCAAACGACGAGAACACTTTTGTGCGCAAAAAAACAACAAAAATAACGACTTTATTTCAACTATTCGTTTATTTCTCCCTCTGCGCGAGTCAGGTTACTAGTTTAATAGCGTAAGCTTCTGTTATTGTACGTCACACGCATCACACACACATGACCAGCGTCGGCCAATAGTGAGCCTACGTGTGACGTAGCTTTACGCAATCACACTACGTTAACTGACTACAGGCCCATGGAGAAGGAAGTGAATAGTTGAAATAAAGTCGTTATTTTTGTTGTTCTTTTGCGCACAAAAGTGTTCTCGTCGTTTGATAAACTTAAGATTGAGCCCCTGTAGTCACTTGGACTATTTTAACGATGTCTTTAATGACTTTTCGAGGACAGCAAGAGCCAGTCCCTCAAGAAGCCTATGGACTAGTATGCAGGAGCGATCTTAATATCTTAAATATCTTAATTTGTGTTCCGAAGATGAACGAAGGTCTTACGGGGTTGGAACAACATGAGGGTAAGTAAATACTGACAGAATTTTCATTTTTGGGTGAACTAACCCTTTAAAGTGATCGTGTCTTCTCTGTTGCTGCTCCACGTCTGTGGAATGATTTGCTGGAACACTTATGGATGTCTTCCAATGTTGCTTTAAATATTTACTAAAGGCTTATTTTCTCTCTCCTGCTTTTGGTTCAATGTAATTTTATGAATTTGTGCGTGTTCCTGTTTGTTTATGTATGGTCTTTATGCCCAGCTGCACTACTACCTGAACTTCAGCCAGCTCCTTGTTTCCTGTCTGCAATTATTGGCCAAATTGATTAATTCAGGTGTGCTTGACCTCAGTAGTCATGGCAACAATAATCAGACACACCTGAATTAATCAATTTGGCCAATAATGGCAGACAGGAAACAAGAAGCTGGCTGAAGTTCAGGAAGTAGTGCAGCTGGGCATAAAGCCAATTGTATTGCCTGAAGTGATAGTACAGCATTTTGGTCAGCAGTGGCTGTTTTAAACGTGCTCTAGAAATAAAAATGCCTTGCCTTGTCTTAATTTAACTGTCTGGAAAACGTTGATGCTGGGATGGGAACAGCTGTGGCACATTATCAGAGCTGCTGATGGGCTGGAATGACCTCATACGAGGAAAGAACCATCAGCTGGACACAACTCTGACACATCTGCTTTTGGAATACAATACAATACAATACAATACAATACAATAGAGCTTTGAAAGGAAATTAGAAAAGAACTTTGAATATCTTTTTATAGAATAGAATAGAAAAGAATAGAAGAGAACAGAACAGAACTTTGAAATGAACTTCCAAAATAACTGATAAGTTGTTATAAGTTGACTAAAATAGAACTTTGAAAGGAACTTAGAAAAGAAATTTGAACATCTTTTTGGAATAGAGTTGACTAAAATAGAACAGAACTTTGAAAGGAACTTAGAAAATAACTGAAATATCTTTTTTGAATAGAATAGAATAGAATAGAACTTTCAAAGGAACTTAAAAAAGAACATATATTCTTTTGGAATAAAAATATAATACAATAGAATAGAATAGGATAAAACAGAAATTTGAAAGGAACTTAGAAAATAACTTAGAAAATTACTTTGAAGTATCATTTTTAGAATAGAATAGAATAGAACTTTGAAAGGAACTTAAAAAATGTACATATTTTCTTTTGGAATAGAATAGAATATGATACAATGCAATGGAACAGAATCGAATGTAATAGAATAGGATAAAATAGAACTTTGAAAGGAACTTAGAAAAGAATTTCTTTTCTAAGTTCCTTTCAAAGTTCTATTTTATCCTATTCTATTACATTCGATTCTGTTATATATATATATATATATATATATATTGGAATAGAACAGAATAAAATACAACATAACTTTTAAAGGATCTTAAAAAGAACGTATCTTCTTAGAATAGAATAGAATAGAATAGAATAGAATAGAATAGAATAGAATAGAATATTTGAATAGAATATCACATGACAAAAAAAATTATCGTCCCATGATGGAAGTAGTGGATTATGTTGTATAATCCACTAAATTTTAGTCTGCAAACTGCCCAATACAAGAACACATCTTGTTAACACTAGAAGAACTCTAACCTCTCTGTACATTCATTTAGTTCAGATGCCATTAAACCTTATTGGACCTTTATTGCATACACCAAAGGACATTAAATAGATCAGAAGTTTATATTTTAAATAAATGCAGTTACTTTGTATATTCATCAAAGAATCTTGAAAAAAAGAGTTTCCACAAATATATATCTTTCACACAAATCAGGGTTTCCGACTGCATTTAAGAATTTGGCAAACAGGGTACATCAATAGTGAATCTGCGTTAGAAATACATAAATAAAACATGTTCATTTTGACCTCCTGGTGTCAGTCGCTATTTTCTGAATCACCCTTTCGTGATCATTTGTAGAAAATGAATGAATGAACTGTTTAAGAGAATAAGGCAGTCTATTTAGGCAACATATGACAAAACACTTTTGTTTGTTTATTTCTTTTTTAATAAAAGATTTTAAATAATTCTGTGATCTACAGAATCATCTGAAAGAAAGTCACTGTATTCTTGGCACACGTGATGTGTGTGATCTGTGTGAGGACACGCGGGCTCTAGGACCTGCGCGAACCCGCCAGAGATCCGCTCGATCAGCGCAGCTCTGTCTGGAGAGGCTGTTCACTGCGCTCGGCTTCATCATCATCTTCCTCCTCATCACCGACAACACAAACACACACACACGCGGAGCGGGTCGCCAGCGCTCGGAGCCGCTCATGATGCGCAGGATTCGGGCCAATGCCATCCTCATCCTCACCGTGGCCTGGATCCTCGGCACCTTTTATTACCTGTGGCAGGACAGCAAACCCTCCTCTTCATCCTCTTCCTCGGGCTCCCAGCTGAAGATCCACGGGATGAAGTCCTCCTCCGGGAGGCTGGAGGAGCGCACTCTTCCTCTGATCGTGAGTAACGGTGATGGTGATGATGATCTTCATGACTGATGTTTACTGTCTGCATATGCTCAACAACATCACTGCTGTAATGCGCGCGTGCATGTTGACATACAGCAGCTTTCACTGCTGGTATATGGAGCTAGTGTGTGTGGTTCTCATCAGCGTGATGTCAGGTGCATAAGAGGCTTTTCCTTAAGCCAGTTGCAGGTGTGTGTGTGTGTGTGTTAGCAGATCCATGTGCTGCTTTTGTTGGGATATAACCTTTACAGTGTTATAACCTAATATGCAGCAGGCTATCAGTAACACCCTGTGTCAAATCAGCAATCCAATAATTAGATATTTGTATTCTGGATTCATATCTGGATTTCTATTTTAATTTGGAACTAGTCCTAATAGATTCTAATTAGAATTTTTTTCATATTCTTATAAAGGTGTTTAACATCCATGGAACCTTTGGAATGCACTAAAGGTTATTAATGATGGAAAAAGGTTCTTTAGATTATTAAAATGTTCTTTACATCAAGAAAAAATATCAAAACGTTTATTTTAAGATCTAACTGCTGAAAGGTTCTTCAACGGCATTGCTGAAAAAAAATGTTTTGGAACCTACATTTTTAAAAGTCTAGATTTCAACAATTCTATGTAATATTTTATAATATATACTGTAATAGTAGGCAACTGTAGTAGCTCCAGTAGTACTGGGGGAAACCCTGACTGATCATCCAGTGGTTGTCGAGGAACTCATCCTGGCACACAAATGATAGAGTCAGATCCTGTCCACAGGCGGTGTGTGTGTGTGTGTGTGTGTGTGTGTGAGGTGTGTGTTCTGCAGGACAGCTGTTTGCTGTTTGTTTTGCTCTTCTCACAGTTGGACTCCACATTCATCATGTCGAGAGCAAACGCTCAGGTTTGACTTCTCAGTTTGCTGGCTTCAGGATTCAGAAAGATCGCAGAATCAAGGAATCTAAAGTTATAAATGTGAAAAATGAAATGCAGATGCTTTACAGAAGACCCGAGAGTCCTGCATCCGTGAACTGTGTCCTGTGTCCATGGCAACAGAGCATCAGGGTTTATGATCAATGAGTGCTGTGTCCTGTGTCATGATGACAAACACAGGTATACTGTATGTGTTTACATGCACAGAACAGATAATGGTCAAATGAGTTCTGAATGCCTTTATCCTGCGGCCTTGGCCAAATTTGATCTACAGAGAAAATATTATACATTTATATCAACATATTGAATTTGCCCAGTGGTTTCTTAATAATTACAGATAATTCTTATATAAAATTCAGTTTAATACATTCTCTATGTTAAAGTGGATGGGATGGCCAATATAGATATATATTTCTGATATTGGCTAATGCAGTTTAATTACAGGAAATGTGATCTACTGTATGTGCTGAAATCTAATGATTATGTTATCATAGATTATTTACTAATATGTTCTGTGTGTGTATATATATATGAAGAGTTCAGATGCAAAAGCCTCTAAATGCCATTTGAAATTTTCTTCTTTAATGATGATTTTTTTTATCAAACTTGTATATTTAAGTTCAGTAATTTCACTTAAATAACAATTAATAGGTAATTATCATTGCCATTTAAGTGAAATCACTGAACTTAAATATGCAAGCTTGATAAAAATTATCATTCTAGAAGAAAATTTCAAATGGCACTTAGAGGCTTTTGCATCTGAACTCTTCATATATATATATATATATATATATATATATACATTAATAGGCCACAAAAATATTAATAGGCCACAAAAATATTTTATCTATCTATCTATCTATCTATCTATCTATCTATCTATCTATCTATCTATCTATCTATCTATCTATCTATCTATCTATCTATCTATCTATCTATCTATCTATCTATCTATCTATCTATCTATCTATCTATCTATCTATCTATCTATCTATCTATCTATATATCTATCTATCTATCTATCTATCTATCTATCTATCTATCTATCTATCTATCTATCTATCTATCTATCTATCTATCTATCTATCTCTCTCTCTCTCTATATATATATATATATATACTATATAGGCCTATTGATAAAATATTTTTGTGGCCTATTAATATTTCAACATATTTTTTTTAAAATTAGTAAAAAAAAACAAAGAATAATGGAATGGAAATTTTTTTAGTTCACAATTTGATGGAAACTTGTAATTCGGTGATGTCACTTCTGCTCGCCCACACACACACATTGTATGCATCTATAGACTAAACACATAATACACACGTGACCACTGTCACCTTTTTTACAGATTCACGTTTTTTATCGTTTTCAAAACTTCTTTCAACGTTTAAAAAAAAAAAAAAACATTTCAAAGTTCGAGTTCTCAGGCTATCAAAACGGCAGAACACGTTCACATCTTTCTGTTTTCAGTTGAAAGCAGTGTCGTGTAAGAGGCCCCTACGTTAATAACTAAAAAACTGATTTTTACAACAGAAATGAATCGATTAGAAACATACTAGATCTACTGTTCAGCAGAAACGATCTCTGTTGCATTATTCTCCTGTTATCACTGTAAAGATACAATCCGTATTGTAAGCATCGCTATATAAATGAAGGTGACTTGTTGTTTGTGAAATTTACTAGCAATTTCTGACAAAAAAAAGCAACAACTTTTTCTCAGTGTAGGCTGTTTATGAACAGAGAACAAGCGAATGCAGATCATTTGAAAAAGATTTATAAGCCTGGTTGTCATTAGACTCATAACACAGAGTCTATTACTAATACGAATTCTCCAGCGTTGGCTTGTCCTCATAATACCCCATTAGCGGAGCGCTGTGAAGTGACAGTAATGCTCTCCTTTACCTCGAGTAATCCCGCTCTGATATCTGATCCACCCTGGAACAGAAGATGAAATGATTGTGCACTCTCTATTAATGACACGAGTGCATTAACAAGTCCTGAAAGAATCAGATAGCCTATATATGTGCTTTATCACAGCTATATGCAGTAATTCAAGCTGGGTTTATATGGACAGTGTCTCTGGAGCATTGTTGCGCAACACATTTAAATAATTGGCCATGCAGAGCCAATAGCTCTTTCCTGTACGGAGCACTTATGCAGTGCATCAATCTCAGCTATTCTTTTATGAGGGGAACATATACTGAAATATCTTCTCTCTCATGCTCTATTGTGTTCAGTTTAGGAGGAAGAGGAACAGATGCACTTATGCAGAGTGTGCATATCAGAGTGTTTGTTTCAGTGAGCAATATTGTTCCTCCCGAGCACAAACTGATGAAATTTAGTAGTTCTGCTAATGGCCTGGTTTGATTTTGTTGTACTTTGTCCATTTGATCCATGTAAACAGCCCGAAACGCTTGGACACACACACACACACAACACACAGCAGATGTGTCTTATCAGGGCTGTTACTGGCTCGACTGAAGGGGTTGATCACTGTTATGAAGTGAAGCACAGTATTATATTTACTCAGGTTGTTTCAATCCAAATTTTGGTCAAATATGGACAAACCCAACCGTTGGGTTAAAAATGTAATTAAAAAAACATAACCCAACCCAACTTTTGTGTTGAAACAAGCCGGCATTCTTTATGCGTGCCATAATAATAATAATACAAAGCAAATACTATATAAATAAATATTGTGACAATAATAAAACATTTAAAATTGTCACTCAGATGTCATGATAATATAATTTGTAATTTTAAGCGTAAAAAAAACTTAATTAATAGATATCGCCATACTTCCCCAGTTAATTACATAAAAACAATTGCAAACATTTTGGACTTTGGATAAAGCCAGGTTCAGAATTATTCTTTCATACCGTTGACATATTAAAGATAAAAAAATGTACAGAAGGGATTTTGGATATCTTTTTTCACCACTTCATTAATTTTCATGTTTTAGGTCATCAATAAAATGTTTATAGTGCTACTTAAGTGTAGATTTCTGAAGAAAAAAAAATGATTTAGAAAAAAACGACCTTTGAAGATTAGAATCGTAATTGAAATCTACAGATATGATAAACAGTGTGTTTTGTATTTTTGCGCAGTAGTCTGAACAACATGTTGTGAAAAGCCCATAGCTCAAATAGCCCATGATATCAGAATTGCCCAGCGCACGAGGAAAACACAAGACAAAACACAAGACAAAAAGTGTTCACTTTTGGTTTTGGGAGTTCAGTTCAGTTTCCTTGGTTTTCATCAGTTTCCATGGTTATTCATTGTTTGATTAGTGTTTGGTTTGGTTGAGTATTTTAGCCCAGTGTCATTGTTCATTCTCATCACCTTTATATCGGTTGCTCTGTTCATGTTCTTTGAGAGTTTTGTGAAATAAATCTTTACAGTGCCGCTGCATTTTGTTCTTGCGACCGACTCGACAGACCAAATGTTCCAGAAAGATGTTCTGCAGTCGTTCCTCTGCATCTCAACTGAAGAACAGTGAGAGTGTGTGTGCTGAAGCTGTGGTGATGTGTCCTCATGTTAGATTGGCTCTGATCAGGCCTGATATGAGAATTAAGACACATTCACTGAGGCCTGCAGTTTTTAAAGGGGTGGTATAATGGCCTATTCACAGTGTGTATGTGAAGTTTTAGCTCAAAATACCCCACAGATATTTTTATATATCTTGTTAAAATTGTCACTTTTTGAGGGTGAGCAAAAACACACTGTGTTTGTGTCTGTCCCTTTAAATGCAAATGAGCTGCTGCTTCGACACAGTGGGCGGAGCTTCAACAGCTTGTGTCCTTTTACCCAGAGAATGTCTAATTGAAGGGAATTGGCACTGGCTGGTTACTTCCGGGTTCTGGACTGGCTGCAGTAACTTGTCTCTGTCCATGCGGGGGCGCTCGCGGTCGAGTGCAAAATGAATGGGAGTCAATGGGGTTTCACCCCCATAAATCTACTTTTCTCAGGATGTAATTTTTTGTCAAGTAATTTGAAAGTTGCATTCAAAAGGGAGGGCTAAGATAATACACTCAGCTAAAAATTGCATTTTTAAGTTCACTTATCTGTTCTAAAAATCAGTTCAAAAATGTGATGACGTCACACAATAGCAGAATGCTAGCGTGTTCCGGTCAACAACAGCCTAACCTGTAAGAAATCAAAAGGACATAAGTACTCGTTCATTCGACTTTTGGTCTATAATCTATATTGAACTTGCGTAATCAACAATAAAATCTATGTTAATTCAACGACAAGCAGGTGAAAGAGACACTTTTAGCCGTTTAGCCCCATAGACTCCCATTCATTCTGCTCTCGCCCGCGATCACCTCCAGTGGAATTCTAATGGAACTGCAGCCAGGATGATACACAACGGGGCTAATAGGAAGTGCCAAGGCTCTCCGTTAGACGGGCTCTGTTTTACCTCACACACACATACACTGAACATTTCAAAAACTTTTTGCCTTTTATGTTCAAACCGGATTCAGACAAAGATGTAGAGATTCAAGAGGAAGTGACACCATGTAGAAGCAACTGGACATTTCTGAATGGTTAGTTGTTGAATTTATGAGCTTACATGTACTGTAGTTGTCTTCTAGTCATTAATTAGCATATTCTTTCAAGATATTCTTCAAATCGTGATCCCAGGGCCCTGTTTATGTAAATACTAGGGTTGGTGATGTCACTAACCCGTGAGGAATGTGTGTAGTCCATACTAGCCGTTTGTTGTAGTCCTTATAAAGCAATTTCTTTAAAAACAAATGTCTCCCTTTGCTTTGAACTTTGAGCGTTGTAACTTTGCAGATGTTGTTTAAGCTCAAACAGCAACATTACACACTAACTAAAGTTAGAAAAGTGAAATCATAATCAACCACCCCTTTTAAAGCTGACAATCTATAAGATGATGAAACTGACGGATGAACAACTTCAGTAAAGGAAAATAAAGTTGTGAAACATGATTTAGCTCATTGTCATGTGACTTTATTGTATCTGTTGTTGGGTTGCATGATTTGTGGGGGAAACAGGATTAGTGGTTAGCTGTGCTAACATTATATGTCTACAACTAATACTAATAATAAAGTTATTATGACTAGTTATTGTAAGATAAAAAATATAAAAATACTGAAAAAATAAATAAAAAATTAGTATGTAAGAATTATATATTAATAAATATTTTTAATATTACTTTATGTACAATACTAATACTTTTTAACAACGGGGAGGGCAACATCTTGTAATTATGCATCAATATGGCTATAAAATAATAATAAAAATAATTTCTAAATAAAGATTAATTAGGCAATAGTACTACGGTTAAATAAATAAAAATCATGATTTCAGCTTCATTTCAATTCATTGTGCTTCCCTAATATCTGGTAAAAAATATATATATATATATATATATATATATATATATATATATATATATATATATATATATATATGAAATTGCCATGGTATAGTGAAAGAACCATCACAGACATAACAATTTAGCTTCTACCTAAACAAATTATCCAACAGCGAGTACTAAATCTCACATAACACACACACAAGGTCCATTCATCAACCTGCAATAAATACTGTTACTAAATCTGCAATAAATGTGTGTGTGTGTGTGTGTGTGTGTGAGATGCTAAAATGCGACAATTCAATATGATAACCCATCCAAATAAATTCAGTCTCTTGGGCATCTGAAGCCTTCATTGGATCAAGACTACACAGCTGACATACAGTAGTCGCTTGTCACCTCAGGAAGGGACAGAAAAGCAGATGGAAAATAATTAGATAAATAATTAAAATAATTTGCTAAACACTTAATTAGATTGTAGGGTGATAGAATAGGACAAACACCTACTAGTTCATTACAGTAATCCAGTCCAGAGGTCATGAATGCTTTTCTGCGTCAGAAACCTAGTTAAATTCTGGGGTGGAAGAAGGCTGTTTTTGTAGCATATGAAAAATGAGTTTCCAAAGACAAGTTTCTGTCTAATTTAACACACAGGTATGAAACTGTAAAAGTTAAGGTTAAATGCAGATTATATTCTAAGAGCTTCTGTGTATGGTTTTTGGTCTAATAAGTAATACCTCAGTCTTAATTTAGAAAATGACTGGTCATCCAATATTTTACATCTTTAACACACTCTGTCAACTTGGATAATTTAGAGATGTCATATGCCACTTCGGCATAACAGTGGAAAGTAATTCCATGTTTTCTTATAATATTACCAAGTGGCAAACTGATTAAAATGAATCTAAGATAAGCTGTGGATGTGAGGTAACAGTGCCTGTTCACTGAATCATGGCGGCTTTATGTACAGGTTTGGTCAAAACTCTTGGCCAAAGCTCTGAGTGCATCCATATAAGCGTCTGCTCTTTCTGGACGTGTTTATGGAATGTGGGATTTTCAGCTCTATTTTCACTTCTTCAGAAATGTAAGGTGAGGTTTCACTGAGCTAAGCCTCTCTCCACACCGCATGAATGCTTCAATATCTCCTTCTCACAGCTTGATTCTCTTCTTCTTTTAGCTCCATTTCTAAGTGTTGAACATGGTTGATCTTTAGGCAAGTTACCCATAACGTGTCTTCTTTCAGACTAGTGTCAAAAATACACATTTTATTCAGTAACAGTACTTGATCTAAGAATTTATTTTTTACAGTGCACTGAAGAAGAAAAAAGGTTTTGTAATTAAAGGGATACTTCACTTCTGGAAAGATGAATGTGTATTTAAAATGGTTATTTATGTAGATGAAATATGAAATTAGTTATGAATTTGGAGCTTTCTAGACTGAGAAAAGCCAGAAAATGTATTTTTGGCGTATGTGGATGAAAGACAACAACTCCCAGAATGCACTTGCTTCGCTGCCCTAGGAGGCCACGCCTACTGGTAACAGATCGCAGCAGTTTAGGCTACTAGTGAGTCTCCTTGATGAGTCTGCCTGAAAATGTGTTTCGAGATCCAAAATGTCAGGGATTCGGCTTTTGCATTCTGCAGTCGTCATTCATTATATTTACTGTGGCGAGCGGGACGAGTGAGGGCCGCGAGAGAACGCCGTGAGGCCAGTGGTGTGATTAGGCTAATCAGATTAGCGGGAGGAGCGGGAATTTTCAATGTTAAAACGCACATCAACCTATCACTTGTTTAGCGTTCATGTAAACACTACATTCATATTCACCGATCGGAATGAATTCAGTTAGTTTGAAACAAAAGGTGTGCATGAAAACAATGAATGGTGACTGCAGAAAGCAAAAGCTGAATCCTGGACGTCAACGGCTGGGTATGTACGGGAAAAAGAAGATGGTAAGCTTTCTCCTACTAAGTTACTCCCCTTTCTCCATAAAACAAGAGCCTGCTTGCTTAGCTTCCAAAAAAAATAAAGATGTCTGACACCATATGTGTTCATTCTGTGAGTGAGATCACCCTCTATGGGCGGGTTGAGAACACATGGGACAGACTTTAGTCTTTAGCCTCTGGCCAAAAAATCCTCCGATGACACAAAATGAGGGTGGAAAGCATAATAATTCGAAAATACTACAGGTTTTCTACTAATACAAAGCTTATTGCTAAATCCTGAAGTATCCCTTTAAAGTCCATTTGACCTCTTCTCTGCATAAATAATGAATATGGTTGCATGTTTGGCAATTTTCTACTTTTATTTACATTGTTTGTTCTTTAATTTATTTGTGCTGTAATTTTGTGATGGGTTTGCTCCTCTACTCAAAATAATCTGTTGAGTTGATTGTTGCCCTTGTCATGTTTCACATATCCAGTGTTGAGGTCCGTGGTGGTGGCATTATAATGTATTTAGTTTTTTGTCTCATGAGTATCATGTGAGTTATACCCATGTGATTTGCCTCTATAGCTTAAACAGAAAGCATAAGTCATAGAACAAATGTTATATAAGCTCTATCAGGCTGAGAAAATATTGAACAATGAAAAGCCACACTACAAAGATTGATTTCTTATTCAGTTTTTTTTTTGCCTTGCTTTTCAGTACAAAATATCTCAACCTTCATAAATCAAGATAGAATTAGCGATGCAGAATGACATTCGATATGTGTTATGTTGTGTTATGCAGACAGAGGTGAAGGAGTAGGGAGAGGTAGATCTTAAAGCCCCTTTATGTGTGCTGAAAATCAAGCTTTTAATGTTGTTTATTGTCCATGTGGTGTTTTTTAATGTGCTTTAAGACAAACCGTCTGCAAATTCATAAGTGGACTGCATTGCTGAGTATTTTCTCCTTAAAACTGCAGTAACAAAGACAAAAACATGGTTTGAAATCGCTGGTGTTTCTGACGCCACAAACTTCCTTGTAACCAATCTGGGGTGTGTTTCCCGAAAGCATCGTTAGCCAAATATGGTCGCAAGTTGGTTGCAATTTCCATTGAACTCTATTGGTAACGACGGAACTTGCGACCATAGTTGGCTAACGATGCTTTCGGGAAACTCCAGGGGTGCGTTTCCCGTACAACGACGTAGTTCACTGTTTCACTACCATAGTACGATCCATCGTTGGAAAAATCAACTAGCTAGTCACGTCTGTTTCCCGAAACCCACTGTCGCAAAGTATCCTTCAACCACGTTGGTTTCGCACGTGGTGGAGTATTAACTACTTTTAATGAAACTGTTTGAGATTAACGCTAGATTTGTTTTATATAAATTACGGACATGTCATCTGAGGACTATTTCTGATTGTTCCCTTTCGTAGTCACTTCGAGTTACGTCAGAAGTGACGGAGATTGGGGGATTTCGCATAGAAAGCCAATCCTCTTCGAGTATTAAAACACGAGCCAATGGCATGCAATGCCTTGGGGCTGCGGAAATTTGCATAGCGTACTCCGCCCTACTCCGTGAGTATAAAAGGAGGAAGTGAACGCAACCGCAGTATGTTTTCGCTTCGGAGCCAAGAGAACCTCTTCACTCCTAAAAGCTGATTCAAGACTCTTCGAGAACGAGCGTCCTCTTCAGTGTTGGTGTGACGGCGGTACCCAGCGAGATTTTGCATTGCCTGCGATCTGAGCAGTGGTCTGCCAGACTTTGCACTTCTCCCTGGTAGCTTCAGCGCTGAAAGAGTGAATTTCTCCTTTCTCTAAAAGTGAAAGTGAAAGAGCTGCACGCGGCACGTCTTTTTAAAGATGGTTCGCCCGTGCCCTTCTGGATGTGGTAGATTTCTGTCATCATCTGATGGTCACGAACGCTGCTTTGTATGCCTGGGCATTCAGCATGCAGCAGCAGCGTTCGTGGATGACTCATGTTCCTTCTGTGGGAGCATGACCATCTCCACACTGAGGTCGAGGCTCAATGATCTCACTAGAGTGAGAGCCCCGGTCCCCCCTACTCGATCGGCTTCCTTCACGAAAGGGGGCCCGTCGACCCGGGGACCCGGCGATCTAACGGTGACGGTGTGGGATAGAGCCCCGACGATTCCTCGGGCCACACCTCCCGCCTCAGTGCGTGAGCCAGCGAGCGCCAGCTCGATTCAGTCGGCTGTCTCTTCGGCGGCGCCGGCTGCTTCTAGCAGCGCTCCAGATGATGATGTGATGTCTATCACTGCATCACTAGGCGGGCTTGAGTCCTCGGGAGAGGAAGATGCGGCTGCGTTGCCCCCTTCGGGAGTGCCAGCGTTGCCCGTGTCAGATCCCGAGCTGACGGCCATGCTGTCTCGAGCCGCTGGGAGTATCGGGCTAGAATGGAAACCTCCATCCTGCCCCGATCTCTCGCGGATGGATAACTGGTATCTGGACAAAGCTGCCGCCGCAAGGCCACGGCCAACTCCGATACCTTTTTTCCCCGAGCTGCATGCGGAGTTATCGCGCTCTTGGGGGGCTCCTTTGTCCACTCGAGAGCGCGATCTCTCCCCCGCCTTTCCCCCCCTCGACGGTGGGGCCGTCCGTGGGTACACTGGGATGCCCCCGGTGGAGCGCTCTGTTGCGATGCAGCTGTGTCCACAGAGCGCCTCCACCCGTGGTCCTCCTAAGCACCCATCCAAAGCCTGTGGGTTCTCGTCTGCTATGGCGGCGCGAGCCTATAGAGCGGCGGGACAGGCGGCCTCCACTTTGCATGCCATGAGCACTTTGCAGGTCTTCCAAGCGAAGGTGCTCAGAGACATGCACGAGGGCGGGACTGACTCGACGGCATTTAAAGAATTGCGGTCCGCCACTGACCTTGCTCTCCGGGCAACGAAAGTGGCCGCTCGCGCCGTCGGTCAGGTGATGGCCACTTCGGTGGTTCAGGAGCGCCATCTCTGGCTCAACCTGGCAGATACGCGGAGCGCTGAGCGGACTCGTCTGCTCGACGCTCCGCTCTCCCAGGTTGGCCTTTTCGGCGGTGCGGTCGAGGACTTCGCCCAGCAGTTCTCCACCGCTCAGAAGCAGACGGAGGCCATCAAACACATCCTGCCCCGGCGACCAGCTGCTGCCTCCACCCAGTCATCGGCGCAGGTGCCTCCCTCTGCTCGCCGCCGAGGACGCCCCCCTGCGGCTCCCCTCCCTCCCGCCCGGCCCCAGCAGCAGCCTTCACCCGGGCCCCGGCGTCGAGGAGGCCGCAGGCCGGCGTCACAGCCCCCTCAGGCCGCTCGCCCCGCTAAACGCCAGGCCAAGCGAAGATCCTGACACGGGCCGCTCAGTGACGATCTCGAGTCTTTCCCAGGAGGCGGTAGCAGGCCCCCTCCTTCCCCCGGTGGAGGGCCGGGGGAGAATCTTTTGTTCTCAGCTCCCCGCTGCTCACCCACGGGTGGGCAGCACCCTGAACTGGTTAAAGAAAGACTTGACATCCTCACTGAGCTCACAGACTGGAGTGGGTGCGCTCGATGCCCCCGTGCGTCAGCCCACACACTCCTCTCTGTCTCTGAGGGCGCGGAAGGGTGCGTGTGTCGTCCCAGGGCTACACCAATCCCTTCCCCCTCTGTCGCCAGACCCCCGGCAGAACAGACCCCCGTGGAACGCTCCGCTTTCCCTGGTCCCTTCTGTCGGGGAGCGGGCTTCGACGCATCCGAGCGGGGTAACTCCTGCACGCGTGCCAGTCGACCCGCACCGCTGCCCCTCCGGGGGGACGTCTGTGGTTCGCATGACCCCGTTGGCTCATTTCCTGGAAGCCTGGCTAGCGCTTCCTGGGATATCCCGCTGGGTCATCAGAACGATCAGACTCGGCTACGCGATTCAGTTCGCACGGTCTCCTCCCCGCTTCATGGGAGTTCGCTCCACGATGGTCGGTGGCAATGCCCCAGTCTTGAGAGCGGAGATTGCGACCCTGCTGGCGAAGGGTGCAATCGAGACGGTCCCTCCAGCCGAGGTGAGGTCCGGGTTTTACAGCCCCTACTTCATTGTCCCCAAAAAGACCGGTGGGTTACGACCGATCCTGGACCTGCGCATTTTGAACCGTTCTCTCCATCGACTACCGTTCAAAATGCTCACGGCCAAACGCATTTTCGAATGTGTTCGGTATCAGGATTGGTTTGCAGCGATCGACCTGAAGGACGCGTACTTCCATGTGTCCATTTTACCTCGACACAGACCGTTTCTTCGGTTTGCCTTCGAGGGCCAGGCATATCAGTACGCCGTTCTCCCATTCGGGTTAGCTCTGTCCCCTCGCGTCTTCACGAAGATCGTCGAGGCAGCCCTTGTTCCCCTTCGCGAACACGGGGTTCGCATCCTGAATTATCTCGACGACTGGCTGATACTAGCACACTCTCGAGCTCAGCTTTGCGAACACAGAGACCTGGTGCTCCGGCACCTAGCCCGTCTGGGCCTTCGGGTCAACCGGGAGAAGAGCAAACTTTGCCCCGTGCAGAGGATCTCTTTTCTCGGCGTGGAGATAGACTCGGTCGCCATGTCCGCGCAGCTCACGAACGAGCGCGCGCACTCACTGCTGACTTGTCTTCGACAGTTCGAGGGCAAGAGTGCGGTTCCACTGAAACTATTTCAGAGGCTCCTGGGGCATATGGCATCCGCGGCCGCGGCAACGCCGCTCGGTTTGCTTCATATGAGACCGCTTCAGCTGTGGCTTCGCGATCGAGTCCCGAGGTGGGCATGGCATCGCGGCTCGCTCCGAGTCCCAGTGACTCCGGCATGCCGGCGAACCTTCTTCCCGTGGTCGAACCTCAGCTTCTTACGGACCGGCGTCCCTATTCAGCGAGTTTCCAGGCATCTCGTTGTCTCCACGGATGCATCTACCACGGGTTGGGGTGCCATGTGCAATGGGCATGCAGCCGCCGGTTCCTGGACAGGAGCCCAGCGCCTCATGCACATCAATTGCCTCGAGCTGTTGGCAGTACGGCTCGCCCTACACCGCTTCCGAGCGTTACTCAAGGGCCAGCATGTGCTTGTCCGCTCAGACAACACTACGGCAGTAGCGTACATCAACCACCAGGGGGGTCTACGCTCACGCCAGTTGTCGCAGCTCGCCCGCCACCTCTTGATATGGAGTCAGAAGCACCTGAGGTCCCTTCGTGCAGTGTACATTCCTGGAGACCGGAACTGGGCGGCCGACGAGCTGTCCCGGGTCCGCCCCCTCTCCGGCGAATGGCGACTCCATCCCCAGTCGGTCCAGCTGATTTGGGACGAGTTCGGGGAGGCACAGATAGACCTGTTCGCCTCTCGGGACTCGTCCCACTGCGCCCAGTTTTATTCTCTGACCCGCGGCACTCTCGGCTCGGATGCGCTGGCGCACAGCTGGCCACGGGGCCCACGCAAGTATGCGTTTCCCCCAGTGAGCCTCCTTGCACGGGTGTTGTGCAAGATCAAGGAGGACGAGGAGCAGGTCTTGCTGGTAGCCCCCTACTGGCCCACCAAGACGTGGTTCTCCGATCTCATGCTCCTCGCGACAGCACCTCCTTGGCCTATTCCTCTGAGACAAGACCTACTCTCTCAGAGACGGGGCACTCTGTGGCACCCTCGTCCCGATCTTTGGAGGCTGCACGTGTGGCTCCTGGACGGGACGAGGCAGGTTTGAGTTCGCTGCCACCTGCGGTGGCGGCAACCATCACTTCCGCAAGAGCGTCGTCCACGAGACACCTTTATGCGTTGAAGTGGAACCTCTTCGTCAATTGGTGCTCTTCTCGCGGAGAAGACCCCCGGAGATGTTCGATCAGTGTCGTGCTTTCCTTCCTGCAAGAAGGGTTGGAGCGCAGGCTGTCGCCCTCCACCCTTAAGGTTTACGTCGCGGCCATTGCCGCTTCTCATGAAGCAGTGGAAGGTAAGTCCTTAGGGAAGCACGACCTGGTCATCAGGTTCCTGAGGGGAGCGAGGAGGCTGCATCCGCCTCGTCCTCCCCTCGTACCCTCTTGGGACCTCTCGGTAGTTTTAAGTGCTCTGCAGAGGCATCCCTTTGAGCCTTTGCAATCGGTAGAGTTAAAGTTTCTGTCCATGAAGACAGCACTCCTGGTTGCATTGGCCTCCATCAAGAGGGTGGGGGACCTGCACGCATTCTCCGTTGACGAAGCGTGCCTGGAGTTCGGGCCGGCTTACTCTCACGTGATCCTGAGACCCCGGCCTGGATATGTGCCCAAGGTTCCCACCACTCCCTTCCGGGACCAGGTGGTGAACCTGCAAGCGCTGCCCCTGGAGGAGGCAGACCCAGCCTTGGCACTGCTCTGTCCGGTACGTGCTCTCCGCACCTATGTCGACAGAACGCAGTGTTTCAGGACCTCAGACCAGCTCTTTGTCTGTCATGGAGGGAGCCAGAAGGGAAGGGCTCTCTCAAAGCAACGGCTGTCCCACTGGATAGTGGATGCCATTGCTTTGTCTTACCAGCAGCAAGGCCTTCCGTGCCCCCTTGGTGTGACGGCCCATTCCACTCGGAGTGTAGCCTCCTCTTGGGCTTTAGCGCACGGCGCCTCGCTAACAGACATCTGCAGAGCTGCAGGCTGGGCGACACCCAACACCTTCGCCAGATTCTATAATCTGCGAATTGAGCCGGTATCCTCTCACGTACTCGTTTCGGCCAGTTCTGGATCCGCTCAGGTGTCTTCGCTTGCTCGCCACTCCACTCCCCGGACTGGATAAGTGCGATATTTCCTCAGTGCTTCCATTGAAGTCTCGAGTCCTCCAGCACCGACGATGCGGGCACCACTGCGTTGCTCTGGATGCTAGCTAGGTGCCTCCATGCGCACGGTTCCCCATGGTAACCGTCTCATGTGTATTATCCACTGTAAGCCTCTCTGAGCATGTGTCTTCCCTTGGCAAGTCATCTGCCACCCCTGGAGTTTAAATCAGTAGCCACCTGCGGTTGGTACTCCAGTGTTCCATATGCGTTCCTATGTGGCCATATGTGTATTCATAAGTCCTCCCTTCGGTAGGCAGCTGGTAGCATGTCCCCTTCGGGATATGTTTCCCAGTGTACCTTGGTAATCCTGTGTCAAAGTCGGATCCCCAAAAAAAAAAAAAAAAAAAAAGGTAAGGCTCGGGGGTTCAGTCTTTCGCAGGGCACTGGAAGACAGCTTGAAGATGGCGTGATGGCACAGACCCCCAATCTCCGTCACTTCTGACGTAACTCGAAGTGACTACGAAAGGGAACGTCTCGGTTACGTATGTAACCCTCGTTCCCTGAGTAGGGAACGGAGACGTTACGTCTCCCTGCCACTTCTGCTGTATCGCTGGGTAGAGGCCGAGTTCAGTCTTGGCTCCTCAGCGAAGACATACTGCGGTTGCGTTCACTTCCTCCTTTTATACTCACGGAGTAGGGCGGAGTACGCTATGCAAATTTCCGCAGCCCCAAGGCATTGCATGCCATTGGCTCGTGTTTTAATACTCGAAGAGGATTGGCTTTCTATGCGAAATCCCCCAATCTCCGTCACTTCTGACGTAACGTCTCCGTTCCCTACTCAGGGAACGAGGGTTACATACGTAACCGAGACGTTCTCAGTTGTTTTGCTTTATTACCAGACTCAATATTTGGCTCGTTCTTACATAGTAGAGCACGTTCACACATCTTCAAACACGTTAGTTCAAATCTTTTGAAAAACTAAAAGACGTAAATTACATTTGTATGTATTCTAAATAAAAGGCACCGGTTGTACTGAATGTCAGCTTGCTTATTTTGCTCAAGATAAGGATTTATTACCTCCAAATGTCATGCAATATAGAAACGATGCCTCTAACCACAGGTCGAGAGCTGTCGTTCAAACCACACAACTTTGTGATACTGTTTGCGAATGTCCGTTGGAACGATGGTTTCGGGAAACACCGACTCGTTAAACTATGCAGATAACGAGGGAACTTGCGACCATAGTTGGCTAACGATGCTTTCGGGAAATGCACCCCAGTTCAGCAGGGGCGGGGGCTCATTTACATATTTATAGAACTACGCATACTAATGAGGCAAGAGTGTAGAGTTTTATTCAAGCTATTTTAAGGCATGGAGAATTTTTAATGTCATTGTCATTGTCATATGTCATTTTGGTGATAAAAGTTTGAAGGGATAAAATGATTGACCACAGGGGAACTTTACTATTAACTGTTTAACTATTAATAAATAAAGATAATCCAAATAACAGGAATCGCAGGAGTGCAATGACGTAACAGCTTTGGCTTCAACTCAAAGTCACTGCTAGGGAACAGTGGGCAGGGAAATTACACAAGACAACAACAAATTCAACCAGAAACAGGTGTGGGGCATAATTGGTAACCATGGCAACAAATGAAGAGTGGAAACGTAGGATAAAAAAACGGAATAGGCGGTTGGCTGTGTAGGGTTAAGGGGATTGCACTAAGTTTGAGCTATAGCAACAGTGATGCTTGCCTAATAACACAATTATTGATTTATTATAGTATAAGTGTGTAATCTCTGTGACCAGTGTTGAGACTCTGCAATCATTCACCAGGATGTGTAATTGTGTGTCTGTCAGGTGACTCATGCAACAAAGGTGGAGCAGCAGGGTCAACTGTTGGGCTTGTTCGATGAGAAGGCGTTTCTTTCCAGTAAGCAGCTGAAGGCAGGAGAGGATCCTTACCGGGAACATGCGTTCAACCTGCAGGAGAGCGACCGGCTAGGGAGCGAACGCGCCATCAGAGACACACGCCACTATCGGTAATATGTTCATTTGTTAGATATTTGGGCTATTTCAGGACTGGGGTCAGATTTACCCACATTAGTTTAATTTAATAATTCCCACCAATTTCTATTGTATTATTTGTATTATTTTGGGATCTATATATGAAGAGTTCAGATGCAAAAGCCTCTAAATGCCATTTGATATTTTCTTCTTTAATGATGATTTTTATCAAACTTGTATATTTAAGTTCAGTAATTTCACTTAAATAACAATTAATAGGTAATTATCATTGCAATTTAAGTGAAATTACTGAACTTAAATATACAAGTTTGATAAAAAATCATCATTAAAGAAGAAAATTTCAAATGGCATTTAGAGGCTTTTGCATCTGAACTCTTCATATATACTACCCTACAAAGCAAAAAGGCAGTATTTGTTGTGCCTATTTACACACTAAGGTGCAAATAACTACTAGTAAGTATAAATAGTATTTAACATGATTGACAGGGTAAAATGGGTTTCAAATCAAAACAGAAAACATCCCTTGATGCACTTTTTCTACTATGAAACTCAACTAAAGAATGAACTTTGGGTCTTAAATTTCACAAGTTCTCATGTATTTCAAATTTTAGTCTTTGACGTCTACAAAAAAGGTTCTCTGTAAAGTGTTGATTTTGGGCATTTTTTTAATCCTTTCCAAAACACATTTATGTGTCGAAACTTTGCTTGCACATACACCCTAAATGAGAAAAACTTGCACAATTTCAAGAATGGATATACATAGTTAATATATAGTTTAACCATTCATCTTCAAGCAGTTTGAATATCGAATGCGGGTCAAACTGACCCAAACACAACAGTGTTCAGCTACCAATAGACCTTAGTCAGGTTAGATGCCATATTGAATTTGTAACACAGATGAAAGGCTGTGGGGGATAGACATACAGTCTTTATAATAATAAAGGTCCTAGATCACATCATTTTCACAACTTACAACTTTTAAAACTGTTTTATGGAGTTATTGTATCCTGATAGTTTATTTGTCCGCTGAAAAATCAGCATGTTGCTATCAGTGTCAATATGGCGCTACCCTTGTGTAGTATCTGTTCTGTTTAAATACACTCCTCATGGCAATGCAATTGTCTACCATAGTGTGCACAGCCGTGTAAATGAAACCCTTCTGTGTGTGTGTGTTTGCTGTATTCACAGATGTGCCTCTATGACCTTTGACCCTGACCTGTCGCCCACCAGCATCATCATCACTTTTCACAATGAGGCGCGCTCCACCCTGCTGCGCACTATTAAAAGGTAACAGCCCGAACACACACACACACACACACATTCAGCTTTACAGCAGCGCTTACACGCATGAAGAGGAAAATACAGCATAATCCTGTTACCATTGAAGAACCTGCTGTTACCTAAAGAGCTATTTCTACCTATTTATAAAAAGCTTTACTTGCAGATAATATAATATTAATGAAATAAAAAGAGCACACTTTAATGAGCTTTTTGTAATATCAAATTTAAAGTTGTACTTTAATTACATTTTAAATTGAAGTACACTTATTTTGATGTACTGATTAATATATTAAAGCACATTTAAAGTATTTGATTATAATTTTTAAATGTAGTGTGTTATTTGGTATTGCAATTAAAGTTAAAGAAGAACTATTGCTTTTTTCCAACTTTTTTTCCCAAAACCTCTACAAAGTTACAAAGCACAAAGTCCCTCCGGCGGGAGTTCTTCTCTATAGACCATTTCGCGAGTTGTAAACAACACTGGTCCAGAGGCACTTCCTGTTTGTAAATGGTTTCTTTATTTCAAATGTAAAGAAAATATCTTAAAGATGTTTGTTTAACTTTTTGATTCAGTTGTATAAGTTCTGTTGGTTGTACTTTATCCCAATGTTTATATAGTGTTAAAAACTGAAACAGGAAGTGCTTCTGGACCAGTGTAGTTTACATCTCGCGAAATGGTCTATATCAGTGTCAGTGTTTCTGAACTCCTGAAACGCCTCCATTGTAGTCTTGAGTTTCTTTCGGGAATGAACACGTCACAATATTCCTCATTTAAATAATTCATACTCAGAATAAAGGGACGGGGCCTGGTTAAGTTAGTTAGTAGTGTGTTGAAACTGGCGGTTATAGTAAGGGGCGGGACATTTCCTAAACAAGCGAGAAAGCTCTTGACCAATCACAACACACTGCTCCAGTCGGCCAATCAGAGCACGCTTTTCAGAAGGAGGGGCTTCACAGAGACAAAAACTGGTCCCACTTTATATTAAGTGGCTTTAAGTACTATGTACTTACATTGAAATTAATAATTTGATACAATGGACTTATTGTGTACATACATGTTTTTACATTGTACTTATATTTTAAAAATACCAGCATGTAATTACAGCTATAATTACTTTATGTAATTACATTTGTAATTACACAGTTGACCCTCCCCTCACCCCTTAACTTACCCTTAAACCGACCCATACCACCACACCTGTCCCTAACCTTACCCGTATCACACCTCAATAGCAGCAAAAGTGTTTTACAATACAACAGGAACAAAATAATACATTGTACTTATTGTTCAATGTAAGTACATAGTACTTAAAGCCACTTAATATAAAGTGGGACCCAAAAACTAAATGGGTGTGTTTCCCGAACTATGATCACAATTTCCATTAAACTCTATTGGTAACGACGGAACTTGCGACCATAGTTGGCTTTGGGAAACTCACCTCAGAGCGTTACTGACAGACTGGGAAGAGACAAGCTGCAACAATGGAGAATGTGGGAAAATATTGTGTTTTTTAAACATTCAAGCATGAAACGATAAAAGTAAAAGTGCCGTTCTTTAATATAAGATATCTAGATTACCACAAATGCTTGTCTTGTCATTCAGCAGTACACGTTAAACATATTTCAAAGAAAATAGTAATAATTATGAAAGTAAGATGTACTGTCTTACGTGGGTCAAAAGAGCATTAAACTAATTGCTTTTGAATTACATTTAAACTACATTTATATTTAACATTACATTCAGTGTGTTTTAACAAGTGGTGGTCTGCTAATGTGCGGTTCTTCTTCACAAGGCATTTAGCTCTGCGATCACTGTGGTTTTATAGGCATCTGTTGGGGTGTTAAAAGTAAAAAGAGCCCAGCCACATCTGCATTATTTAAGGTTTCATTCATGTCTGTAACAACAGAGCAGGACAAGTTACACACAGAAGTTTACTTAAGGTAAGGTATAATGCATTAGCCTTTTTATATAATCACCCTGTTCTTTTTGTTTCAGTGTACTGACGAGAAGCCCGCCTTATTTGATACAGGAGATCATTCTTGTTGATGACTTTAGCTCCGACCGTAAGTAGAGCTTCATTTCATTTCACACACACACCCACACACACACAAAAGCACTGTATGAAAGCACTGAATAATGACAAAGTATTTACTGCATTTGTGTGCCCTCATATTTGACCTTTGAGGACGCATTGCTGTAGTTCTTTATAATAAATATTGCTCATTCTATGTTCATCAATGAGCCAAGACTGAACCCGGCCCTGCTGTTGTCATGGCGAGGAAACAAACGGCACAATCAGAATTGCAGCTCTGTTGTGATTAGTGTTGTGGAGCGACAGAGAGACATGAAGTTGGCAAATGTGATTTTTCCCTTTATAGAGATCATGTGTTGAGCTTAGGCAGTGCTTTATTCAAACACACACACACACACACACACACACATGCAGAGATGCAAGCAACTGAAAATGAAATAAGACTGCACGGTAACACTTTAGAATACGGTTCCTTCGTTAATGAATAACTACACAAGAACTAATGAGTAACACAATATTAACAATCTAGTAACTATTATTAACTAACAAGAAACTCTGATTAACGAACTAGTAAGTAATAGCGCACAGACGAAAGTGGTAGTTCACTATTAAGTATTTAATAACTACTATTTTTTTAATACTTCCCAGAGAACTACTGAAGAAGTTTATTAACAATCTAGTAACTACTATTAACTAAAATAAATTCTTATTAACGAATTAGTAAGTAATAGCTCACAGATGAAAGTGTTACTAGATACTTCTGTGGGAGTTACTAATTATTTGGATTCGTATTATAAAGTGAAGATCATTGGAACTAACTAATAATTACTTAAGTGTTACTAAAGAAATTTTCTAAAAGTATACTAAAGTTCACCAAAAATCTCAAACGTTTGCACAAATCATGACTAGATCATGTAGTAACACTTGAGTAATTACTAGTTAGTTCCAATAATCTTCACTTTATAATACGGATTCAAATAATTAGTAAGTAATAGCTCACAGATGAAAGTGTTACTAGATACTTCTGTGGGAATTACTAATTATTTGGATCCGTATTATAAAGTGAAGATTATTGGAACTAACTAGTAATTACTCAAGTGTTACTACATGATCTAGTCATGATTTGTGCAAACGTTTGAGATTTTTGGTGAACTTTAGTATACTTTTAGAAAATTTCTTTAGTAACACTTGAGTAATTATTAGTTAGTTCCAATGATCTTCACTTTATAATACGGATCCAAATAATTAGTAACTCCCACAGAAGTATCTAGTAACACTTTCATCTGTGAGCTATTACTTACTAATTCGTTAATAAGAATTTATTTTAGTTAATAGTAGTTACTAGATTGTTAATAAACTTTTTCAGTAGTTCTCAGGGAAGTATTAAAAAAATAGTAGTTATTGATTACTTAATAGTGAACTACCACTTTCGTCTGTGCGCTATTACTTACTAGTTCATTAATCAGAGTTTCTTGTTAGTTAATAATAGTTACTAGATTGTTAATATTGTGTTACTCATTAGTTCTTGTGTAGTTATTCATTAACGAAGGAACCGTATTCTAAAGTGTTACCGACTGCACTACTGATTGCTTCAAGGGTTCAGGTCTGATGAGTTACAGAAACTATGTCGGGTTTCTGAACTACAATACTGGAGTAGTTGCCAGTTCAACTTCAAGTTCGATTTACCTATCTAGAGTTGCAGTGCTAATCATATACAGTGAATAAACTGCAAAACTGATTAGTCCCACTATATTAGCTGCTTTTAAAGGGTCGGGTGATGTCACTTCTTGTTGATGTTTAAAGTATTGTCAAACAAAATGGAAGCTAGCTAGACCCTCCCTCCTTACCCGCTAACACCCCAAACCCCGCCCCCAATTCCTTTTTGTCGGTGATTGGCTGGAACTGTTTGTCATGTTTCCCCAGTTTGTTTTTGTTGCTGTTTTTGGAGCCTAGGCTGTCTTCAGGGATCATGTTTTTTATACAGTGTGTTCAGGGGACAGGCAGAGGCAGAGATGTTTGCTGTGACAAAAACAATTTTTGGTCTAAAAAATATGTGATATTGCTTAGAGTACCTTTAACTACGTACTTATGTAAAAAAAAATGTTTGGTGCAATTTGCTTATTGTATTCAGCTTGTGCTGCTGTTGAGGTGGACACAGTGCGGTTTGGTGGTATAGGTTTAAGGCTTGGTTAAGATGTAAGGGAAAGGCTAAAAGTATCATTATAGATGTAACTACGCAGATATATATATATATTTATATATATATATATATATATATATATGAGTACAATGTAAAGTGTGTGTGCACAATAAGTGCACTGTATCAAATGATTATTATAAATGTTAGTACACATTTAAATCATCCATTTAAATGATGAGATGTTTTGTCTTGTTATTCACTATAAATATCTAAATATTCTTACATATAGAATATTTTGTTTTGATTACAAAATTATTTGTAATTTGATTACAAAATTACATTAGATTTTTTTTTAAAATAAGAACAAGATGCCAAAGATATAATTTGAATTTGTTCTTTTTCTTACCCCATTGACAGATTATTTTAAAGGGTTAGTTCACCCAAAATTGAAAATATGAAGATATTTACAAATGAAGATATTTTTGATTAAATTTGAGAGGTGGATCACTGCTACATAGGCTGCCTAAGGGATCGAAACTTGACGGCCCAGAAAGTCAATGAAGAGAAAGTTTTCGAATAAAGTTTTTATTTTTGTTTGTTTTGTCGCACAGTTTCGATCCCTTAGGAGCAGTGATCCACCTCTCAAATTTAATCAAAAATATCTTCATTGGTGTTCCGAAGACGAACTAAGGTCTTACGGGGTTGGTACAGCATGGGAGTGAGTAATTAATGACTTAATTTTCATTTTTGGGTGAACTAACCCTTTAATTATCAAACTTAAGAAACCCCTTAGTTTTATCGGTTAACATTACATTAAACTGTCATGTGGTTGGTTTTGACATTGGCTGTGATGAGGCCATTATAACATTTTAAAGGGTTGGTTCACCCAAAAATTTAAATTCTGTCAGTATTTACTCACCCTCATGTTGTTCCAACCCCGTAAGACCTTCGTTCATCTTCGGAACACAAATTAAGATATTTAAGATATTAAGATCGCTCCTGCATAGTCCATAGGCTTCTTGAGGGAATGACTCTTGCTGGCATCGAAAAGTCATTAAAGACATCGTTAAAATAGTCCAAGTGACTACAGGGGCTCAATTTGAACTTTATCAAACGACGAGAATACTTTTTGTGCGCAAAAACAAACAAAAATAACGACTCTATTTCAACTATTCACTTCCTTCTCCATGGGCCTGTAGTCAGTTAACATAGTGTGATTGCGTAAAGCTACGTCACACGTAGGCTCACTATTGGCCGACACTGGTCATGTGTGTGATGCGTGTGACGTACAATAACAGAAGCTTACGCTATTAAACTAGTAACCTGACTCGCACAGAGGGAGAAATAAACGAATAGTTGAAATAAAGTCGTTATTTTTGTTGTTTTTTTGCGCACAAAAGTGTTCTCGTCGTTTGATAAACTTAAGATTGAGCCCCTGTAGTCACTTGCACTATTTTAACGATGTCTTTAATGACTTTTCGAGGACAGCAAGTCATTCCCTCAAGAAGCCTATATGGACTAGTATACAGGAGCGATCTTAATATCTTAAATATTTTAATTTGTGTTCCGAAGATGAACGAAGGTCTTACGGGGTTGGAACAACATGAGGGTGAGTAAATACTGACAGAATTTTCATTTTTGGGTGAACTAACCCTTTAAGGACATATTCAATGTGTACTACTGTAGTTGAGGTCAAGAAACATATTCATGACACGGTTATAATGGCCTCCTGACAGCCATTGTCAAAACCAACCACATGACAGATTAATGTAATGTTAACCCATAAAGCCAAGTGATTTCTTAAGTTTGATGATAAATCTGCTATGTCATGTTTAAAACATATTTATGACAGGTTGTATTGTCTTAGTAATGTCATAACAAAGACATCTCAAACAATGTCATATTTGCATTACAAATGTCATAATTGAGTGAATGACACTTAATGACAGTTGTCATGAACATGCATAAAAAACATGATTATGAAGCTGTCATGACAGTGTTATGCACATCCCTTCAAGTAAAGTGTTACCATATTTTGTTCAGAAACACTTTTTGCTTCTCTTGTAAATGTATCTTGATTTAATAAAGTTTAGATATTTTTACTGACAAAAACAAATAAAGTGAGAAATTTATGTTTTTTTGTAATATTGTATACTGTTTTATAATGTATGCAAGCAGCCTCTGGCAATCTTTAAATATAACTAGACTAAAGCTATAATGATTTCACTGACCTCAGACATGCCCAAAGATGAGAAGCTGTGTATTTCAAAGCATGTTAAAAAAACACAGTGAGTTTGTTCAGAAGTTTGCAGGCTGGTGTTTGCTAAGTTCATGGCATTGTATCTCATTGAGTTTTGCTAGAACTGCATCTAGTGAGGCTCACACATTCAGTATCTTGAACTGTATATTTAGGGCCCAAGCCCTGAAAGGGCGAAGGCCCTATTGTTTTCCTTGCGATTATTTTTCTTCTCTATTATTATTATAATAATTATTATTTTACTACCTTTTGGGCACTTTTGGGGCCCTTAACGTGCTCGAAAACTCTTGAAACTTTGCACACGGGTCAGAACCCGCGGCCATCAGAGCCGGGCTGAAGCTGGTACCTGGGCGTGGCAGGGGGGCTCGTCAGCGCCCCCTGGAACGGGGTCCGAACACTCGGTCCATAACTCAAACACGCTTGCATGTAATAATATGAAACTCGGTACACATGTTGATCTCATCGTTTCATCTATACCTCGCGCTCTTACTTTTTACCCCAGCCCAACAGGAAGTCGGCTATTGAGGTTTGTTTGTAAAACGCTCGCAATGGTATTTGAAATACTCCTCCTAGAGCTTTGATCCACATTCGACGAAACTCGGTCAGCGTGAAGTCAAGACATTGAGGATGAAAGTTTGCGAGGGGATTTTTGATATCTCGAACGGTTTGTCCGTGGCGAGGAAACGAAATCATGGCGAGAAACGTGAAACAGGAAGTGTGTTATAACCTCAGCATACATTAACTGATCTTGATGAAACTTCAGCAGTCTGTTTGCTGTAAGAGGACGATCACATGGATTTGACTATTGTGAGTCAAAGTTATAGCGCCACCAACTGGCAGCAGGAAGTGTGTCACTTTCAAAATGCTTTGATATCACCCTTTTATTTTTACCCGATTTGCTTCAAACTTAATCTGTATAATGTAAATACATAGCAGATGAAGACCTGTGAATGGATTCTTGATATCTTTGATACTGTTGCCGTGGCAGAGCATTAAACTTTAAAATTCTTTTTTTTTGATGATTTTGAGACTCTTAGCGGCTTTTGGGGCCCTTAACGGGTTTGAAAACTCTTGAAACTTTGCACACAGGTCAGATTCCACAGCCGTCAGAGCCGGGCTGAAGATGGTACCTGGGTGTGGCAGGGGGGCTAGACAGCGCCCCCTGGAACGGGGTCCGAACACTTGGTCCATAACTCAAACACGCTTGCATGTAATAATATGAAACTCGGTACACATGTTGATCTCATCGTTCATATATACCTCAAACTATTACTTTTTACCCCAGCCCAACAGGAAGTTGGCTATTGAGGTTTGTTTGTAAAACGCTCGCAATGGAATGTGCAATACTCCTCCTAGAGAATTCAAACACACGGCACGAAACTCGGTCAGCATGAAGTCAAGGCATTGAGGATGAAAGTTTGCGAGGGGATTTTTGATATCTCGAACGGTTTGGCCGTGGCGAGGAAACGAAATTATGGCGAGAAACGTGAAACAGGAAGTGTGTTATAACTTCAGCATACATTAACTGATCTTTATGAAACTTCAGCAGTGTGTTCGCTGTAAGAGGACGATCACATGGATGTGACTATTGTGAGTCAAAGTTATAGCGCCACCAACTGGCAGCAGGAAGTGTGTCACTTTCAAAATGCTTTGAAATCACCCTTTTATTTTTACCCGATTTGCTTCAAACTTAATCCGTATAATGTAAATATACGACAGATGTAGACCTGTGAATGGATTCTTGATATCTTTTAAACTGTTGCCGTGGCAACGCATCAAACTTTACCATTCTTTTAGGATGCTTTTGAGACCCTTAGCATGCTTCAAATCGCATGAAACTCGACAGACACATCACATTTATTAGCCAGTAGACATGTGCAAAGTTTCAGAAACGGGCGTGGTGAGGGCTCAGTAGCACCACCTTTTGACAAAAGTGGGGTTGTTAGTTTTAACTAGAGTTACAAAAATCGGTATGTATATTGTACTCCTCGAGCCGGACAACTTTCTAATTGACACTCATTAGCTAGGACCCACAGAAAGTCAGATATCTTTGTTTGAATGTAGAGAAA
The DNA here is from genome assembly GCF_988280905.1 of Pimephales promelas. Taxonomy (NCBI): domain Eukaryota; kingdom Metazoa; phylum Chordata; class Actinopteri; order Cypriniformes; family Leuciscidae; genus Pimephales; species Pimephales promelas. Next base: position 7,264,507 of record NC_142783.1, read on the forward strand.
ATCTTAGAATTTTGCCAGTCTCTCAGTGTCTCTCTGTGTGAGTGAGAGGAGGGGCGCCTGTCAGGTTAATTTTAACCCTTTATTTGCTGTGTGCGACTTCTCTGGCATTTTCGGGGGCCTTAACATCCTCTAAAACTCTTGAAACTTTGCACACGGGTCAGAACCCATGGCCATCAGGGCCGGGCTGAAGCTGGTCATCGGGCGTGGCAGGGCGGCTCGACAGCGCCCCCTGGACTGGGATTCGAACATTTGTCCATAAATCAAACACACTTGCGTGAATTAATATGAAACTCGGTACAATTATAGATCACATCAGGCCAAACAACTTTCGTGCTCTAAGTTTTACGACAATTAAAATGGAAGTTGAGAATTATGGGTTGTTTGAATAGTTGTCCTAGGAGAAATACATCAAATTACAACGCATGTGTTTACCAATCACAACCAAACTCGGTGTGCAAGAAGTCAAGACATTGAGGATGAAAGTTTGTGAGGGGATTTTTGATATCTCAAACGGTTTGGCCGTGACGAGGAAACGAAATTATGGCGAGAAACGTGAAACAGGAAGTGTGTTATAACTTCAGCATACATTAACATATCTTGATGAAACTTCATCAGTGTGTTCGCTGTAAGAGGACGATCACATGGATGTGACTATTTCGAGTCAAAGTTATAGCGCCACCAACTGGCAGCAGGAAGTGTGTCACTTTCAAAATGCTTTGAAATCAACCTCTTATTTTTACCCGATTTGCTTCAAACTTCATCTGTATAATGTAAATACATGGCAGATGAAGACCTGTGAATGGATTCTTGATATCTTTGATACTGTTGCCGTGGCAACGCATCAAACTTTAAAATTCTTTTTTTTTTTGATGATTTTGAGACTCTTAATGGCTTTTGAGGCCCTTAACGGGTTTGAAAACTCTTGAAACTTTGCACACAGGTCATATCCCACAGCCATCAGGCCCGGGCTGAAGATGGTACCTAGGCGTGGCAGGGGGGCTAGACAGCGCCCCCTGGAACGGGGTCCGAAAACTTGGTCCATAAATCAAACACGCTTGCATGTAATAATATGAATGAAAAACTTCATCTGTATAATGTAAACAGATGAAAAACTTCATCTGTATAATGATGAAAAACAGATGAAAAACTTCATCTGTATAATGTAAACATACGGTAGATGTAGACCTGAGAATGGATTCTTGATATCTTTTAAACTGTTGCCGTGGCAAAGCTTCAAACTTTGAAATTATTTTAGGATGCTTTTGAGACTCTTAGCATGCTTGAAATTGCATGAAACTCAACAGACACATCACATTTATTAGCCAGTAGACATGTGCAAAGTTTCAGAAACGGGCATGGTGCAGGGACTAAATAGCGCCACCTTTTGACAAAAGTGGGGTTGTTATTTTTATCTACAGTTACAAAAATCGTTATATACATTGTACTCCTCAAGCCAGACAACTTTCTAATTCATAGTCATTAGCTCAGACCAAGAGGAAGTCAGATATTTTGGTTTGAATATGGTGAGACTCTCTCTGAGCCTACGTCCGTGTATGGCAAGCCCTTTTAACATTTAAAAGCTAAGTTTGCCTATCCGGAAATTAACATTGTAGATATCAACAATGTCTTTCTGTCTAGTCGTAATTACATTTTGGATAGTTTGTATTATCATTTAAGATATCTGTAACATAATTGTGACTAGTCAAAATGACAGACTATGGCAAGCCGTTTTAACATTTAATCATGAAAGGGCCAAAGCCTTCGGCACCGCCACCCCGGTGCCTTTAGGTAACTAAAGGAGCCAGGGGTTGCGGTGCCACTGGCTTGGGCCCGCCATCGCTGCTCGCAGCTATATTTGTCTTTGTTATCAGAGTCTGTGAAATATGTGTTGCTCCGCACATCTGGATGGAGGAGCTCAGGGTTGTTGGCAGGACAGAAAGCTCCACGATCATTTAAATGAGCTTTCAGTTTGTTGCTGGATAAACTACGAAATGCGCCAGGTTTGATTTATAGACCAGATTGTAGAATGTTTTATTTGGTGATAAAAAAATTACCTCGCACAAAAGAAATGGTACTAATGTTAACAGGTTCATTTTGGTTCAGGTTTGTCACAAAACGATTTCTTATTTTATACAACTTGAAATAAAAACGATTATTTACATTTTTTTAAATGATATTTATTTAATGCATCGCAACTTCTTCTTTTTTTTTTTATGCCAGCCGAACCCCTTTGACCTAAAATAATTACTTGCAAGTGCCTATTGAGATTTTAAGTAAATATTTCAATAATTTACACAATCGCATATTCAATTTTCCATAACTGCTTTCCAGTACATTTAACAACGCACTTTACCCATATTTACAAAGGAGATACAATTATGTAATTACATATAAAGATGTACTTAAGACCTTCTTGAATGGGTCGATAAAGCACTCTCAAATGAATTTGATGTCAAATTAAACTAGAATACATTTGAATTTAATTAACATGCAATTAAGTGTCTGGAAACATTATATTCAGTTTGCACTTAAGCTTTTCGCAGTTCTCTGTTATCAATTAAAGGAGTAGTTCACTTTAAAAAAAAAAAAAAAACTTTTGCTGATAATTTACTGACCCCCATGTCATCCAAGATAACCATGTCATTCTTTCTTCAGTCGAAAAGAAATTAAGGTTTTTGATGAAAACATTCCAGGATTTTTTTACATATAATGGACTTCACTGGTAACCAAACCAACGGTTCAAGGTCCAAAAGAGTTCAAGGTTCAAAGGGCTTTAAACGATTCCAGACGATGAATAAGGGTCGTATCAAGCGAAACGATCGCTCGTTAAAAAAAAAAAAATAACAAAGTTTAAGTTTTATAAGCTCAAATGGTCGCCTTGCTCTGTTCTGTGTTGCGCATTTGTGACTCTCTGTGATGCCGGTACCGTGGTGTGGCAGAAACACGGGAAAGAGGCTGGATCCAAACGCAGTGTATAGGCTTTATTTAGACAAACTACATATTTCAACAAAGACTCAGAAACAGGACTCAGACACAGGAGCGATTAACATCGACCTCACACATTCAACAACTCACAAACTAAGACAGAAACACAGGGCTTAAATAATCAGACAAGCAAACTTAACAAGGTAACAAGGGGGCGTGGACAATAGGAAACACCTGGAAAACTCAATAGACAGGGAACCACTAATAATACAAAGACAAAGACAAAACCACATCATGACACTCTCCTGTTCGAACTCGTTCATCAAAATGAACAAATATGTTCCCGAGTCAATTGGTTCATTTCGTATGTTGAATGAACCAAATGACACAAAAAAGATTTGTTCATTTTGATAAACTAGGTCAAACAGGAGAGTCACGAACAATTCTTTCCCACAATTCCGTTTATGTATCTGCCTGATTCTTGTTTGTTATGTGTGTAGTTGGGTTGCCTAATTGGATCCTCTGCGTGCTGCTGCGTGCTGCGTCCCCTCCTGTACTCTCTTTTTACCCATGACTGTGCAGCTACACACTCCTCCAACACCATTGTTAAGTATGTAGATGATACCACTGTTATAGGTCTGATCTCTGATGATGACGTGTCGGCCTATAGAGACGAGACACGATCACTGTCTCTCTGGTGTCAGGAGAACAATCTGCAACTCGACATCGGTAAGACAAAGGAGATAATTGTGGACTTCAGAAGGAAGCGGCGAGGAGAATATGCTCCCATTTTCATCAATGAGTCTGTGAGAGAGTCAATAACATAAAGTTCCTTGGGGTTAACATTAGTGATGCCCTGACTTTGTTAATCCACACTTATATGGTGGTTAAGGAGGCCAGAAAACGGCTCGTTTTCCTCCGACAGCTGAGGAGATTTGGTATGGACGCAAGAACACTGTCTAATTTTTACAGATGTACTATTGAGAGTATCCTGACCGGATGTGTCACTGCAGCTGTACCTCCCACGATCGTAAGGCATTACAGAGGGTTATTAAAACAGCAGAGCGCATAACAGGGTTGGACCTGCCATCCATGCAGGATCTTAACAAACGAAAGGTGCAGACCAAGACCAAAACCAACAGGCCAAGACCAACAGGTTCAGGGACAGCTTCTTCCCCCTTGATGTTAGACTGTACAACTCGTAATGTACTTCTTGCACCAAACGAAGACTGTTCTTTTATTTTTACAATTGCTACTTAGTTAACTGGACTTCAGCATATTATTTGTACATTTTTGTATGAATCTATCTATGGTTATTATATTTATCTTACTGTCAGTATATTTATTTACCTATGTGGATGTGATGGGATGTTTTTATTGGCAACGTTGGGGGGTGGGATCTAAGCATTTCATTACATAACCTGTTATTGGAATGAGGAGATAAATTAACAACCTTGAACCTTGAAATCATTTGCGATGGATATGAAAGAAATGTACATACAAAGCAACTTCTGGATTGCTATCAATTAAGCAAGATGCTTTCCCCCACAGTGTCGTTACTGAATCCACCAGCTGAAGCTTGCAAACCCTGTCCATATCAGATTATGTACATAGGCGCTTTTCCACTGCATAGTACGGTACGGTTCGGTTCGGTACGTCTCACTTGTGGTGCTTTTCCACTGCATGGTACGGTTCGCTTCAGGTCGCTTTAAATGGTACCTGGTCTGTTGAGGTTCCAAGCGTACCGTACCGGTACTAAAATGTGACGTGAAACACTGCAGATCACTGATTGGTCAGACAGAATCGTCACTACCAGCGTCACTACTAGCGTCATTGGATTTGCGACACGAGACACTTTTTTAGCAGTATTTTTGTTTTGCTGCCATCAGCCTCATTTTAAACACATTTTTCCGTCTAGCAGTTAAAAACAACCACATACCGAGAATCAGGAACACCATCCCCTCGATAGTCTCCATTGTTCCTGTGTTGTGGGTTTGAAAATGTGGCGCTTTTAAGATGATGTCATGGCAGTAGAGGCGCGCGCAAATATCGATCAGTCCCACACACTTTGAAGGGGTACTACTGCGGTGGAAACGAAAAGCGATCCGAACTGTTCCGCGCCGAGTCGAAGCGTACTGAGCCGAACGTACCGTACTATGCAGTGGAAAAGCGCCACATGATGGGGGTGTTGATCATGGTGGCGAGGAGCTTGGAGGTTTAGCTCTAGGTGTATTTGTGAATGGCCAATGGTGAATGGTTTATTCAATGTAATTACCTCCAACAAATGAGCCTCGGAGGTGCCAGCTAGCAGCTGTCCTGACTGGGTTCACTGCACCGCTTTGAAACACTGCCAGGCTTCATGCTGTCGCTGCAACCTTTTCCTTCTGCTGGACAATATGCTTGCACAGCCACAGTCAGGCATGTAAACCTGCAAATGAGCTTTTGTGTTCCGAGGATTTTCACTGCACCTTTAAATCCTGTTAACGCTAGTCTTAATCTTAACACACATGTGACGGGCTGATCTTCACATCTCAGTGTTTGGACACATGCAGATAATCACAAACACTTAGATTTCTTGCTTATATCTCATTTTAGTGCTGGTTGTAAAGAAAGGTGTTGCTTTTGCTGCTGATTATGCGTAGGCTTAGTGATTAGAAAGTCAGACTGGTAACTGGAAGAAATTACTGAGATTCCCTTGAGCATGGCATCAAACCCCCAATTGCTCCTCATGTGTCTGTGTGTGCGTGTGTGTTCACTTCTCACTACTTCTAATGTGTGTGCACTAACTTGTACGGGTTAAATGCAGAAGACAAATTCTGAATATGGGTTCCCATTCTTGGCCTTCACATGTCACTTTCACTAAATATCAATCATGGATGCCCATTCAGCAGTCAGCAGACACTATAGACTTTGTACCAACTGGCAACTTCTGCCTGATGTCTCTGAGTTGGTTTTGAATACTTTAATGAAAGGTTACAGGATTCAGTTTGCCTGGTGGTGGTGGGTGGTGCTAAAGCAAAGCATGGAGAATCGTGGTAACTAAAGTGCACCAAGTGTTGGAGACGAAAAAGAAGTTTATTCAAGTGTGCCATTAGTATACTTCTTTTAAACTAAAAATAAGAAAGTATACTTTCAGTTTATTTTTCCTGTACTTCTCAGAAGTATACTATATGTACTTCTCAGAAATATACTTCAAATTACACTTAAGTGTACTTGACTTATACTGAGAGAAAAGCAAGTATATTTGTCCTGTTCTTGTACTCAATCTTTTGATAAAGAAATACTCAAAAGTATAATTAACTATTCAAAGTATACTTGTATAAGTATTACAGTAAAAAAGTAAACTACTAGTATACCCATAAATTCACTTGCAGTACACATGAGATACATAATTATGAACTAGTTGTGCACTTACTGTTACACTTATAGTACACTTAAACGTATACTTTTATGTACTAAAAGTGGGCCAATTTAGTCCCAAGCGGTATTAAAATAGTACACTTTCAAGTTTACTACTACACTGTAAAAATGAATATGCTTTATTTAATCAATAAAATTGTGGCAACAGATTACAAGCAATATTATTTATTAAATTGAACAAATTAGAATTGAGTAATAGTTAATCAAACTAATATTCTAATTAATTCTAATTTGTACAATTTAATTAATAATATTGCTTGTAATATGTTGCCACAATTTTATTGATTAGATAAAGCATATTATTTTTTCAGTGTAGTACATAGTGACATTAGTATACTTACTGCCTAATGTATACTTAAAATATACTTGAACATTACTTAAGTATACTACATAAAATGAACTTGAAATATACTTCTTTTTCGTAAGTGATTTCTAAAACAAAAACTGTGCCGCCAAATTTGGGAAAAATATACATGTGAATTTGGGGAAATATTTCATAGGGCTCTATGTAAGCAATCACCTAGCAATATCCTAGCAACCACCAAATAGATGCTTGCAACCTTAAAAGCAACATGGTAAAACACTGTAGCGATCGCATCCACCACGGCTCCTAGCATTATAGTGAGTTGCACCGATTTTAAGCAAAACATCTATTGTGATGCTGCTTTGTAATTAACACTGAATATAAATTCCACACATTTCATTTCCTCTAGCAAAATGAATACTGACAACAATCCACTCACACGTTTCTGAGACACATGCTATCTGACAACCACAGTGTGAATGCGGTCGTGAGATCATGATGACATCTGGATTGTGAGTGTGTGACTTGACTTTTGTCCTCACAGTAATCTGTGGTTTATCCTCCCCCATCACCATCTGCCACTCTTCCTCTTCACCGTCTTTCTCTAACACATGCAACACACACACATGAGTACACACACACAAACACAAATACGCACACAAACACGCACACACACACACACACACACACATGTGCAAACACAAAAATGCACACGTGCATGCACGCATACACACAGACACACGAGCACACACACACACACACACACACACACACACACACACACACACACACACAGCAAAAGCAAATAGAAACAGGGATGCAATTCTAATTCTGAATAGGGAATTCTGTTTCTGATTCCTCCTAAAAATGATTTCGTTAATAATAACTTCAATAATGTTGCATCTCTACGACACCTGAATAAATTTTCTTGTACTAGAGCTTACTAAAACATTGAAATTAAAAATTTGTTACAATGGACTTATTGTGTACATACATGTTTTTACATTGTACTTATATTTTAAAAATACCAGCATGTAATTACAGCTATAATTGCTTTATGTAATTACAATTGTAATTGCACAGTTGACCCTCCCGTCACACCTTAACCTACCCTTAAACCGACCCATACCACCACACCTGTCCCTAACCTTACCCGTATCACACCTCAATAGCAGCAAAAGTGTTTTACAATACAACAGGAACACAATAATACATTGTACTTATTGTTCAATGTAAGTACTAGAAAAAATTCTCTTATTAAACACAATACAATATAATATTAAGCAGCACATATGTTTATATAATGTGTGTAAAAAAAACATTTACTTTATTTTTCCTCAAATAGTTGCAGCTAGCTTTGGTGAATATAATAGACTTCTTTCAAAAACATTAAAACATCTTTCAAAATCTCACTTATCCCTAACTTTTGAATGGCGATGTGTCATGGTTTCCTCAGAAGTATGAAGCAGCACAACTGTTTTCAACATTGGTAATAAACAATAAAAAAAATTTCATGTTTATAGTGATTTTTGAAGGATCATGTGACACTGAAGACTGTAGTGATGATGCTGAAAATTCAGCTTTGATTACAGGAATAAACTAATGATTTTAAAATATATTCAAACAGAAATAAAAAAATATTCAAACAGTTATTTTTAATTTCTATACACAAAGTATAGTCTGTCATCAAAACATAGGCCTAATTCCTTTGCCCTGCTGTACATTTTCTAGGCGATTTCATTCCATCCACTTCAGCAAAATACTGCGGATGTTCAATAACCATTAGTGCAACCGAGATCAAATCATTCAATTAAAATTGAACCAGTTCTGCTTCTGGATTCCTGGCTCGTCAGAGGGTTTAGCTTTCACTGCGGTTCCTCCAGAGGTCTAGATTTACCTGATTTATGATCAAACTGTAATTAATCCTTTCTCTTCCAAAGTCAGCCGTGGACACGGCTTACTGTATGTGTGTGTATGTGTGTGTGTGTGTGTGTGCATTTGTTTCATTCACGGATTGTTTACGTGTATCTTGTCTGTTACATTTGTATTTTGTCCTTTACTGTAAAATCATCACGTTGAATGTTGAAATGTTGATATGCACGTGTGTGCTCCAGACTCCCTTGGGATGTTTGTTGGTGTATTCTCTGAAATCTGATGTCTCTCTCTCTCTCTCTCTCTCTCTCTCTCTCTCTCTCTCTCTCTGTAGCTGATGACTGCCGACTGCTCGCTCAGATCCCAAAGGTGCGCTGCCTGAGAAATGAACGCCGGGAAGGTACTTGTGAAAGTGGAGACGCGCTCATATACTGATATAAAACATGTTGAATGTTTTATGTTGAATCTGTAAATGCTGTACAATTATTGGAGAGATATTTGAACAATTCAGAATCTCCCTGCATATATTTTTCTTTCTTTTGCACTTGTACCGTTTTTAATCATACACTGTAAAACGTTGTAATCTGCTATTGTTGCCTTAAACTGCTTTTCTACCTGATTTACCACCTACAATTTTTTGTTGATATAAATCAAAATATATTTTGTATTACATATAATATAATATAATATAATATGATATAATTTACTAATAATATTATAATTATATTTACAATCAATATTTTTCACTATAATAAAACCATTTAATTTTACCTGTTTTTCAGTATCCTAAACAAACAAACAAACAAACATAAAGAATTACAGCTTCCAACAGGAATAATTCGCATAAAAAAAACTTTTAAAAATACATTATCCTTTAATTTAGGGGAATGCCCCTTTTGAAGTCAGAATTGCATGATATAAAGTCAGAAAGTCAGAATGGCGTGATATAAAGTCAGAAAGTCAGAAGTGTGTGATATAAAGTCAGAAGTGCGTGCTATAAAGTTAGAAGCTCAGAATTGCGTGAAATAAAGTCGCAATTGCGTATTGTAAAGTCAGAACTGCGAGATATAAACTCGCAATTGTGAGAAAAGAAGTCAGAATCGTGCGATAAAAAGTCTCAAATCTGTCTTTTTTCTCACAATTGCGACTATATTTTTCAGAATTGCGACCTTATATCTTGACATTGCGACTTTATTTCTCACAATTCTGACTTCATATCTCGCAATTGTGAAATAAAAAGTCGCATTTTTTTTTCTTTTTTCTTTTTTTATTCAGTGGCGGAAACAAGCTTCCATAGAAAACAGTTACTTTACATTTTTTGGAAACCGTGATACATTTTTGACATGATTATTTGACAATAGTACTGTATTTTTATCAAATAATGCAGCCTTAAGTGAGCAGAAAAGACTTCTTTCAAAAACATTAAAATCTCACCAACCTCAAACTTTTGACCTGTAGTGTATATCTACTTATGTTTCTGCTTAATCTGCAGTGTGGAGAACATAAGCATACTGTATATATGATGGACTTAAAGCTGACAGACACATACTAAATGCCACAAACTCCCATTTAGATTTCACATGTCTTTAACATGAGAAACGACACAGTGATTTACTGAGTGAACTTGTTTGTTATGGGAAAATGAAGTTGTGTGTAATGATGTGTTGCTTGTGTGTTGGTGTTGATCAGGTCTGATCCGGTCTCGTGTCCGAGGAGCGTCTGCGGCTTCAGCCTCCATCCTCACGTTCCTGGACAGTCACTGTGAGGTCAACGCAGACTGGCTTCAGCCCATGATCCAGAGAGTCAAAGAGGTGCGCTTCATACACTCTCTGTCATACATGCAAACCTTATACTAACAGTGCCTTCATTCATTTTTAATGTGAAAAACCCTTTGCTTTTGGTCAGACTACTCAGCCACCCGAGCACAAACACACCATAGATCATCACTGTCATTATTTACCTAGATTCTAAAAGAAAACTTTCAGGTCCCATCTACACCTGCTATTAAGGTATTAAGGTATTTTGAAAGTATCCAACAGAGAAAGTACTTGATGTTCTCTCACCATTACTTATATCTAACACACACTCAGTGTTCACCTGGTCTTGTGGCTGTCAAAGCAGAAACGAAAGCTGATGGTCAATGTGTTTTTCCATCATCTCCGGTCGTGTTCATATGTAAATTGTGTGATCTTATTTCATCCTTTTGCCGACCCATTGTCAGTTGTTCTATTCCCTGACCGGAGGATCTCTCGGCACGGATGCACTGGCACACAGCTGGCCCCGGGGCATTCACAAATATGCGTTTCCCCCAGTGAGCCTTCTCGCACAGACGCTGTGCAAATTCAAGGATGACGAGTCTTGCTAGTTGCGCCGTACTGGGCCAACCGTACCTGGTAGGGGTGTGCAAAAAAATCGATTCACATTTGAATCGCGATTCAATCTTTACCGATTCAGAATCGATTCATAGAATTCCAAAAATCGATTCATAGGCTATATTTTTTAATGGCGTGCAGGGGCGGAGTGGCAATCGGGTAAGTCGGGACTTTTACCGGTGGTCCGGTAGTGTTTCTATGGTTTCGAGGCTGCGAGGGCCGGTCTGATAAATAGTTATTGCAAGTTCTTGCCGCCCGCTGGTCAAACTGTGCAGCCACTCTGCTCAACCCGTAAATAAATGCATCGATCCGCAGATCTTATGTTTGAGTTCTGTAGATCTTTTGCCAAGCGTGTCAGAGGTTACGGGTTCTAAACCGCACTCGTATAGTTTTTTCTCTCTCTCATCAAAACCGAATATGTTCGTCACGTTTGTGTGCATTTTATTTTGTGATTTCACCGGAGTCTCCACAACGGCGATAGATTGAAGCGCGCGTCCGAGAGAAGACTGCGCGAGCCACAGAGAACACTGTATATCCATGACATTGATTGCAGCGGACACGAGCACTCAGCTTGATTTCAAAAACAACAGGTCTCTTATTTAATAGCGACCTAAATGAATGCTCTGCTAGTTAACTGGAGATACCCGCAAATTACGCGCCTATGAACGACTTCACTGGATCTAAACTAATCAATCTAACCATAGATGTTACCAGTAGCAGTGGCTTTTTTAAATCTATTTAAAATATTTTCGCAAGGGTTCTATGAAATTAGTATATATTTTTAGGAAGTTCAATGTGCCCAGTCGAGTTCACATTTCAACAGTCAACCTGGTAGCTGAAGTAGGCCTACTCCTTAAACCACATTTAGCATAATTGTTTGTTTGATCTGACTATAGCACTTTAAAGCTAAATGTAAAAGCTTTTTATTTAAGTTTTATTTTAAACTTGAATTAAATGTATTTAAAAGCTGGCCAAAGCTTGGCACTTCGCACTTTTTACTTTTTATTTTTGTATGAAGACATATAAAGTAATATCAAACTTTTCTTTTAAATTATGTCTACTGCAATCACATAGGAAAAAGTAAACTACATTTATGTAGACCTGCGAATCGTTTTTTGAATTGAGAATCGTTTTTGAATCGAAAATCGATTTTGAATCGAATCTCGAGACAAAAAATCGGTATCGAATCGAATCGTGACATTTTCTGAATCGTGAACCCCTAGTACCTGGTTCCCCCAACTCATGCTCCTCGCGACAGCACCTCTCTGGCCCATTCCTCTGAGGAAGGACCTGCTTTTTCAGAGACGGGGCACTCTGTGGCACCTGCGACCATACCTCTCCTACCTCCAAACCTCTGGAGACTCCATGTCTGGTACCTGGACGGAACGCGGAGGTTCTAGATGGCCCACCACGGGCTGTGGTAGACACCATCACTTCTGCTAGAGCCCCCTCTACGAGGCTGATGTAGAACCTGTTCGTCGTTTGGTGTTCTTCCCGCCGGGAAGATCCCTGAACTTGCCCGATCAGTGTCGTGCTGTCCTTCCTACAAGATGGGTTGGAGTGAAGGGTGTCTCCCTCCACCCTCAAAGTGTATGTTGCCACAATAGCCACTCATCACGATACATTGACGGGAAGTCATTAGGGAAGCACGACCTGATCATCAGATTCCTCAAGGGTGCTAGGAGATATAATCCGCCTTGTAATCTGCACCCTGTACCCTCTTGGGACTTAGTCCTAGTACTGAGAGCTCTTCAAAGGCGGCCCCCCTTTGAGCCTTTAAATATCATGGAGTTAAATATCCTGTGTGAAACGACAGCTCTCCTATTGACTCTGGCCTCTTTCAAGAGGGTAGGGGATCTGCAGGCATTTTCGGTCGACGAATTGTGCTTGGAGTTCGGGCCGGGCCTTTCTCACGTTGTTCTGAGACCCCGGTTCGGATATGTGCCCAAGGTTCCTACCACTCTGTTTGTAGATCAGGTAGTGAACCTGCAAGCGCTGACCTTGGAGGAGGCAGACTCAGCCCTAGCTTTTTTCTGTCCCGTACGTGCCCTACGTTGTTATGTGGACAGAACGCAAAGCTTCAGGATCTCAGAGCAGCTCTTCGTCTGTTATGGAGGCCAGCAGAAGGGAAAGGCTGTCTCCAAGCAGAGGTTAGCCCACTGGCTAGTGAATGCTATCGTCCTGGCTTATGAATCCCAGGACGTACCTTGCCCATCTAGGTTGACGGCTCACTCCACTAGGAGTGTCGCCTCCTCCTGGGCACTGGCACAAGGTGCCTCGCTAACAGACAGCTGTAGAGCGGCGGGTTGGGTGACACCTAACACGTTAGCCAGGTTTAATAGCTTACGTGTTGAACATTTTTCCTCCCGTGTACTCGCTACAGTTAGTGGTGCCGGAGAATAGGTCATGTCGGCTTACTGCGCCATTTCCGCCTTATTAGCCAGATACGTGAGCTTTTTTGCTATGTTGGTTTCCCAACAAACGGCTAACCTTGTGAGTTCCTCCATCACCCCTCCAGCACCAAGTGAGGCGGATCGCCCGGTGCCAGGTCTATTGCCTTTCGTAGGAGTTGTTAATAGACTTGTTGCCCTTAACAGTGGTCCCTATGGTTACCCATTTCTCCCACGTTCCAGCTACCCTCCAGGTTAGCACCGTGTCTTCCCCTCGACAGACCTGTTCTGTCTTCCTTTTTTGAGTACGCTCCCACCCCTCGGGCTGGGACTACCTCAAGGACTGCTGTATGTTGCACTACCCTACGGGCTAGTACATACGTGTATTCCAGTGCCTCCCTTCGGGCAGGCAAGGGGCTCCGCAGCGTTCCCTCCTACAGGTTGGGCACGCTTTCCCAGTGTTATCCAAATACACTGAGCAGGTCTTGCGGAACAGCAGTGTGATTCTTCCTAGCTAGCTCCCACCGTAAAGAAAACTAAGAAACCGAAGCCCTGCGGATCTCAAAAGCTGCTTCCAAATCATCAGTCCTCATCCACCTGGATCTGTCTGCTGCATTTGACACTGTGAATCATCAGATCCTTCTGTCCACCCTCCCACCCTGGGCATCACAGGTACTCCTCTAATCTGGTTTGAGTCCTCTGTCATAGATAGGTCCTTCAGGGTCACATGTAGAGATTAGATATCCAAAGCACATCAACTGAACACAGGGGTTCCCCAGGGTTCAGTGCTTGGACCCCTCCTCTTCTCCATTTAAACCACATCACTGGGACCTATCATACAGGCACATGGTTTCTCTTACCATTGCTATGTTGATGACACCCAGCTCCAACTCACATTTCAACCAGATGATTCCACAGCACCTGCACGAATCTCAAGCTGTCTGGTAGACATCTCGGCATGGATGAAGGAACATCACCTGCAGCTCAACCTGGCTAAGACTGAGCCCCCTGCCAATCCGTGTCTACAGCACGATCTTCACTATCCAGCTAGATTCTTCCTCAATCACCCCATCAAGGTCAGTCAGAAATCTTGGAGTAACCTTTGATGATCAGCTGACCTTCACAGACCACATTACAAAGACAGATAGATCATGCAGGTTTGCTATGCACAACAACAGGAAGATCAGGCCTTTCCTAACGGAGCATGCAACACAACTTCTCGTCCATGCAGGCCCTAGTCATTTCTAGGCTTGATTACTGCAGTGCTCTTCTGGCTGGACTTCCATCATGTGCAGCTAAACCTCTACAAATGATCAAGAATGCTGCAGCTCGTCTGGTCTTCAAGAAGCCCAAAAGGGCCCACGTCACTCCTCTGTTCATTTCTCTACATCCTCTACATCCCTAGCAGAAGCCTACAATCAGTCAATGAGCAACAGCTCGTGGTACCATCACGAGAGCCTCAAAATCACTCTCCAGAACATTCTCATTCACGTTACCATGCTGAAAACTCATCTCCTCCGTGAGCACTTAACATAATAATAAAAATGTATATACTGTATGTATTTTCCTTTAAATCCTTGCTTATCTGGCTTACCGAGCAATGTCTGAAATTTGTATTTTGAGCACTTCTTGCGTTGTTTTTGCCTCTTCACGACGACTTGCTTGGTTTAGTCCTCCGTTGTAAGTCACTTTGGATAAAAGCTTCTGCTAAATGACTAAATGTAAATGTAATGTAAATGTGACTGCTTTGGCGGGAGGCTAGGCTAGGCGCTGGAAGGGGCCAGCACCATTGTGTGTAGTTAGGGATCACGATTTGTTGGAAACTCCTCCGACGAGAAGTAGGAGTTAAGTAGGAGTCCGGTGCCAACGTGAAGGATCTGTCATAGAGGATTGGCGAAATCTGTAACTATTTTCCAGACATCATGCAGACAGTCTGTGTTTTGTGCGTCAGAACTGTGGTAGATTATGAGGAACACTGATCATCTCTGATTTACGGCGGTGCTTTCTGCAGGAATGATATTTTACATTAGTTTGCGTCATCAAGTCATCAATAATACAATCAATACTACAGTTGTTTACTGTACAAAATATGACACAAACATCTCAAATCTGAAACAGGCAATTCAGAATGCTAAGTGAGTGACGTTTTGGAAAATTGACCATAAATGTCATTTGAATTGTGATGCTCTCAGCACAAAACACTCTGCGTCAGAGTATGAAGCATGTCATGCAACCTGCTAATTTGACTAGCTTCAACTAGTGACATACTTTTGCACAATTTCTGTAGTATAATCCGATTTTTTACTTTGTGAGACATTAGAATGAACTTGTGACCCATTTAGTAAACCAGAGAACATTAAAGGGTATTAAACTACTCGGGATTGTGTTTTAGACAGTTGTGTTAGGACGTTTTAATACATTCTTTGTCTCCGTGACCTCTGCGTGTTGTGAGTCAGTAGTGAGTCATCAATGGCCTGAATCCAGTCTGGTTCTTCAGAGGGATATTTCCCAGAATCCGAGCGAGAGGAAAGCAGTTTGTCTTCTCACAGCTGCATCATGGAGACTCTCTCGTCCTAAATCATCAAGAGTGATTATCATCTTCATCATCATCATCATCATCATCATCTACTGAACTGCTGTTCTCCAGCATAAGAGCTGTAACTGATCCTGACACATTGATGCAGAATGATTTTTCAGATGTAAATATAAAAACGTGGTCATATCAAATGTAAAATCAAAAATGTATTTTATTTGACTAGAATCTGTTAGAGTAGAATACAGTCCATGAGTTTTCCTTTTTCTTTTCCATTTTTGTACACAGAGGTTAGTTTTTTAATACTAAGTTCATATATTTGTGATTGCTCTGTGTTTGTGGACACACTGTCTGTTCTCTTCAAACAACACTGTCTGAAGCTGAAGCCGTGAGGCACTCAGTCTGACTCTTCAACCTTACACAATAAGGAGAAAGAAATGACAAAGCAATTTTGTGTACATTTGAATTTTAGAATGATTTTGTGGCATATTGTTATGGATCTGAATTTACAGTATAAACAGCAGATGGGGAAAGTAGTTAGAATATTTTCTGATTATTAAATTAAAGAACTTACGAAGTTTATAGCTAAAGAATAAAATCAGGATTCTAAATAACAATGTTCATTTTAGAATCTGAATGATGGAAAAATACAAATGTTTACTGTAAAAGTACAAATCTGTCAAATATGCCTCAAAAACATTTTGTTAAATGTCACATTTTATACAATTCGGATTTACAAAACGTAATTATTTTTGCTTTTTTTTTCTGGATCCATAAAAATAACAGTAAAGAGATTTACGATAATGGCCATTTGAAATTGATAGGAAAAAATATCATTATCTTTCTAGAGGAAAACATACTTTAAACAGACTCACCTTGTTTTAGACACTGTACTCAAGATATACAATTTCAGTCCATTTGGATAACACAGTTTAAACTTAATGTGATGCATATTTGTCAGTCACACATGAATTAAACAGTTCAGATTACTGTTACAGTACTAATAAAATGAATACGTTTTAGATACACGATTACATTTTTCATGTGTATCATCAAGAAATCCAATGTTTCAATCTCATACTACTATTGTCCACAGTTAGCTATTTAATAATGTTCATACTTTTTAACTGAATGATTTTACAATGAACAGATTTGAGCTGATTCTAATTGAAACCTTTTGAATAACTGCATTAAAAAACTCAAGATGCAAATAATTCAATTATTTTTAAATCTGTTTAATTTATGAATGACTGTTAAATATGCATCAAATTAAAGGAGCAATGTGTGACTTTTAGCGACATCTAGTGGTTCGGTTGCGAGTTTGCACCAGGTTTGCAGTAAGGGCTCAGCCCACTGCTCACCCCTCCCTTTGGAAGAAGCTACGGTTGCTAAAACGGGACAAACATCTCGTCGGCTGAGACAGCAGAGAATAGCCAGAGTAAGCCAAGAGTGTGTAACATTGTCACTGTTTCTGTACCACAGTCCATTATAAACCACATCATGAATACTGTCTGTTTACAAAGCCATAGTCAGGTGAGGATCAAGGGTTTTAATATATAATTTAATAAAATAATAATCAGCTGATTGTCTCACAAACGTAACCAGCAGCACATTTCTCCCCACATACTGTAGCAAACCCATAATACAGCGAGGGAGCAGCTATATATTTTTTCTAACAGGGTAGTAATAGTTTAGCTGGCTAATATGAGCTGTTACTGTGGCTGAGCTGGGACTCGTCCGCATGAGTCCAAAGGTCGGAACTGCGCGCGCTGTTACAATCATGTCATCTCCGCATCCCATAGATACTATTTACTACACACAATAGGCTTTTTTCTCTGATTTTTAAAATTCTTCGCGATCGACTTTAGTGATAAAAGACTTTAGTAAAAGTCTCTATCGACGGGTTAGTAATTCCTGTAACGTACTGTTTTACGGTCAATGACATGAATACTAATCATCAGCTGTCTCACGAACGTAACAGCACATCTATCCCCAACATAACAAACCCATAACACAGCAAGGGAGAACTAAGTTACATGAAACAATCCCAACTACATATTTTACACCACTCACAAGGGAAAAGTCACTACTCACGGAGTGTAAGGCTAGCTTCCAGCTTTCCGCTACTTCTCTTTCAAGGTAGTGATGAAACGCGTTCTGTAGCGCTGTTTGTTCGCGTTCGGCTACGGTAGGAATATGACGTCACAACATGGCGACCTTCATAGAAGGGGATTCCCTCGGTTATGGAGCTATTCATTCTAGGGTTGTGCCGATAGACGATAGTATCGTGTATCGACGATAGTCTGACATATCGCCGATGGCAGATGCCTTTGACGATATCAATATGATAATTGGCTCGTTTCACCATAATGTATTAAATTATTATTATTAGGCCTATTATTATTATTATAAAGCTAGTATTGTTATTAAATGAATATTAGGAACTACAATCAATTTGCCTTGCCTAAATTTACAACGACATCACCTCATAACAATTGCAACAACACACGCACTAATGAGGACTCCTCTAAGAGAATGTTTTTAAAACAGACTAAAAAACATCCCACATCAAAATTCAATCGCAAGGTGATCCATTCACAAATTATCAAGTGTGCTCGTTTTAACAGACGCAAAATTAAATTTCCTACAGATCCAAGATGAAAATGGCATCGTTGTTCGTCAGTATTTGTTTCCGTAACACATTAACAAAACGTTTAATGACACTAACACTAAAAACAATACAATTACTAAATAGTATTAATAATAATATCACTAAAATAGTATTATAGTTACCGTTATCATCGTCGTCTCTGAGGGAACGCGGCGTTAATGCAGATTCCGAAAGCAGTCCGTTTTTACTTTCACTTTCAGAGATTGAGCGCGTTTACATGCGACGACTTTCTTAACCTGATTATGTTGAATAAACTTGACAATGCATGTGGTCATGTAAACGTTTCCTTTATCAGAGTCAAGTCATAAGTATACGTATAAACCGATCGACTCAGCTGGACGTTTGGCCCTTGCTCTTGTTTCTCCCGGCATTTAAAACACATTAACCCGCGTACTTTGTGCTTACTGAAGTGCGCATGTGAAGTGCGCAGAGAGCGCACTGGTAGGGGGGCACATATCGCAAACTCCGACTTTTTCTGACCCAAGAAATTATTAAAACGTGTTTTCATCTCGTGCAGAAATAGACCCTAGTCAAAATGCTGCATGTAACGGCATGAGGATAGGCTAATGTGTCCGTAAATTTCCCGTTGACAAACAAAAGGATTAGGATCTCTTTTTATAACCTGATCCTATTAATAAACACTCCACCTTTGCTAGCAAAATAGAAAAAAGATTCTCGTGTATAAAACGAAGTAGGCTAATAAAACAAGCAAATTAATGAGTAGGCTAAATAATCAAGTTAATAATCAAATGTTAGCCCCGCCCCCTCACGATACTATCGTGTATCGCCGATCTCACAGGCTGACGATAGGACGATATGAAAATGGAGCATATCGCCCAACACTATCTCATTCTAAGGTAATAAAAACATTACGGCTAATTAAGTAAGTTCTTTATACACCACTGAAAACATAGTTATGGATGTCATATTGCCTTTCTGTTAATAGATACTCAACTTTGTTACACATTGCACCTTTAAAGGGATACTTCACTTTGAAATAATTTTTTGGTATGTTTTAGCTTACCTCAAGGGCATCCATGATGTAGGTGTCTTTGTTTCAGTAGATTCAATTTTGGTATTTTTAGGTCAAACCGTTCTTGTCTGTCAGTCTTATAATGAGGTCTATGGTCACCACCTCAAAGAGTATGCACAAAGAAGCCCAAATTAAACATTATTTAATGACTCATAAATGTAAGCACACATTGATGGCCTAAGACACGAAACGAGCGGTTTGTGTGAGAAAACGAACAGTATTTATATCGTTTTACCTATATTGAGCAACCCAGGGATAGTGAACTATCCCTGTTTAGGTTAAAACTGTGTAATTCAATTGGATGGAATAATTGACAAGCCATGGACGACTAAGTGGAGTGTCGTAATGTTGTTTATGATTGTCAAATGCTGTATCAATCTATGAATCTATGTGGGATATGTTGCAGATGGATTTCTGGGTCACACACACACACACACACACTGCAGCTCTGAGCACAGAGTTCAGTGTCTTTGCGTAGAGCGCCAGCTCTAATTGAAAACATTTGATTTTCTTATACAGTTTTAATATGAACTTCCCCGCACAAGTTTTTTAATGTGACATGCTTACAGTACATGCTCATAAATAGTTTTATGTATGCACAAGTGTACTCGCGCAACAGCAAATATTTTAGCAAGGTATATGTATTAGTAAATTTACTAATTAGTAAATTAGCAAATTAGTAGCAAGCCTTGCAAATCACACGTAATAATGAGACAACTGGCCTTGTAAATGTAGAAAATGTATAACATTTATAACATTCTGCTTATTTAATGTGTGTTATTTATGTATCTGTTATATTACCTTGGCATTTAATCAAACAAACAAAGTTTTTATTTCTTTTTTTTTTCTAGTTCAGCTGCTGAGGGAGGGAGTGTCATCTCTCTCTCTTCTAACTGCCACGATCCATCTCTCTATCATGTTTTCCTCTTTTGGAAAGTTGTGAAAAACAAACACAATAGAAAGTTGCTGTTTATACAGAAAATTTTGAAATAATATTTTTATGGTCTGCTCTACACGTTTACGCTGCTATGCTGTAGTTTACTCTGAAAAATGTGCATTGTTTTCACTGCAGCTGAAACCAGACTTAAAGTGGTCAGCTGGTGTCTGGTCATACTGGTTAATCTGGTCTGTTTTGATGGTTTTAGTGGGGTTTTAATCAGGCTGGCAGATGCGAAGCAACAGATCTTGTCTTCAATATTGTGACGTAGTATATCCAAGTGTAAAGAATTATTAGAAAAGAATAAATGTGGGGTGGACACTTCGTTCTATGCATTGGATGTTGATTGGATGTTGAGATGTGGGTGTGACATGCAAAAGGGGCGGAGTTTAGGTGCACTAAATGATTGGCACGCACGTGTCAATCATAAGTCAAACATAAATTATATTTATTCGAAATGTGGCTGTATAGCGCACGACAAAAAAGATAGAAAACTAAAACTAAAATAAGAAAGAGGAAAATACAACCAGTTTTAACATAGACAACACCGTACACTGAACAGAAAGAGTTCAAGGCTTAAATACACAGAACAAAAACAGTGTCGCATATGCTGAGAGATTAGGCTTAAAGAGCACTTAAGTAGAATTTAATAGAAACCAAGAAACAAACAGATACAATCCAGTTAGTAACGTTAACAAAGACCAGAAGCTTAACTGAGGATATAAATACACTCTGGCAATGAGGACAGTTAAGACTCTAATCACTCTCTAAATACACTGGGTTAACAACCCAATTTTGTCCCCTGTATTTTACTTTGCATAAAATTAAACGATATACAGAACAATAACAAATTTATAGATATGGAAAATGTACACAAACCTTTATTTTACCAAAGACCAAAGACAAAATGTTGACGGAGCTGCTCTCTTCTGAAGAGGTCACAACAAGCCCGCAATAAACAGCACAATCCCTGGGTTGTTGTATCTGACCCAGGATCTGAGTACACAAAAACTACTCAAACACTGGGTTGTTATGTCTGACCTAGGATCTGGGTTACACATAAAGTCTACTCAAACACTGGGTTGTTGTATCTGACCCAGGATCTGGGTTACACATAAAATATACTCAAATACTGGGTTGTTACGTCTGACCCAGGATCTGGGTTACACATAAAGTCTACTCAAACACTGGGTTGTTACATCTGACCCAGGATCAGGGTTACACATAAAGTCTACTCAAATACTGGGTTGTTAAGTCTGACCCAGGATCTGGGTTACACATTAAATCTACTCAAACACTGGGTTGTTACATTTGACCCAGGATCTGGGTTATACATAAAGTCTACTCAGACACTGGGTTTTGACGTCTGACCCAGGATCTGGGTTACACATAAAATCTACTCAAACACTAGGTTGTTATGTCTGACCCAGGATCTGAGTACACAAAAACTACCTAAACACTGGGTTGTTTTGTGTGGCCCAGGATCTGGGTTACACAAAAAATCTACTCAAACACTGGGTTGTTACATCTGACCCAGGATCTGGGTTACACATAAAGTCTACTCAAACACTGGGTTGTTGTATCTGACCCGGGATCTGGGTTACACATAAAATCTACTCAAATACTGGGTTGTTACGTCTGACCCAGGATCTGGGTTACACATAAAGTCTACTCAAATACTGGGTTGTTAAGTCTGACCCAGGATCTGGGTTACACATAAAATCTACTCAAACACTGGGTTTTGACGTCTGACCCAGGATCTGGGTTACACATAAAATCTAGTCAAACACTGGGTTGTTACGTTTGACCCAGGATCTGGGTTATACATAAAGTCTACTCAAACACTGGGTTTTGACGTCTGACCCAGGATCTGGGTTACACATAAAATCTACTCAAACACTAGGTTGTTATGTCTGACCCAGGATCTGTGTTACACATAAAATCTATTCAAACACTGGGTTTTGACGTCTGACCCAGGATCTGGGTTACACATAAAGTCTGCTCAAATATTGGGTTGTTACGTCTGACCCAGAATCAGAGTTACACAAAATCTACTCAAACGCTGGGTTGTTACGTCTGACTCAGAATCAGAGTTACACATGAAATCTACTCAAACACTGGGTTGTGATGTCTGACCCAGGATCTGTGTTACACATAAAATCTACTCAAACACTAGGTTGTGATGTCTGACCCAGGATCTGGGTTACACATAAAATCTACTCAAAAACTGGGTTGTGACGTCTGACCCAGAATCTGGGTTACACATAAAATCTACTCAAACGCTGGGTTGTAATGTTTGACCCAGGATCAGAGTTACACATAAAATCTACTCAAACACTGGGTTGTTATGTCTGACCCAGGATCTGGGTTACACATAAAATCTATTCAAACACTGGGTTTTGACATCTGACCCAGGATCTGGGTTACACATAAAGTCTGCTAAAATATTGGGTTGTTACGTCTGACCCAGAATCAGAGTTACACAAAATCTACTCAAACGCTGGGTTGTTACGTCTGACTCAGAATCAGAGTTACACATGAAATCTACTCAAACACTGGGTTGTGACGTCTGACCCAGAATCTGGGTTACACATAAAATCTACTCAAACGCTGGGTTGTAATGTTTGACCCAGGAGCAGAGTTACACATAAAATCTACTCAAACACTGGGTTGTTACGTCTGACCCAGGATCTGGGTTACAAATAAAATCTACTCAAACACTGGCTTGTTACATCTGACCCAGGATCTGGGTTACACATAAAATCTACTCAAACACTGGGTTGTGACATCTGACCCAGGATCTGAGTTATACATAAAATCTACTCAAATGATGGGTTGTTACATCTGACCCAGGGGCTGGGTTACACAAAACTGCCCAAACACTGAAAAAATAACCCAAAAAGCCCAGGATTTGGCTAGAAAAAAATAACCCAAATTGACCAATTAAACAATGAATGACTATGGCAAACTAGGGAACATGAACTAAACACAGGCAAAGAAAGGCAAACTGATATTTAAATAAAAGTTCATGGACCAAGACACATGACAAACAGGTGTGTGGAAACTAATTAACAGTCAGATAAACTATCTAGGAACTCAGGCAATCAGGAACAGAGCAAACCAAAACAGAACAGAACAGAATATACATGTTACTAATATGCCTACATGAATTAATCGTTCGTAATAAGATAGCATGCATTTAGAACATAGATGGATTTTCATGCACTGATTCTCACCTGAATTTAACTTAAAAACTTGAGCACAGTTGCTGTCTTAATTTTTAAGAATCAAAATCATAATCAAATCAACTCATTTTTAAATCTTGGCTAGCAGAATCTCATATCCTAAAGTTGATATTGGTCAAATTATTTTGAGTTAAAGTAATGGAAAAACATAATTTGCCATGACTTATTGATCATATCAGTTTTTACAGTGTGCTGACTTGGCACACACATATCTGTGTCCTCTATGCTGTATTTAGCTGGCCAGAAATGCAACAATAACTAAATAAATTCATTAACATAAATGCTTGGAAAGATTCAGACACATAATGAAATAAGTCATTTGTAATAATCATTTGTGTTTTGTGTTCTCCTGTAGGATCACACTCGTGTGGTCAGTCCCATCATCGATGTCATCAGTCTGGATAACTTTGCGTATTTGGCGGCGTCTGCAGACCTGAGAGGAGGTGAGAGAAATCGTGAGCTTTACCACAGAAAGCTGCTCTTTAATGTGTCCATCTCTTTCAGGAGCAATGAGAGGAAGAGGAGAACTTCTTAGATGCTTTTAAGAGTAATCTCACACACGTATCTACATATACCAAAGTCTCAGTATGAACCAGTGTTATTTTAGTATTTAATTATATACTTATAGCATTAAGGAATATTTAGCATTTTTTGTATTAATTTTAGTTTTTCAACTAATATTTATATTTTATTTTATGTCATTTCAGCTTGATTTGATTGATTAAAACTGTCATTTTTAATAGTTTTTTATTTTTTATTTTAGTTTACAATAACAATACCCAAACATTTCACCAAATTCTTCTAAAATCAAATGATCCGAGCTTCTATCCACATCAATTTTTGACTTTATCTGATTGACTTGAAGAATTTATGTCTGTTTTTATTTTTAGGAATATTAGGAGACAAACATTTGAGAAAGAGCAATACTGTTACCATGATCTTTATTTGAGAAAATATGATTCCCATATATGCACAAACGTAGCAGAGTGCTCTGTTGGTTACTGTATTTTATTCATGTTTTTAACAATTTCTTTATTTGTGAAAAATACTAGAATTACAGAAATAAATACTATGACGGCGGTTTGTTTAATATATTGGTAACACTGCAGAAGGGTTGTGAACACATTAACATTACTAATATTTAACATGACTTAATAATCTTGGGTTATGTAAATTTTTACATATACCAATTATTTTTATAGTAAAATAAAGTGATGTAAAATCATTAAGAAAGAATGATGGACAAAAGTATATTTATAGACAATATCTATAAATGAACATTAACCAAAATGTGGTGAAAAGAAATGATGCCTACATAATGTAGCACATAACTCAAACCTTGTTATAAAGTGTTTGGAATAACTAAATCCCAGTTATACACCCCAAAAGCATAAGATTTAGCCTGGCTCCAGACTTATTTTGTTGGGGGACACCTCATTACTGGACGAACGAAGGGGAATTAATCTGAGGTTTGTTAGATTAGCTCTTTTAACAGCAATAAAATGCATAACTTTGAGGTGGAAGGACTCTAAACCACCTACTACTTCTATGTGGACTACAGAAGTATCATCATTATGTACCTCTTGAAAAAATTGCATTCTCTTTGAAGAAACGTCGTTTCCTCTCTTATATGGGTATAACAACAGCAGGACAAAAAACCCCTAAGTTTAATATGACTTTAAATGCCTTTTTTTTATTTGTTTAATCTGTCTATGGTTTATTAGTGGCACTGTGGGAGGGAGGTTTGGGGTGTGGTATAGGGTTGTGATATGGAAGAATTTTTCAATTTGTATTTTGTGTTGTTTCTCCTTTATTTTTTGAAGAAAAAACAAACAAACAATAAATACAATGTTAAAACCACTTTAGAAGTAGAGGTGCCACCCTTAATCAGCCACCAGAAATACATATTGGTCCTCCTCTACTCTGATTGCTGACAGGTTAAATATAATTGCATGTGTTCATTAGAGTGATCCAGGAATAACTGCCTCACTTTCCCCCTCTGACATCAGGTTTCGACTGGAGTCTACACTTTAAATGGGAGCAGATTCCTATCGAACAGAAAATGGCAAGAAACGACCCAACACAACCAATCAGGTTTGCAAAAAGAAAAGAAAAAATGTAGTTAAATCCATAAAAAACCTTGCAAATGAATACTTTTGGGACCACTTTTAGTCAATGCCTTTGCCTGTTAATAATCTGACTTCCAGGTCCTCCTTTTTTTAATCGCATTTGATGTCTCTCTCTCTCTCTCTCTCTCTCTCTCTCTCTCTCTCTCTCTCTCTCTCTCTCTCTCTCTCTCTCTCTCTCTCTCTCTCTCTCTCTCTCTCATATATACATACAGTACAGTATAGTAAGTAAAAAAATAGGATATTTTAGTTTCAACTGAGAAATAAACAACGTTTTTGAAAAAAAACACAAAGTTTTGACATGAGACAGATAAGACATGTAAAATTCTTGGTCATTAATAAAATGGAAGCAAATTTGTAAAACTAGAAGCATTTTTACTGAAGTGGTCTCAGACCTTTCAATCCCGCTTTGTGTGTAAATAGTATACAGTATAACAACCAAGGGCGTAGGTTCGATTTTCGCCATTGTTGGGGACATAAAAGCGGCAAAATAATAAAATCAAAATCTTTATTCAGGGATTGACATAAAGGTTTTTAGACTATGACGAGAATGACAAGGAGGCAGAGATTTAACTTTAACCTCTATTGTGTAAACATTTGTCAGCATCTCTCGTCAGCATCAGAGTATATACACATACAGTATAATGAATGAATATAATATAGAGAGCACAGCACTTACTGTGAATTACAATGTTTTGGGGGGGTCTTAATAACTCTGCACATCACCTTATTTTAATATACAAAATTAACTGAACCAATGATGATTGTGAAAGTTAGTCATGAATGATGACTGCTGTTGTTGAAGAAACGAACACAACTTTCATGTGCATCTCATTGACAGATCAACCTTTCATTCACTCTTATTTCACTGTTATTTTTAGTTTTGAGGATATTTGAGCTAACATTTTGCTTCATACGTTTAGTTTAACAACATTTAGTTAAAGTTAAAGAGGGTAAACTTTATCATTCAACTGAACTGTGCACGTAGGCTATGATTTTAACATGTGTAAACCTCATGTGTCCACTTAGTGAACAGTCCTTGAATTAACACAGTTTTCTTAGTAAGTAATGAATGGATGGTATGACCCATTTCAGATGCATATAAATAAAACAGCATTAAAATAAAACTATATATATATACACTATATATAGTGGATCAAAACCTTTCATCAAAGCTATACATGAATTTTGAGCAATACCTGTTCTTGTCTTAGGACAACTTTGAACTTTTTTGATCCACTTCAAATGTTGACTACAGTATATATATAAAAAATAGAAAATGTTTTTTATTTATTTATTTTTTTTCATCAAAATGATTGCTAGTGCTAGGGACAATTTACTGTAGTTAATAATTTTTTTGCTGAATACTAAATTATTGGTAAGGATATGTCCCTAGCATCTTACACCCTATAAGTTGTCTGTACTCTTGACACTAACTGCTGTTCGTGCAGGACCCCTGTAATTGCTGGAGGGATCTTTGTAATGGAAAAAGGCTGGTTTAATCGTCTGGGCCAGTATGACACTCACATGGATATTTGGGGTGGTGAGAACTTTGGTAAGTAATAATAAGAACTTTGGTAAGTAATAATCAACATCCATGCTCTTGTTTTCCTCA
Organism: Pimephales promelas; assembly: GCF_988280905.1. Lineage (NCBI taxonomy): Eukaryota > Metazoa > Chordata > Actinopteri > Cypriniformes > Leuciscidae > Pimephales > Pimephales promelas. The sequence goes on from NC_142783.1 coordinate 7,291,950, forward strand.
TAGTAATGACAGTGACACAAATTGTACACAAACCGGGAATTATGATGCGTGGCATGTGAAACTATTGCCTGCACACACGATAGTCTTTATTTTTTTGTTTTTGCAGAGGTCCCTTTAGGGGCTCCGTAGAAAAGGGTCATTTGCAAAGAAAAAAAAATCCACAATAGCATTTCTATGACTTACCAAAAGAAGAAAACATATTGAGAAAATGATTACATTGGTAAGAAGAAAGTACAATCCAAATTCATCAGCCGTAGTACTACAAACACTCACTCGGCATTTAATGTCAAGGTAATATGTAGTCTTATAAATGTGCATGATGAAAATTAAAATATAAAAAAAATTGACAGATTTACATTGTTATTAACATTGGAAACACGTCCATCAGAACATGTGAACGTGTTTAATGTACAGCTGCAAGGAGAGGTCAAATAAAAGTCCTGTCGTTACACTCTAATGGCACAGGCTGATGGGTCCTTAACTCAATCTGCTTGCAATCACATCGTTATTGATTGGGCACAGCTGATTGGTTCCTGCTGTATCAGTAGCCAATGAGCTCGCTGCTCAACCTTCAAATACTTGTTATCCAGTCATTTTATGACAAAAGGTTAAACAAATTGCAACAGAAGCAACTCAACTGATTTTGTATCCTCAATACGTGCTGAGTAAGGGAACGTTTAGAAAAGACCCAAATATAGACCATTTCACAAGATGTAAACAACATTTACTGTTGCAGTTGCATTTACTGTTGCATTTACTGTTGCAACACTTCCTGTTCCAGTTTTTTAACACTACATAAAAGCTGGGATAAAATACAACCAACAGAACATTTAAAACTGAATCAAAAAGTTAAACAAACATCTTTAAGATGTTTTCTTTACATGTGAAATAAAGAAAACAGTTACAAACTGAAACAGGAAGTGCTTCTGGACCAGTGTTGTTTACAGCTTGTGAAATGGTCTATACCCTATTCATACGCCTATTCATTCTTTTTCTCATGTGAATAGGGTAAAAATATTAACCTTTAGTTAGTGTAAGATGTCAAAAAGACCCAATGTGTTGATTATGTTGTGTTATTTATGCAAATAAGCATGTAATTAGATTATGCACCATTTCCCCTTATTAACAAACAATTAAAAAAAAAATTGTAATGCATTTTTTGTTTGTCTCAATGTAAGTAATCACCTGTCATTTTCATGATGATATCTAAAGGTTAAATTTTTTACTCTATTCACGTGAGAAAAATAATGAATAGGCTTATGAATAGGGTATATTTGGGTCTTTTTCTAAACGTTCCCCTAATGTGATTCTTCTGGGCTTTTGTCCCCTTACTCGGGACATATTGCAGATAGAAAATCAATCAGTTGAGTTTGCTTCTGTTGCTATTGTTCTAGGTTGACCCACATTTTGGCTTAAAGGTTTAGTTCACCCCAAAATGAGAATTATTTCAGCAATTACTCTCCCTCATGTTGTTCTGTGAGACTTTCGTTCGTCTTTGGAACACAAATTTTTGATGAAATCTGAGAGCTGGGTCACTCCTCCATAGGCTTCTTAAGGAATCGAAACTAGCCGGCCCAAAAGTTATGAAAGACATCGTTAAAATAATCTGAGTGACTACAGTGGCTTAATCTTAAGTTTATCAAGTGTCGAGAATACTTTTTGTGTGCAAAAAAAAACAAAAAAAAAAACACGTTATTCAACTATTCATTTCCTTCTCTGTTGGCCTCGAGATTTCACGTAAACTATGCAAAGCTTCTATAGGTTGTACGTCACATGCATTACACACATGACCAGCATCGGCCAATAGTGAGCCTACGTGGGGCGTTTTTTGCGCACAAAAAGTATTCTCGTCTCTTGAGCCAGATGTAGTCACTCGGACTATTTTAATGATGTTTTAAATAACTTTAGGCTGGCCAGTTTTTATCCCTTAGAAGCCTAGGAGGAGAGATCCAACTCCCAGATTTAATCAAAAATATCTTAATTTGTGTCCCGAAGATGAACGAAAGTCTTACGGGGTTGGAACAACATATGGGAGAGTAATTACTGACAAAACTTTAATTTTGGGGTGAACTAACTGTTTAAAATGACTGGACTATTGGTCAGCAGTTTCAGAAAGCCGCCTCCTTCCCCAGCTCCACCTGTATAGATTCTGCTGTGGGTAATTTATGCACATTACAGTGTGGTTGCCTACAATAAAAAGTTAAATGACTGCGGCTGAAGAAGCGGAGAGAGAATCCAATAGCAAGCACTAATTGAATTATACAAACAGGTAATCCAAGGCAAACAACAGAACAAGGACCTCAGGACAGGAACCAGGACAAGAAACCACTACAAAGCAACAGCACACATTACAACTAGAGATGCACCGATTGACCGACGCATGACTGGCGCATAAAATGCCGATTTTATGCCTGTCAAATGTACCCGGGCGCCACATGATTAACATTGTGCAACGTCAGTATCACACATGCACACGGAACGCATATGTGGAAACCTCATGAATTACGGCCGTTTCACCCCTTATGGGCTCTATGCACGGCGGTATTTCCGGTGAAGCATTAGGGATGCTCGATAACTTCCGCCGATCGTAGAGTCCAATGCAATACCGAGAATTTATATTGAATTTTATATTCCATGGTTATACTAAAGAAACGTTAGTCACAAAAACAGATAAAACAGACACCCCTCGTTGTGTTTATGCTTCTTTTTAAAATTATATTAAATAAATATAACTATATATAAAATTACATCTAAACGTATGCACGTTTCATTTCAAAGACTGGAGGACAGTAAATTTTGAAGACTCTGCCATAATCCCGTTTTCCTCGGTTTTCCTCCGCTTTAATCTCCACAACCGGAAATGGACGAGCATCCTTGCGTCAAATGCGGAATTTATGCGTGCATATAGCCCATTTACACCGTAAGCGTGAGCGGCATGTTAATCAATGAGTGCATTCACACCGGAAACAAAAGCAGCGTGTGAGCGTCAAGATGCATTCACACTACACGTGACCAAGCAACACGATACCATTCATTTTCAATGGTGAGCGGGCGACATCCGGCGACATGCGCGGTCGCGACCGTTGGTGACTGGATGGGTCTGACGGCATGAAAAAGTTAAAGGGTTAGTTCACCCAAAAATGAAAATTAAGTCATTAATTACTCACCCCCATGCTGCACCAACCCCGTAAGACCTTCGTTCGTCTTCGGAACACAAATGAAGATATTTTTGATTAAATTTGAGAGCTGTATAACTACCACATTGGCTCCTAAGGGACTGCCTCTTGACGGCCCAGAAAGTCAATGAAGAAAATGTTTAAATATCCCAAGTGACTACTGTGGCTCAACTATATGTTTATCAAGCGACACGAATACTTTTTGTGCGAAAAAACAAACAAAAATAACGAGTTTATTCGACTATTTATTTTCTTCCTTGTAGGCCAGAAACGAGATTTCCTTAGATTTCCACGACACATGCGCGAGAATTGCGATCTGAAGTAGTGTAAGCTGGTGTAAGCAGATCGCAATTCTCGCGCATGCGTCGTGGAAATCTAAGGAAATCTCGTTTCTGGCCTACAAGGAAGAAAAGAAATAGTCGAATAAACTCGTTATTTTTGTTTGTTTTTTCGCACAAAAAGTATTCGCGTCGCTTGATAAACATATAGTTGAGCCACAGTAGTCACTTGGGATATTTAAACATTTTCTTCATTGACTTTCTGGGCCGTCAAGAGGCAGTCCCTTAGGAGCCAATGTGGTAGTTATACAGCTCTCAAATTTAATCAAAAATATCTTCATATCTTTATATCTTCATTTGTGTTCCGAAGACGAACGAAGGTCTTACGGGGTTGGTACAGCATGGGGGTGAGTAATTAATGACTTAATTTTCATTTTTGGGTGAACTTACCCTTTAAGAAATTTTTAACTTTATGCAAGTGAAGAGCGATTTTCGCAAGCGCCACTCTTCAATGCTGAGTCTGACCGAGGCAAGTTGAACGAAAAGCTAATTTTAGCAGTCAGAAACTGTCCTATAATTTATTATATCTCCGTGTACATACAGTGGTGTTCACCGCACTGACTCCATGACTGAATAGTTTCGGGAACCCAGACCGGTATTTGCCCAATTGCTGCAGTTAAATAGCTGCGATGGCAAAGAGCACTCACTGTTTCTCGTTCATCTTTAATATTGTGTATTTTATGTACTGATTCCATTTATTTTTAGACTTTTCCTTCCAAAATATTTGTTTATAGCAGCAATAAAACGTATTTGTTGTCTAATATAGAGTAACATCTGTGAATGTCACTCACAAACATTACTAGGCAACCAGAAGTGGGAGCGCCCTCCAGCGCAACCACTGGCGACCTGCAGCGACAAAGTCGCTTGTATGTGTGAACGGGGCTTTAAGCAGGAACGTCACGTGAGCAGCAGTGAAGCGGTTTCTGCGAAAATGCTCAGAATTAGCATGTCGTGTGTTTTAACAAGAACTGGAGTTGGCTATGTCAGAAAAGAAAATGTACCCATTTAAACTTGTTTATTATTATTGAGTTTGAGCAAAAGTATATGGTGTTTTATAAAAAAAAAATATATATATATATAGAAAATAAATATTTGTGTTATTGAAAATAAAAAAGTGGTTAGAAAAATAAAATCGGAATCGGATAAAATCGGTATCAGCAGGTCAAACTAAATGAAAATCAGAAATCGGAATCGGCCTTGAAAATTGTAAATGGTGCATCTCTAATTACAACATCAAGAACTGACAAAGACTGAACTAGACACAGGGCTTAAATGCACATGCAAACAAGCTTAACAAAGGGCGTGGCTAATAAGAAACACCTGGGAAGACTAATCAACATAACGGGAACTGATGAACCTGAAAAGACAAACCCACACGTGACAAAAAGTTTGATTTTCAGGGAAGCCTTTGTTTTTTTATCGCACTATTGAATTGTTTTTCCTATTTCAAAACATTTGTAACCATGACGTTTCATTCTTGCATAAACAAATTTATTTCCATAAACTTTTTTTTTCTTATGTTGTAGAGCTGTCATTCAGAGTGTGGATGTGTGGCGGCAGTCTTGAGATCCTGCCCTGCAGTCGCGTGGGACACGTCTTTAGGAAACGGCATCCCTATGACTTCCCAGAGGGCAATGCACTCACCTACATTAAGTAAATCGGGCTTTATGTAAGCTGTAATCATATGCTTTACGATGAGGTGTTTGAATGAAGCGCTGTAACATTGTCTGTGTGTTGTAGGAACACGCGGAGAGCGGCTGAGGTCTGGATGGATGAGTATAAACAGTATTACTACGCCGCTAGACCGTCAGCACAGGGAAAGGCCTTTGGGAGGTCAGACATCTCTGCTTTTATCTTTTATACACTGTGTTTTATGTAGATCTGGTTATGGTGAGCTGGTGAAAGGCCATTTTATGAGATTGCCATGATTATATTTACCTCTAAAGGAATAGTCTCATCCAAAATGAAATCTCTGTTGTTTACTCACCCTCATGTCAGTCCAGACTGTGTCAAACAAAAGAGATGTTTAGCAGGATGTTCACGCTGCTCCAAATACAATAAAACTGACTATCAAGCTCCATAATAGTACTTGAAGTAAATACTTGTCAAGATGTGTCATGCCAGGTGGAAAAATCAAACACCAAACAATATACACTGGAAAAAAAAATGGTAACCTGTAATGGCTAACTATATCTATATTAACATCACTGAATCAACCCTAAATACATATTTTCCCTTGTGAAAAAGAAGTGCGCTTAATTGTATTGAATGTGCGTCAAATCATAAGAATAGTTTCAAAAAGCAGTACTTGCAGATAATATAATATCAATGAAATAAAAGGCCACTTAAAGAGCACACTTTCATTACTGTTGAAGCACATGTAAAGAAATTGATTATAATTTTAACTGTAGTTTATTTAATATTACACTTAAAGGTAATATATTTTACCATTATCATTACAAATGTTTAATTGCATATATTTTTACATACATGGTGTAACGATCACCAGCTGGAGTGCCCTCGAGAGCCACCAGAGGGTGCTCCAGAAAGACTATGATCACTTCCTCAAAAACTACATTTCCCATCACACACTGCCTGGACTTATTATCACCTGTGTCTCATCAACTTGTTGGTCTCTGATTGCATTCACCTCATCACCCTGTTAGTCCCTGTCTATTTATTCCATGTTCAAACACTCACTCATTGCGAAGTTTTGTTGGTGTCCACTGCATGTCTGAGCATTTACCTGGTTTCTGTATTTCGCTTTGTTCCCTGCCTTGTATGTTTTGTTTGTTTGGATTGCCTACCGGGACTTTGACCTATTGTTTACCTGTTCGACCACGATTCTGGATTACCCCTTTATATTATAATAAAAGCTGCGTTTGGATCTAAACTTGCCTTTCTCAGAGCAGTGACTCATGACACATGGCACTTTTAGTTTACCATAAAAGCTTGCCAGTACATTTAGCGTATTTCAAATACAATTGAAGTAATTATGAAATTACATAAATATGTACTTAAGATCTACTTAAATATGTAAAAAAAACAAAAACACTCTTAAGTTCAAATAATTCAATTTAATATTAATTTAATATATTATACTTTTTTTCATTTAGTTTTAAATAACACACAATTAAGGGAATGAAAACATTACATTATTACATACAAACTTGAGTCTATTCGGTAACACTTTACTTTAAGGGGTGTGCATAAGACTGTCATGACACCTTCATAATCATGACATGACACATTTCATGAATATGGAAGAGGGTTTGTGCATGTTTATGACAACTGTCATTAAGTGTCATTCGATTAATTATGACATTTTTAATGCAAATATGACATTGTTTGAGATGTCTCTGTTATGACAACTTAACATAATAAACCAATACATCATAACCTGTCAATGTCTTGGTAATGTAATGACACAACCTTTCATAAATATGTCATAATCATGTAATGACACTTAATGACAGTTGTCATAAACATGCGTAAAAATCCCTTCATATTCATGACGTGTCATGTCATGATTATGAAGGTGTCATGTCAATCTTATGCACACCCCTTCAATTAAAGCGCTACCGTATATTCTTTAAAAGTATATTATACATTTCTGAAAGTAGTGCATTTCTTTTTCACAAAGATTTATACCAACAAAACTTAATTTTATTTTAAACTCATTCGATTTTTAGTGGATATACACAATATTCTCATACTAAATTGCTTGATCGAAACTGTGCACAAGCAGTACAGACTATTTTATGGCACTTTTTTATCTACTGTCATTGTATGGAAAAAAGCTCTGTGAACTTTCTAGAGAAACATGTGTGTGAGTCAGATGATGATCTTTCATTTCTGAGTGAACTTTTCCTTTAAAGTGCTTCTGTCTTTCTTCACAGTATTGCAGATCGGCTTGCACTACGACGGAAGTTGAACTGTAACTCTTTCCGCTGGTATCTTGAGAATGTGTACCCTGAACTTAAGTGAGTCGTGTTCACTAGACTGTGCCTGTCTCTGATGGGCTGCCAGACACAACCTGGACTTTTTGTATTCAGAGGGAAATGCCATTTAACCCTCTCAGGTCACTGTTCTGAACATGTTTTGTCATTCATGCTTGTGTTTGTCAGAATCCCAGAGCAGGAAGAGGTGTACAGTCTCCTGAAGCAGGATGGGTTGTGTCTGGAGAGCCACGGCACAGACAGTCTGGGTTTGGCAGAGTGCAAGACCACACCGAGCATACCGGCCTCACAGGTGAAGCTTTAACTGACTGAAAGTAGCATTTAATAACTTAACAATATTTTTAGTAATACATAAGGAGCATTGGCATTTTTGGTTTCAAAATAGTTCTGTTTTCCTGTAAAAATTGAAAGTGTTTTTCCTGTGAGTAAGAGTATAAAGTTACAAAACTAATACTAGGCACTGATTTTGTTTGGTCATTGTAATTGCAATACACTCTATTTCTTTACATTAATTTTATGTTCGCTTTTTTTTTTTTTTTTTTTTTGACCATTAAAGGTTGTTGTTTTTTTTGTTTGCATAATTTTAAATATTGTATATTGCATTTTTTTAGATGTAGTGTAGTTAGAGTGTACTAGGCATTGGCAATGATTTCCTGATTCAATTTTGATTCCACCATCTTAAAATTATTTAGATCTGTTTTGTTTTGTTTTCATTTACAATGTCAACAGACCTTTTTCAGTTATTACCTAACTGCCTTGTGCATTATGTGCACTCTAATTGCAACACTCTCCATGTTCACATTATTTTCACATTTGCATTTCTCACAAATATTTTTGGCCATTTTGGCCATTAAAATACCTGTACAAAGCTAACATAATTCAGTGACATGGAGAAGAGGAGAGGATTTTATGTGGAATTAAATGCAATTCAGAGATTTGAGAAGCAAATTTAAAAACTCCAAATCAACTCCATGGCAAATAAACAAATAAAAATTCAAAAAGTCAATTTTTGAGATTATGAGTGTGATTCACATACAAATTCTGCATTGCTATACACTCACTGTCCACTTTATTAGGTACACCTTTCTAATACCGAATTAAACCCTCTTTTTCCTTCAAAACTGCCTTAATTCTTTCTAGCATAGATTCAACAAGGTGCTGGAAACATTCCTCAGAGATTTCGGTCCATATTGACATGATCCTATCACACAGTTATAATATCACCACATCCCAAAGCTGCTCTATTGGATTGAGATCTGGTTTGAGTTTAGTGAACTCATTGTCATGTTCAAGAAACCAGTTTGAGCTGTGTGATGGCACATTATCATACTGGAAGTAGCCATTAGAAGTACACCGTGGTCATAAAGGGACAGACAGGGTCAGCAACAATACTCAGGTAGTCTGTGGTGTTTAAACAATGCTTAATTGGTACTGAGAGGCACAAAACGTGCCAAGAAAATATCCAACACACCATTACACCAGCAGCCTGAACCGCTGATACAAGGTCGGATGGATCCATGATTGGTTATTTGAGTTACTGTTGCCTTTCTATCAGCTCTGACCAGTCTGGCCATCCTCCTCTCATCTGGCATCAACAAGGCATTTTCACCCACAGAACTGACGCTCACTGGATATTTTCTCTTTTAGGACCATACTCTTTAAACCTTAGAGATGGTTGTGCATGAAAATCCCAGTAGATCAGCAGTTTCTGAACCACACTCAGACCAGCCCATCTGGCACCAATAACCATGCCATGTTCAAAGTCATTTAAATCACCTTTCTTCACCATTCTAATGCTCATTTTGAACTTCAGCAGATCGTCTTCACCATGAAAGGCCGCATTAAATTATGGAATAATTGTTAAAAAATAAATAAAATAGGCGTATTTGTGGAAAAAATCTAATATTTGAGTTACATAAAAGCTTTTTATTTGTTTTCTTCCTAATTGTCCTTGAAATAGTGGTCAAGCCATTAGTAAAGTCAGCGTAGAGCAAAGTAAGAAACAGCGCAGCCAACGTTTATGAGTGTTGTCAAAGACCCGGTACTTCGGTACCAAAGTCGGTACCATTTTTTTTTAAACGTCGCGCCACGACTTGGCAAGTCCAAACTTTGCATTCTTAGTATTGAGGAATGCCCCATGTCCACATGCATTGCGTTGCTGCCATGTGATAGACCTTTCTCACAACTTCCGTATTTGTGACCGGAAATACGCAATTGTCGTGGTAGTCTTCTTCCGCTCCATTCCTAACAGATAGCGCCGAAGGAAACTAGTGAGAGTTGTTGCGTACCGATCTTTTTGGTTATTCCCAAAAGCAACCATACCTGTCGTTTTCATTCCTTCCCTCGTCAGTTCCCTGTCGATGAAGTTCGAAGGAACTGGATTCAGGCAATCTGGTGGGATGTTATTGATCCTGTGATCTTCTGTACTTCTCATGTCACCATTCACTAATAAGCCGTCATTGTTTGTTTATTTTTTATGTTTTGTGTATTTTTGAACGTTAGTTCATGTTCAACTTTATTAAGATATTTGTATCCAGCGGAATAAGCACATAAAAATATACACCACAATATAAAACAAGATAAGAACACACAACAGTGGGCTACATATAAATTTAAAATATTAATATATACCATTCTGAGTATTTAACAATCTGAGTGTACAAGGGATAAATTAATATTTGTATAATTTTTCTTCATCTTTGATCGTTCTATAGCAACAGCAGTGCAAAAAATTCAGGATAACTGTTGAATAAAACTGACAGACTTCTTTCTGGTATTCACATTAAAATGCAGTTTATTGTAAATAATACTCCCTAAATATGAATAACTTTCCACACTCCACCTTCTTACCTTTAATGAACGTATATTGGGAAGAATGAGCTTCAGTTCTGAAATCAATAGTCATATCTTTGGTCTTAGATACATCAGCTGCAGACAAGCATCACCACAGTATTTTACAAAGTCATCAACAACTGGACCATGACAAGTTTACATTTTTTCGAACACTGTAAAAAAAGATTTTTTGGTTAAGTAAATACTAGTGAAAAAACCCAATGTAATTTACTTGAAAAAGTTAGTTCAGGCAAGAATTTAAAAAACTAAGTAAATTCCATATCAGTACTTATTTCAAGCGAGTATAAATGAAAGTGTAATATCAACTCAATAAAATTAAGTAAAAATTACTCAACTTTTCTGATACTAGGGGGTTCCCATCATGCACTGGACCTTGAATAATTAATGAGGTTCATTTTTCACTGGTTTCCAGCTGTATTTACACTGTTTAATCATTGATTTTTGTTTTTAGTATTAGTAAATTGCCATTTTGTGACATTTCGAGTACATTTTTTGCTTAAAACGACACATTCAAACACAAAAACGATCCATCAAATGTTACCACCATTGTGTATTGTCTACCAAGTATTGAGGTGTTTGCATTCACATAAGGCTTAAAGTCTGACATGATGTATATATAAATTACTTAGATGATCTAAGTAAAGAACATACTATAAATGACTAATAAAATTCAAGATAATTGTTTTAGTGAAGTGTAATACAAAGGCAAAGGAAATCGGTATTAATCAACCTTTTACAAGCTGAGTTAAACTTACTTATTTTTTGTAAAGTTTACTTAATTCCACATTCCAAGTAAATTTAACTTAAAGAATTCAAATTAAAGCTACTAGGTTTTTACTTGGCAAATCTTTGTAAATTTACTAGCATTTTCTGAGTGAGATCGTTTAGCAAGGTTTTTTCAAGTAAATCCTGCTCTAAATTTTTTACAGTGAAGTTGTGAAGACTCTCTGATCAATTTTCTCCTCCCAGAGTAGGTTTTTCTAATGTGTCGACAGTTGACGGGAACTCCGTTTCCACAACGATTACGTATTTCCGTTTTTTGTGAAAAAGGTCTATCGGCTGATTACATATTTGTGTTAACAAGCTGTTGAACACGTTTACCTGATAAAGTGTGTAACTTATCTATATAACTCTACACCTGCATTACTCGCCCAATAATTTGTCTGTATCTTTTTTTTTTAGAAGTGGACCCTGATTGAACCACAGATCCGTCAGCATGACCAGTGTTTGACCATCACAGCCTTCACTGCAGGGTCAAAGGTCAGACTGGAGCCTTGCAACACCAAAGAGTCCAGACAGGTGTGTTTATGTGTATCTGACAGATGGGCAGCTCGAGTTTTGATGACCCACTGAGAATGAATCATATGATGCCTGCATGTTTCAGAAAACTATTAGCTCTCGGACAGCGCTAGTGTTCTCTGTGGAAGTTATGTCAATTTGAGTGATTTTCTGTTGTCATTTCTAGGTGATTGTTCAACGTTATTCCTCTTTGTCTTAATATCCTCTCTCATTCTCTGTCATGATAGCTGCATTTTTTCTTTTTCTCTTTGAATATAAATCCTCTGCCATCAATCTGAAACAAACAATCTGATGAAATCTTTCATCAGACTGACCTCTACCTCATTCATGTCCACTCATTCATGTGTGATATCTCCTAAAGTCTGAACATGCCTCACAAACAGATCAAATTCCATATAGAGAAGATTTGCTTTACTCTTGGCATCTCTCCATATGATGAGACCATTATCAAAAATATCTATTTTGTTAGTAATTGTTATGCATTACATGCATCACATTAATTCTGTGGGTGAGTCTGTTGTTTAAGCTGCTCAGTAAACTTTGGAAGTCAATTAGCGCTATTCAAACCCTTACTGATCTGCTTACTTTGTCTCAAAATAATTCATTGCATTTATATAGCACCTTTCTGGACACTCAAAGCGCTTCACATAGAGGGGGGGGATCTCCTCAACCACCACCAGTGTGCAGCATCCACCTGGATGATGTGACGGCAGCCATATTGCGCCAGAACGCCCACCACACACCAGCTTACTGGTGGAGAGGAGACAGTGATGAAGCCAATTGGTATATGGGGATGATTAGGAGGCCATGATGGACAGAAGCCACTGGGAAAATTTGGCCAGGATGACGGGGTTACACCCCTACTCTTTCGAAAGACATCCTGGGATTGTTAATGACCACAGAGAGTCAGGGCCTCGGTTTCATGTCTCATCCGAAGGATGGTGCTCTTTGACAGTATAGTGTCCCCATTACTATACTGGGGCATTAGGACCCACACAGACCACAGGGTGAGCACCCCCTGCTGGCCTCACTAACACCTCTTCCAGCAGCAACCTGGCTTTCTCAGAAGGTCTCCCATCCAGGTACTAACCAGGCTCAGCCCTGCTTAGCTTCAGTGTGCAACCAGTCTTGGGCTACAGGGTGATAAGGCTGCTGGCAAAGTGTAGTGAAAAAATAATTCCGAATGATTTAAAAAAGGTTTATCATTTTTTTGTTTTTTAGCGTGTAATGTTGTTGTTTGAGCATTAAAAAGGCACCATTTTGACATTGATACCATTGGGAAAAACTGCCATATAGATATTTTTAATATTATCTCATAATTTGGCGGACGGTTTATTAGGCTGTTGTCACTTTAAGACCTGATGCATGGATCAAACATACTGTTACACATGTGTTTTCTTTCTCAACTGTTTGTTAAAACATTACTTAAACTTAAAAATTATTGACTGTGTGTGTATTTGACTGTTTAAGTGCACTAAGCAGCAACAAAGAACTCAGTTTAGTCCTGAGAGGAGGATATGTGCCGTCCTTTGGGAGTGAGAACAAAATCTGCGGGAATGTGTAAAATAATGCAAAATACGCACAATCCCACGCCGAAATTCAAGCTCTGTAACACAATATTCATCAGGAGCAAATGAAAGGAGTGAGTGAGGAGAGACAGATTTGTGTGTTACTCGCTGTTGGCGAGATGAGAGAGAGAAAGCGCAGATGATATTGTGTATCTATTCTGCAAAAAAAAAGTATTGGAAGAGTTTCAGATATTTAAGGATTGATGTGTAACAAAACACTTTTGAAAACGGGTTTCATAGCGTCTAATATGTCTATAATGATGCATCACCATCTAGTGGCCTGGCAGCAGGATGCAGCACTTTTAGTTGTTTTCGTGGATCCGTATGAATGAAGATCAGTGGTGTCGTCTGTATATGGAAAACTTAAAGGAGAAACGTATCTTTTTTTAAGCATATTGTTGTCGTGTAAACGTACTCTTGGTAAAAACGGGCACAGGGAAAACATATCCAAAAATCAAACAAAGCACGTGCAATAGAAGTAACATTTTCGATTCCCCAAAGAATCTTTCAGTTCTTGAAAAATATATAAAGAACCTTTTGAGGAATGGAAAGGTTCCATGGATGTTAAAGGAACATTGATGCCAATAAAGAACTTGTATTTTTAAGTGTATTCTGTACTTGTGGAAGGTGCCGTCTGTGGGGTGTGTGTGTTACTGGTTGAGTATAAATGTGATAAACCTGTCCCCACCTTTTCTGTTCCTCCTGTAGAAATGGAAGCCCCGAGGGCCGGCGTTGCAACACATGATGAGTGGCTTGTGTCTGGATAGCCAGCCTCCTTCAGGCCCACCGCTCATCACACAGTGCCGCCCCCTGGTGGCCAGCCAATCCTGGGAGCCGCAGCTGGTCACCTGACTTGCAGAGCTCACAGGGAGGGCGGGAAAAGGGGAGGAGTTTCGTAAGTTTTGCTGAGCTAGAGGTGCCGTAGGAAAACGTTTGCACACTGTTTTAGTTGAAGGTGCTGATCTCAAACGAATCCAACATGACCATGTCCAAAACATCTGACCTCATATCTTCATCATGGAGTGGCTGAAGAGGGAAAATCAACATTTTGCCTGTCGAACCGAAGCCTGAATGGTCTCAGAGCTTTCACTGTCCAGTGTTCTGGGTTTCTCAAAAACAGTCTCACACGGCATGGTTTTGTCAGTTGACAGGAGTGCTTTTAAATGTTGTGTTAAGGCAGGGGTTGGCAAGTTCGGTCCTAAAGAGCCGCTGCCCTGCAGAGTTTGGCTCCAACACTGAAAAAAACCCTCTCCTGCCTATAGCCTTTGTAAACATGAAGACATTGATTGGCTTGTTCAGGTGTGTTTGATTAGGGTTGGAACTAAGGCCCTGTTTACACGAGAACGCTCACGGGTGAAAACGTAAAACGTTTTCGCTTTCGTTTACACGGCAACAGCGTTTTTAAGGCTCAAAAACGCAAAAAAGTGAAACCACCCTCCAGAGTGGAAATCTTAAAAACGCTCCACCGCCCCGTTCCCGTGTAAACGGTAAAAACGCAAAAGTCTGCTTGACGGTGAAAGTCGTACGCATGCGCGTGGACTTGGTGTTGTTGTAGTATGCACTCCTAGCCGCCTAAAGTCCATACTACATTGAATTTCACACACTTTTGCGTCTCCATTTGCACGCGGATTTCCCACACAAAACGCTCGTCTAAACGCAGAATAAAAAAAGATGACACAACGCCACTTTTGCGTTTTCTCTTCAGGATCGTTTCCGTGTAAACATAGCCTGAATTCTGCAGGACAGAGGCTTGCCTACCCCTGTGTTAAGGTCTCCAACACCAATGAATAGATGTGTATATAAATGCCTTTTACCACATTTCAGACTCATGAACTGTACATTCCCTCATTTCCACAAAGACTGTGTTTGCAGCATTGGCTTCATTAGCTGTTCTCATGAAGGTCTGATGAAGCTCTCATGAAGGTCTGAACTGTTTCCCCCATCGCTGTGGAAGGGTTTCTGCTTGATTTGTTTAGTATTAGGTTGGGATGAAGTGCAATGCTTTGAGATGAATCTACACATGCCATGGAAACTGTTGTTCAGCGGCAGAAAGACTTTACGACTTCGAGAAGTTTCTCCTAAACTACAGTCAAAGATTAGCAGTAGAGTTGGCTCACTAAATCAGTGTTGAAGATGTTAGAAAAAGAAGGACAGAAATGGCTCTTGAATGGTCCTCTAAACCCAATGAAATAACCAAATGTTGTCAAACAAGCATTGCGATGTCAACTCAAATGAAGTGTAACATGCTTTTAATGAGCTCTTATTCTGCATGGTACTGTACATCAGCACAACGAAAAGGCATTTGCAAACATCTAAAGCCCAAAGACTGTTTTTCCTCTGTCTTATTTGTTTGCCTTTTGAAACTTTGTATTTACTTGAAGCATTTTTTTCATGTTCAACATGTGCTAGGAAGCAGTTATGTTGTTTGAAAAATAAAGACTACCACCAAAAAACAGATAACAAAAAAAAAATTGAGTCTGTCTTTGAACGCTACAGTTCACACACACACACACACACACACACACACACACACACACATACACACACATATCTGGTTTACCATTTTTGGACTCTCCAATGTTGTAATGGTTTTATACTCTAATAAAAACTGTACAGGTCCTTCTCAAAAAAAGTGGCTTGACCTGGGGAATGCGGCACCTGTAGCCCATTTCCTGCACACGCCTGTGCACGGTGGCTCTGGATGTTTCTACTCCAGTCTCAGTCCACTGCTTCCACAGGTCCCCCAAGGTCGGGAATCGGTCCTTCTCCACAATCGTCCTCAGGGTCCGGTCACCTCTTCTCGTTGTGCAGCGTTTTTTTTTTTTTTTTTTTTTTTGCCACACTTTTTCCTTCTCACAGACTTCCCACTGAGGTGCCTTGATACAGCACTCTGGGAACAGCCTATTTGTTCAGATATTTCTTTCTGTATCTTTCCCTCTTGCTTGAGGGTGTCAATGATGGCTTTCTGGACAGCAGTCAGGTCGACAGTCTTATGATTGCGGTTTTGAGTAATGAAACAGGCTGGGAGTTTTTAAAAGCCTCAAGAATCTTTTGCAGGTGTTTAGAGTTAATTAGTTGATTCAGATGATTAGGTTAATAGCTCGTTTAGAGAACCTTTTAATGATATGCTAATTTTTTGAGACATGAATTTTGGGTTTTCATGAGCTGTATGCCAAAATCATCAGTATTAAAACAATAAAAGACCTGCAATATTTCAGTTGGTGTGCAATGAATCTAAAATATACGAAAGTTTAATTTTTATCATGACATTATGGAAAATAATTAACTTTATCACAATATGCTAATTTTTTGAGAAGGACCTGTATATAGTAGGGAAACATGCAATTCCGAACGCAGCCCCTGCGTTTGTACAGCTGGAGTTTGGAGAGTTAAAGATGCCTCAGCTTCGTGCTGTCCTCTGCAGGTCAGATCAACAATCACAAGCAGGAGGACTGAACGTGCGTTTGGACATCGTGCAAATAATACAAATACAATATTTAAGAACATCCAGTCATTTTATGAACATCCCAATCAACAAATAAGAGTTTTAACCTCATCAACAGGACAATGAAAGAATATTTGAATAACTGAATTTTCCACAAAAAAACACATTAAAATACAGTAGTCACAGAAATAGCTGACACACACACACACACACACACACACACACACACACACACACACACACACACACAACATGTTGTGTTTTCATGTTTTATGGGAATCTTCTGTAGACAATGACTTTTATACTGTATAACTATATTGACCAGGGCAGTCTGCAGTGGTCCCATATATTCACCATCATTTAACCCTGGAGAACCCAAGGACCCTTTTCTTCTTTGGAAAATTATGAACAATGCATTAAATTACTGCTATAAGTTCACTGAACACCAAAATATCCACTTTTTCAATTTTAACCATTTATTCCCTATTTTAGGATTAAAAAAATCACAATAACAAATTCTGTCATTGCAAACTATTTTAAATGAAAATAATCAGTCAACCACACAGCGACATTTAACAATGTTTTTTTTTTTTTCTGTTGCTTTATTTGTTGCATGTTA
This sequence comes from Pimephales promelas, assembly GCF_988280905.1. Classification (NCBI taxonomy): domain Eukaryota; kingdom Metazoa; phylum Chordata; class Actinopteri; order Cypriniformes; family Leuciscidae; genus Pimephales; species Pimephales promelas. The sequence continues at coordinate 7,309,207 of NC_142783.1, forward strand.
GAACTGGATTTCAAATGTAAAAACACTTTGGCCAATGGAAACAAAAACACAAGGCCAAAATCACTACCTGAAAACACTAACACTATGGGTCTTTGCTTATCCAAAAATCTGTTCTACTAGAGAGAGGAACTAACACTAGACATTGTGGTAGTCTTTGAAACAATTTATTTTTTTGTTGATGCAGAGAGGAATTGCACATTTTTTCACAGTGCCGGAGTGGCCATACTCCCTGATAAGATATACTACTTTATTAGTCTCTGGCCCTGTACTACTGAGGTAACTTAGTAAAATATATTATACAAATGAAATTATTTCAAGGCTTTAGTCAAATACAGGACTGTCACCATTCTCCATCAAAGTCACTTAAAGAACCAAAGGGTCATTTTTGACCCGACATTTGTTTAACCCAGAGGATCATTTTTGGCCCATTGTTTTTTGAACTAGCTCAGAGTTGCTAATTTATCACAAAAAAAAAAAATATATATATATATATATATATATATATATATATATATATATATATATATATATATATATAAAACGTACTTCTAGGCATTCTGCAAGCAATACAATACTATAGATTAACAAAAAAATATACAATTTTACCTACCGCTGGTTTGCTGAGAAGACAATTTTGTTTGGATAGGTTTAGAGCTCAACAAAACAGCATGTGGTCAGCCATCTTGTTACTACCACTCTGACACTTGTGAGTTCAATATTCATCCACCAGGTGTCTCTATGCAGTGGCCAGAAGTGGCACTCTGTGCTTTCGAAGTTAAATTTAATTTTTACAGTTTTTTTCGATTGCTTATAAGCACAATTTCGAAAACAGGGCCCGGTTTGTCACCTGATATGTTAATCAACAGGTTTCAATGGAAAGTTACTGAATCCCCCTACCATATTTATTGGGGGCAGACCATTTGCTTGGTTGTAATTTGCATTCAAACAAGGCAGAAGGTGTTAACTCAAAGACCACATTCCTTTGTGTGACAGTGATTCCTAAACTTCTTAAAAACCTTATTACCTTTTCTTTTATTACTTTGGGAATGAGACATTATTACCAGTCACCCTGAGACCATCAAAATGATTCTAAACAATCCTTAAAGATGATCAGATTCACATTAAATCCATATTCTTGTGTGAGTTTTCAGTATCATTAACTGAGAGAGTGAAAGAGAGAAGATGCATATAAGATGAAGAGAAAAGGGGGTAGGGTGTCAAATGTTAATTTGCAAGCAATGAATTTGTCTTCAGAGGCCACTGGTCGGATATTTTCTCTTTAACCATTTTTTTTTCAGTCTTACAGCACGGACAAATCACACTAACCCTAGGACTCTTTCGATGTGGAAGAACTGGATATCTATAGTCAAGGAATTTTTGTCTACTTAATCTGCAGCTACTTATGGGTGTTGTCATTAACATTATTTTATTTTTTTTTTTTAAATTAATTTTATTTGTTCCCTTTTTATTTGATAATGCTCAATGTCCCGAAGTGCTATGGTGTGGTGGGTTAGAGGGGAATTAGTAGCCATATAAGTTTTCTTTCTTATTGTACAAAAATGTTGTCAACTTTTTTCAAAATAAATAAAAACACTAAATTACCCAAAAAAAAAAAAAAAAATTTACTGATAATTTACTCATCCCCATGTCATCCAGAATGTCCACGTCTTTCTTTCTTCAGTTGAAAAGAAATTAAGGTTTTTAATGAAAATTAAATTTTCTCCATATAATGGACTTCAATGGGAACCAAACGGTTCAAGGTCCAAATGAGAGTTTCAATGCAGCTTCAAAGGGCTTTAAACAACACCAGACGATGAATAAGGGTCTTATCTAGGACCCTTCGAGTCATGACTCGAAAAAAAGATTTGTTCATTTTGATGAACGAGTTTGAACAGGAGAGTCACGAATGCGCATCACAGAACAGAGCAAGGCGAGTATTTGTGCTTATAAAACTTAAACTTTTTTATTTATTTTTTAAATGACCGATCGTTTCGCTAGATAAGATCCTTATTCATCGACTGGTGTCGCTTAAAGCCCTTTGAAGCTGCACTGAAACTCTCATTTGGACCTTGAATTCCATCATTACTGTTAATGTAGTGAGTGTGTTGGGCTGATAAAAATAACTCCAATTCACCAATACATAAATGAGAGGAAGATTTTATTACATCATAAACAAGAGAATCATGTACATTTATATACCGACATGACATCATGACTTTTGCGAGTTAACTCTCTCGAGTCAAGTGGCGTGTTATCTCCACACATTTTGAGCTATCCACGTGTATCCGCGACGGTGTATGTCTACGCCATTAATGTCCGAGTGATTCCGCGTGTATGTACACGCCGTCAAATGTCCAAAATGTAGATCTACATCTGGGGAGTGATATTTTTTTCTTAGGATGGCGAGGGAGACTCATAAATGCTATTAACCCCAGTGACGGGTAGGTTTAGGGACGGGGTTGATGTAGGTCATATATTTTTATATGTAAGGGTTAATGCCCGACGAGGTGTCCATGGGCTATATGCACGCATAAGTTCCGCATTTGACGCAAGGATGCTCGTCCATTTCCGGTTGTGGAGATTTAAGCGGAGGAGAACCGAGGAAAACGGGATTATGGCAGAGTCTTCAAAATTTACTGTCCTTGTTGGAGAATTCTGCTTGTCCTATGTACATGTGAAAGAAGAGTGCTGTACATGTGAAAGAAGCATGCTGAGCATGTGAAAGAAGCGTGCATGTGATGTAATGCCAAGCAGAAAAAACTAGGGTCTTAGGGCACATGAGGACAGGGACGAGAGAGTGGAAAAGTACCCAAAAAACACTTGTAGCACAGATGCAGGTGTTGGGAGGCACTGGGAGAGAAACAGATTGTATACAATGTAACAATGTGCCACTGGGAAAAGTGTACTGAAACAAGGAGCCCATTGTGTAAAAAGAAATGATACGCATGCGCAAGGAAGTTTGCCCCAATTAAAAATAAAATGATAATGCAGGTGTTTTTAATCTGGGAGGAGTAATAAGGAGGAGCAAGGAGAGAAAAGATAACAATTTGAGCGCTAATTGGCTACCACAAGGTATAAGAAATGAGTGCAGACCATTGTAAGATGAGATGCCTGGCCGACATCTCACTTTGTTGAACTGCTCAATAAAGTTATTCTTCTGAGACCTGAAACCTCGACTCTGAAAGATTTTCTCTGAGAGCTGAACCAGACTTTGAGGATTTGAGTTGGGACTGGAAATCTGCCACAACATAATTGGCGTTGCCAGCCAGGAGCGGGCAGGGGTCAAGCAGCTGTGGTGAGGGCCCTGGTGGAGATCTCACAAAACAAAAACAGCCGGCCGGCATAAAGAGGTAAGCAGCTTTTGCTTATAATTTTGTTTTGTGTGGTCACTACTGGTAAGCTGTCACCCTGGTTAGTAATTGTTTTAAAATATTAGACTCCACCGTAAAAAGAACCTAAAAAGACTAAAATTTAATTGAGAAAAAGGGAAAAGAGAGTCGGGCTTTCGGGTCCTGTAGAAGCGCTTGTGTGTGTGCTGTGAGTGTTGTAACGTGAGAAGTACGTGCGAGTGTGCGTGTAAAGCGTGTGTGTGTGAGCGCTGTAGCGTAACTATTCCAGCACAAGAAAACGCATTTGGCGTAAAGAAGTGCGCTTTTAATGCAAAGAAGTGCTGCATTTTTATGTTTGTTTGTCTTAAAAGCGTGAGAAGCACGCTGTAAATGTAAGAAGTGCATTTACATTATATGTTTTGTTTGTTTTAAAGCGTGAGAAGCACGCTGTAAATGTAAGAAGTGCATTTACATTATATGTTTGTTTGTTTTAATGCGTGAGAAGCACGCTGTAAATGTAAGAAGTGCATTTACATTAAACGTAAGAAGTGCGTTTAAGCGCAGACGTGCGCCAAAAGTGCAAGAAGTGCACTGGGGGGCTGTTAGTCTATTATTTGTATGTTTGTTCCGGGTGTTTTGTTTGTCTTAAATGTAGTAAGTGCACTAAGTGTTCGGTTATTTTTACCAAGTGAGTGGTGAGGAGGGCAGTGTAGAGAGAGGCTAATTATATATAAGTATATGCAAGATGTGCATTAACTTAGGGGATTATTAATAGATTGAGGAATCAGAATAAAATAACTGAGATGAAAAAATATAAACTGATTAAAAGTACAAGAATAATATTATACTTCAGGGGAAGACACAGAGAAGAGGTGCCTTTGAGATATACTGCAAAACAAGTCCGGGCGTATAGCCAATCAGTAAATCACTTGTCAAAATTCTGGGCCTAAAAATGTGTATCAGAGAACAAGAAACATTGGCCACTTGCCAGACTGTAAGCGTTGGGATCCAGACAGAGAAACACAGTTTTTGCTGGACAAGAACTGAGTAACGAAGCATTGTTTCTGCATTTAGTATAAGATATCAAATAACGAGTGAATGTATATGTATGTGTGTATGAATGAAGTCCCGGGTGTGTGAATGAATATACTAACAAACTAAGTGTATCTGAGTTGAGATAAAGAAATAAGGAGGGAGAGAAGTGACAGAGAAAGAGAACATTTTATTCTTTGACATCTTAAAAAAAAAAAAAAAAAAGAAAGAAAGAAAGATAAAAGGAGGAGAGTGAGAGATCATTATGAGGCAGAGGAAAAAAGAATACAGAGAGAAAGAAAGGACAAGGATGCTTTTGAAAATGAGTTTATAGATGACGAAGGGCAGAGGCAGGAGTTAACAGACCAAAAAAAAAAAAAAAAAAAAATAGCTCTTTAAAAAATTGACAAAGATCACAAATTTGAATCATCTTGAGCAAGAATGGATTGGCGTGAATATATATATAATAAAAATAAAAATAAAACAGAATACTCAGACCACACCTGAACAAAATTAACCTTCCAAAAAACATTAGAAATAAAGATAAATCCATTATATATAACATACCTGAAAAGAAATGCGTGAAACACTTGGTCTTTGGGTTTGGGAGGAGCCACGATTTTGAGGAACATGAATATAGTGATTCCGGGGTCAGTACAGCGGGAAAATGACACAATCGTTAAAGATGGACAGGGAGAAGAAATCAGACCAGCACTGGTGGATAATTTGACTAGTTTTGAGAAGCAACCCCAACCATACCAGTGGGTAGAAATTCAAGAAAAAAAAAAAAATTGTAATGATGGACAAATAGAAGGGAAAAATAGACTGAGAAAAACAGCCTATTCTGAACAATAATTTGGCTTTGTCTATTCATGGTTAAAAAAAAAAAAAAAAAAAAAAAAAAAAAAAAGTAAAAGTATGTGTGCGCGCATCAAATGCACAGATTAGGACTGTTTGAAAAATAATGATATTCATTTATGATATTCATTCATAAAGAGAAACTAAAATTATGAAAGAACACTTGTTTCCCTCTCATATAGCACAAGTAAATGGTGACTGTGATCTGAGAAAGAGAGGCAGAAAGGAGGGGCTGTCTGGCTGCAAAAAGATAGTGAGACAGTGTGTGTGTGTGTGTGTGTGTGAGAGAAGACTCGGAGTGAGAGAGCGGAGGGAGGGGTGATAACATCCCGGTGAGGAGGAAGATTGGAGGCAGTTCAGATGTGGAATGCATATGTTGAAAGTGAGAAAGAGAAGCATAGAAGGTGGATGTGGAGGCAAAGGGAAGATGATGATTTGAGACGAACAGCGGAGTTAACCAAGGGAATAAAAAATCATTTTTGGTTGAAAAAGAGAGTTTATTAATGCAGAGGGACAAAGAGAAGAGTTGACCGAACAAATGAGAGATGCATTTTTGTCAAATTTGACACAAATAACAAACCTTGATCAGCTTGAAACAGAGTGGCCTTATATGAATTGGTTTAAAATAATTAAACGTCACATAACTTTTGAGGCCTTGCAGCTGCACCTGGACAAATTTGAGCTGCCCAGATCCCTTCTTCGAGAAGCATTGCCAGTCACCTCAGAGATAAGATTGGATACAGTGTGTGTTCCTTATCTGAAAAGCAACTTGGGCCACATTTGGAACCTTGTAATAGGCTCATGTGCAAGACCGGTAAAGTGAGAAAGCAACACAATTTTCCAAATAGAAAGATCAGGAGAAGTTAAACCAGCATTGAGGGACAATTGGACTCTGGACAAGATAGCGGTGATGGTAGTACTGAGAAATAATCCTGATCAAATCCACCACTTGTTAATAGAAATATACCACGGTAAGGGAAGATTTGGAAGAGGTGCCAATTATAGCTTGAAATGCTACGCAGGTCAGATAAGCTAAACAAAAGGGGGCACAGGGAAAGGAAGATATTAACCAAAAGAGAACAAAATGTAATAATTGATTTATTTAAACCATTAAAACTGCCACTTTGTACTAAAGAGGAATTAAACATAAATATAACCATGCTGGCATGGTCATGAGGTGAAACTCTCTCCATCTCTCACTTATCATCACAGGGTAGGAGAAATAGCTGTACGGGGTCGCTGGTTTGGAGACAAACGAGCCTGGGACTTCGAGTTGATTTGCCTGGGGGAAGACATCATTTGGCAGAGCAGTAGCAGAATAGAAAAGGGAGAGGTGACATCGGGGCCATTATCTAAGGTACTAATACAAGTCCTTTTGAAATATTTTGAAAAAACAAAACAGACAGTTATTGATAATAACCTCAGTGACTTTGAGCAATTAAAAGTATAGAGACAAGTGCTGTGGTAATGGCTTCGGGGTCACCTCAAGCAGAACCTCCTGTAGAGCAATTGGCAACGCAGTATCCAATATGCAAAGATGTCATTAAAGACTTATCAAAAAAGTGGGAGAAGAGAACTAAAAAATTTAATACTAAATGGCCAGCAGAGGGAACATTTGATTTGGCAATGTGTAGAGAAATGGGAGCCCTTATAAAAAACCACAAACCCCAAGATAAAAGCAAGAAAAGACAGGCAAAGCGTGAACACGAACAGGAGATATTAAACTTATTTAGAGATGTGGGCATACGGCTGGCAAAAGAACTGAGAGATAAAGTAGGAAGTAAAAAAGGTGAACTAGATACCCCACCCCCGTATGCACCGCCCTTTGATGTGACTGGCAAGCAGTTGCCCATGATGAGTGGAACGGTGCAAATACAGGGCCATGTTGAGTTTGATGACGACGAAAGAAAGAGTGAGACAGAAGAAGAAGTCAAATCTGAATCAGAAAGGGCAGAGGTTGCAGGCCTGCAGAACACTTTTGAGAAAGCAGTAGTTGCAGACAGACAGGAGCCATATAGAGAGAAAGGAGCTACAGGTGTGAACAAAAACTTAGAGTGGGTAGATGACAGCTGGGGGCTGCCTACCAACCAACAGAGGAATCCCACAAAGACAATTAGATATCCTGATCTGTCCAGAGTATTGGAGGAATTCGGAAAGACGGGAGGACGGATGCTAGAGCCGGAAAGCTGCTACTCCCAAGAAATGGAAAAGATATCAAGGAGAAAAAAGGAAAAAGGTATTCAGCCCACCAGCCCCAGTCTCGCGGAATTGGGGCAGCGACTTAGCAAAGCGGAAGTTGAGATTGACCACGAAATACAACAGCTGAAACAGCAGGAGAGACAAGAAAATTACAGAAGATCACAAGAGCACTGCTCAAGGCCCCGCTCTGTCAGCCCTGGTGGAGAATTCAAACGTGTGTCAGGAACCCTCCGGCTGGAAGATATGGCTCAAAGTGAACCTCGTTGGATTCGAGGGTGTGACCTGAGGGAAAGACCTGTCTCAAGATTCAACTTAGACTATGAGGAAGGGGACTTCATCGAGAAATCAAGACAGTGCCCCATCTTGATTAAAGGACAACAAGGACAGTATATTCCATGGGCAGGTCAAGACCTGGAGGGGCTGATCTCCCGCCTACCAGACTTACATGAGGGAGCAGGGAAATGGATCAAGATACTGGAAGAAGAAACAATGGGAAAAATCCTAGCTGTAGGAGATATTAAGGCCCTGCTTGCAAAATGCATTGGAAGCACCAAGATGAACGAAATACTGAAAGCTACAGGAATTGGTGGTGCAGTTGATTCAGTAAACATGGATCATATACCCCTGAACACCTACAGGACCAATATGTGGCATGCCCTTCGACAGCGCTATCGAACCCAACTAGACCCAAAGATGCTAAAAGGGGAGCCTATAGGAGATGAAGAAAATCCTATCTCCTATGTCCAGAAGCAGGCACGGAGGTGGAAGCAGGAACTGGAAAGAGACCCAGAAAGAGACGAAGTCATAAAAGCACTTTTCAGATCTGCTGTAATAGATGCTATGCCTCCTGCAGTAAAAACCAAACTGGAAGATGTGGTTGGACTACGCTCAAAAACATCAAGGGAATTTAGTGACCATGTGGCTCATGCTGTGGAACAATACCGGAAAAATGAGCAGAAATTGAAAAATCAGGAACGAGAGCTTCAGAGAAGACTGACCCAACTGCAGCTGGACGAACTGATAACTAAGAAGAAAGTTCAAGCTGCCATGAAGGAGTCTAAAGACCCATCTGCAGTAATGGCTGCTGTAAACATACCAAGCCAGATACCACAGCCACAAGTGGTGCAGCAGACACCACAGGTCATACAGCAAGCACCAGTCCACATGGGTCAGCCACAAGTGGTGCAGCAGACACCACAGGTCATACAGCAAGCACCAGTCCACATGGGTCAGAATACCCTACATAATGTCAGCCATCCACAGCAATCTAATGCGCCCATAGTGATCTATGTACCTGAGCAGCAAGGCAATAGAAACCAAGCAATTCCTGCACCAGGAAGAGGAAGAGGGAGAGGACGAGCCTACAGCAACCAGCAGAGAAACATGAACCAGTCTAACATATGCTGGGGATGTAATGAATCTGGACACATCAAAAGAAACTGTCCAGTTAACCCATGGCCCAGAGACGAACTACAGATGCAACAGCCTTGGTCACAGAGACCCATAAGCCAGCAATACCAAGCACCAGGACCAGTATCTGGACCAGTCAATCCATGGCGTGGCCCAGACCAAGGATACTAGGGGTGCCCAGAGAATCCTACGGGGAGGAGTCAGCTGCCTATGATATCAACGAATGCTGACCAAGAACCAATGATGAAGATTGAAATAGAGAACAGAATGGTACCAATTATGCTGGACACAGGGGCAACTTACACATCTTTAAGTCCAAGCTATGCATCACACCTCCCCAAGTCTGGAAAATACGTCAAGACAGTAGGATTCTCGGGACTAACGCAAATGGTACCAATGACAGCCCCTGTCCGCATCAAAGTCAAAGACTCTGAGATCAAGATCCCAATACTGATATCAGACCAAACACCAGTCAATCTATTGGGTAGGGATGCTATATGTGGATTTAAGTTGCAAATGTGGTGCTCACCTGAGGGAATATACATAGAAAAGGCAAGGCTTAAGCAAATGGTAATGGTAATGGTAGGAGAGGCCAAAACAGAAAACCTGAAGACAAACATATATTGTTTAGGAAACATACAGGAGGGAGTGGAACTTACATTGGGAAAATGGGGCAGATATATCAGAGAACAGTTTGACAAATCAGCTGCCCCCGAAATTGAATTTCACTGCACAATGAGATATGACCCTTCAAGAGATAGCAGAATAGAACAAGAATGGTTAGAAAGAACAAGGGAGCAAAATGTGAAATTAACATCAAAATCAATTATTTTAGGCCCAGCAGGAGCAGCCTTACATGTTGAGAGCAATGACTTCACAAAAACATGGTTTAAGGTAGAAAACTCAGTTCCTCATGTCACCTTGTATGTGAATGAAGGTAGTCAGGCACAAGACTTCATGGCCCCATGCTAAAAGAGGCTGCAGAAAAACAGTGGAGAGACACTGAGAACCCCTACATTTTTCAAACAGATGACATGCGGTATCTAAAAATCCTGTGTACAACAGAAATGGTAGGAATTCAACAATTGATAATTGAAGAAACAGAAGAAGACAACCTTATGTCTAGAACAAAAGAATTGATGCTAGAAATGGAAAAATAGTTACCATCAAATTTATGGTCAACAAATGACACTGACGTAGGGCTTGTAAAATCAGCAAATCCTATTAGAGTTCAGGAGTGCTGATTGAAACCGAGAGTTTTTGAAATACCCCTATTTTGCCAGTTGAAAAAGCGAACAAAGCAAAATGGAGACTAGTGCATGATAGAGGGCAGTTAATGATGTAGTAGAAGATTGACCAGCAGAAGTCTGCATACATTGTTGACAAATGTTCCACCTGCTGCTAACTATTTCACTGTGATTGACCTTTGCTCTGCATTTTTCAGTGTTCCGTTAACAGAAGAGAGCAGACACCTTTTTGACTTCACATATCAAGATAGTATTGCTCAAATGCAATCAAGAGCAACACCCCCTGAGATACACTTATGACAACAAAGGGGGGCAACTAGAGATGCAAACAACATGTGGAGATCAGAATGAAGGACTTATGATAGCTCCTCTACCATTACTAAACATCTTGATTCCTGATGTGCACAGTTTTGATCACTGTGCAAGGGGGGAAATGTTGAGAAAGATAAAAAGACAGGGATTTTGGTCCCCATACTTATGGACAAGGGTAAATGAATTTTCAAATGAATGTGAAATAATGTCAGAAAAGGAACAGCAACCCCAATAGGCTCTATTCCAGAAGGACTTTTCAAGCATCTAGTGATGGATTGTTACAGCCAAGATGGAGACCATATGCTAGAGACGAGGCAGCAGCAGGACTTGAATTAATATTTGTATAGATAACGCCAAATAAGAATTTGGAATGGATTAATTACATATATTACAGTCAGCAGAGATTTATTAATTACACAGATGAAGCACTCCAAGCTCTAGAAGAACAACTAAAAGACACAAGCAAAATGACCTGGCACAACAGACTAGCTCTGAATTGGCTCCTGGCAGAAAACGGAGGTGTGTGCGTAATGTATGAAACTGACTGTTGTACCTTTATTTCTAAGCGGGCACAGCCCCGGATGGATCATTTACTAGGGACATGAAGAAGATATAAGAATTAAGACCGGAAGTTGCTACCAACGCGTGGGAGAGACGGGAGCTTTGGGTATTGGCTTGACTCAATATTTGCATCCTGGAAAGACTGGCTCATTCAGGTGGGAATAATATTAGCAGTATCAGTTGGTGTTTTCTTTCTGTTGTTTTGTTGTGTTGTGCCTTTCCTCAGATCAATGCTGGCCAGTGCAGCTGCCAAACAAATGATCAATGTACCAGTGAGACCATCAGGAGTTGACATTGGATGTGCCAACGAGATTCACCCAAGTGCCCCAGACATGGACGAGCTGGACGAGTTTCTGTAAAGTAACTAACTGAGACCATATGGAAAGATGTAGACAGAGGAACTGTACGTAAAGCGCGGTCACCGATTGTCAAAGAAGGCAAGGGCAGACTCAACTGGTGGTTTAAAAACCCGCTGTCTGCTCCAACACCAGATAGCGCTCCAAGGCAACTTGAGCACCTCTGGCAACGATGGAGCAACCCAGATAGCACTCCAGGCCACCGGAAGCGCCTGCGAAGTTCCTCTGGCACCGTGGGACAAGATAAAGATTGAAAAATGCAGGGAAACACAAAGAAACATGCCCCTTAAGCTGATGGTGTAAAAAGGAGGGTAGGATCTTTTACTCCACTCTAGTCAATGGAGGGTGGAGATGTTTGGTCCTGCTTCTCCTCCAGGGTGCACCTATGTGATGTGGGTTAGATTGGTAAAAGGTGAATGGTCTATATTGACCATATTGGTAGAAGGAGAGAAGACCGACTCATAAAGATGCATCCTGGGCACAATTATTGAGTGTGGGACTAGAGAAAGTCCCAAAGGGGGGCTATGTTGGAGAATTCTGCTTGTCCTATGTACATGTGAAAGAAGAGTGCTGTACATGTGAAAGAAGCATGCTGAGCATGTGAAAGAAGCGTGCATGTGATGTAATGCCAAGCAGAAAAAACTAGGGTCTTAGGGCACATGAGGACAGGGACGAGAGAGTGGAAAAGTACCCAAAAAACACTTGTAGCACAGATGCAGGTGTTGGGAGGCACTGGGAGAGAAACAGATTGTATACAATGTAACAATGTGCCACTGGGAAAAGTGTACTGAAACAAGGAGCCCATTGTGTAAAAAGAAATGATACGCATGCGCAAGGAAGTTTGCCCCAATTAAAAATAAAATGATAATGCAGGTGTTTTTAATCTGGGAGGAGTAATAAGGAGGAGCAAGGAGAGAAAAGATAACAATTTGAGCGCTAATTGGCTACCACAAGGTATAAGAAATGAGTGCAGACCATTGTAAGATGAGATGCCTGGCCGACATCTCACTTTGTTGAACTGCTCAATAAAGTTATTCTTCTGAGACCTGAAACCTCGACTCTGAAAGATTTTCTCTGAGAGCTGAACCAGACTTTGATGATTTGAGTTGGGACTGGAAATCTGCCACAACATCCTCCCGTCTTTGAAACGAAACATACATACGTTTAGAAGTAATTTTATATATAGTTATGTTTATTTAATATAATTTTAAAAAGAAGCATAAACACAACGAGGAGTGTCTGTTTTATCTGTTTTTGTGACTAACGTTTCTTTATTATAACCATGGAGTATAAAATTCAATATAAATTCTCAGTATTGCATTGGACTCTACGATCGGCGGAAGTTATCGAGCATCCTTAATCCTTCACCGGAAATACCGCCGTGCATAGAGCCCATTGTCAGGCTTTAATGGACGACGGCAGGCGTGAACCGGCCGACGCGCAGCGGAATGCCTCCGCCGAAGTCCATTAAAACCTGACAATGGACACCTCGGAGGGCATTAACCCGCTTATACCATGGTTACTTGCCAAATAAAACATTTTTAAAACATTAGTTTATATTTTAATTAGGCTAAATCTAGTTTTTTCAAATAATAACTTGCCTGACGATTTATTTAGTAACTTGATATAGTCCGCTCAGCTTGTAGAACCCTTCAGGTTCAAAAATGCATTTTTTTTTTTCATGAAACACAAAGGTAACGTTAGGCATAGTTATTTTTTTATTACACATAAAACACTATGTGTTAAACTAGTCTACACTAACTACCGCTGTAGATCGACTCTCCGATGCTGGAGTGGAGATCCGTCAAATAATGTCGGTGACATCGATGCGAGAGCAGTCTGCGGGCTTACTGGGCTCCGTCAGTCCGTGAGAGACTGACGAAATAACGTCATAAATAAAAACGTTATAAAAAAACGTTATTTCGAAATAACGAAAAGTCGCTCATTGTTGTATTAGTAGGCTATGTAATATCTACAGGGGTTGGACAAAAAAACTGAAACACCTGGTTTTACTACACAATAATTTGTTAGAATGGTGAGGGCCTCATTTTGCATCCAAATACAGCACCAATTGACAGATAGAAGTCCTTCACAGTGACCAGAGGGATTATGAGCCGTTCCTCTTCCAGAACAGTGTCCAGGTCACTATATGATGCTGGTGGACTCGCTCCTCCAAAACACCTCAATAATATTCAGATCTGGTGACTGTCAGACCATGGGAGATGTTCAACGTCACTTTCATCTTCATCAAACCCTTCTGTCACAAGTCTTGCTGTGTGTGTTGGTGCATGATCATGCTGATACACGGTTTGAGCATCAGGTGCTCATGATCCTCCAGAAGGGTTTGGTTGTCCTCGGCAGTGTCGTGTCCATCAAATACAATCAGGATTGTCATGATATTGGAGCTCAAACCATCACTGATCCACCCGTGCTTCACTCTGAAGATTGGCCGCCAGGCATATAGATGTGAAACCTCCAACATTGGCCAGTGTTTCAGTTTCATTGTCCAACCCCTGTAACTTGTAAAGCTTTTGTTCATATTACGATGGAAGGAGACTCTGGGAGACTCTCTGCACGCTGAATTCGTTTTGTCATCATGAGGATTTATTAACTCAAAATCACACAGGCAAAGTGCTCACTCTTATCTTGCTGGATGCATACTGAACTCTGAACTCTCCAGAGCTATATTATAGACCCTTTTACAGTTGGTAAACATGGTGACGTTTTTTGTGGGCGGAGCTTAGGTGGAGGCAGAAAGATCCATCTGGCTGCTTCACTAACGCTAGCAGCAAGGATTGTTAGCTTGTTTATTAACAATGACTGGAGAAAATCCGATATTATCTTAATGTGTAAGGTCACTCAGTGTCCAGGACCGCTATTGTTATTTCCAAAAGTTATTTTTAACGGACAGAACCAGATTGGCCGACTTGTAGCCGCCTACACGCTCACTCAATGCATGGATGATCTGACAGGATTAACGTACGTTACCTCGGTTGAGTGGCCTGACTTCTACACCTACCTTATAGAGAAACCGATCGTAAAGAGAAACTGAATCTATGAATATGAATCTTTAGATGCCTATATGGTCCTGTACACGACTTGTTTGAACGATCCGCAGTTCTGCAGAGCCAGCGCCGAGACGACGACAATGTAAAGAGTGAAATTACAGTGTGATTTTAATTATGTGAATATTTTCTATAAATAAAAGTTCCAGATACAGCATATTCATTTTTCAATTCTTGCACCAAACGACACAACAAGATGACATTTAATAATAGTAACAATTATTTAAGCTCATTATTATGTAGCCGAATCTGTGGTGTTTTGTATTGGCCGCCTCCAGTTTTCACTTTGTTTTTTACTCCAGCTAGTGCTGTGACGTAACTGTGACGTCGGCGCAAAAGGGGTCTATATTACTGACATGTGACATGGCCAATAAGAACACAGGATATTATGTCTATGGCATACGATTGGTTCTTAGCAGAATGTAAGAATACTACATAACTAACGTTAGATGTTTGTTTTGATAAAGCAAATTGTTAACGTATACTTTGACTGCCTGTTGCTATGGTTACTCACAGCTGTTGTAGGCAGCGCATTTATTTATAAATTTCGAATGGTAAACAGGCAGTTTCACCAGAACTACTTTACTGGGTGTCCTCGATCACTTTTTAACAGACACCCTGCAGCCAATCAGAATCGAGTATTCACCCAGACCATGGTATAAACAGTAATAACGTTAAGTCAACGGCGTTTATAAGCACGCTGAAAAGCGATTATGCGTGTTGTTGATAGCACACCAAAAATGGAAATACGAATTGGCATGTCATAAACACGCTATTTCATGAGATCAGTCAACCCGATCTCACGACCAAATCATACGAATTCGACGCATGATTAAAAAGTGTCTAATTCGTACTAACTCATACGACCTCACTCGTATGAATTAGTACGATTTTGCTAAATCGTACATATTTTACGAATTGGCCAATTCGTATGAATTCGTACGAATGACCTACCCCTTACCCCGCCCCTAAACCATCATGTGGATTTAGACAAATCCTGTATATACAGTCTGTATATACAGTAAACCCAGTAAAGGTCATGTGACTTTAGTGTTGATGATGTCTCTAGTGGCTCCATATTCACCATCATCTAATATCTGTTAGTAAAAGAAAACACAGAAAGTAACACATGCATTACTGACAGATCTGTTCAGAGGATTAACTCGTTCAAATTACATTATTATATTATGTTATGCGAATCAATACTTACAATAGTGTCTCAAGTTTATAATGTGGATTATCTTTTAAAGCAGAGAGACTCTTCACACTTGCATGTCTTAATCTGTTCTCAGTCAGATCCAGTTCTCTGAGGTGTGAGTCTGATCTCAGAGCTGAAGCCAGAGCAGCACAACCTTCTCTTGTAAGATTACAATCACTCAACCTGCAAAACAACAACACACACTTCAATCTCTCCGTTAAACAGGAACTACACAACCACATAAAGACTGAGATATTAACCAGGAAAGGAAAGGGTTTATTGTTTTTATTACTTCTTGCTTGATTGTGTATTATCATAAATCACTATAATCCAAAAACATAAGAACAATAATGTTAAATAATTTGATTATTTTTCCACTTCAGATTATTTACATCAATTTCTCCAGGCTACAATGAGGATCTTTCAGTCCACTGGAGAGGAGATACACTCCCGAGTCTTGCAGTTTATTCCCAGTCAGATCCAGTTCTCTGAGGTGTGAGTTTGATCTCAGAGCTGAAGTCAGAGCAGCACAACCTTCAGCTGTGATCTCACAACATCTCAACCTGTAGAACAACAACACACACTTCACTCTCTTAGTTCAACCCACAAAATGTTCAGTGCGGTGGTTCCCCAGGACTGGAGAAGAGAACCACTGATATAAAATGCATTTAAAACCAGTCCTCACTCTATGTCTCTATATTTCCCAATAATATGTCTAAGAAAGATGATATTTAAATGCTTAGTTTTATGATTAAAACTCAGAAATTTCAAAACATAACGCAATGCAATGTTGATTGAGAAATGAATAAAATAAACATTCTTCCAAAGCCTGATGGATAATATCTGATACATTTGAACGTCATTCAAAAAAACGTCGGATAAAGACTGATAAATCAATAAATCTAAGTCACTTCAGTCCAGAAACCCATCATCTTGAAATATTACTAACAATTTAAGTATTATTCTAATATTTACTTAAAAACCTCTGTTAGGCCACTGTACGTGAGCTGTATCGTTTAGGTTCACCACTACATTTTCTTTTGCTCAATATGTTCAACGTTAATAAAAGGTATCCAAACAAAAAGTTCTCCACGCATTATCCTGCAGTTAATGAGAAAGTGTAATTTATTGGTGCACTATATTGACTGCGTATTGAGACATAAAAAACTGTTGAGCTAGATTTTCAACCAATCAGTGTCGAAAATGTAAGTAGGTCATAGCCGAAATCAAGCTAATATCTCTACGCACATGTAAACATGGAGGAGGACGTAAGCAGCACATCTTCATCTGATAGCGGCGATCAAGCTCGACTAACACCCGTAAAGTGTATTTCTATTTCGTTCTTACTGACCACCAGAGGCAGTGCTTCCCACTGAATATTATCTTTCTTGCTCATGCTCAGGTCGAGTCTAATAACAACAAATTCATCACATGACCAGGTACGTCATGGGGATCCCCTCTACTTAACCCCGTGACATCCTGCAACCTGTCTCTTTAATCTTCTCGTATACGTGCAGATTGCAGGTCGAAGAGAGAAAAAAAAAGAAAAAAAACTTTTATTCAGAATACTTGGATTCCGTCAGAGCCATGTATTTAGAGAGTTCTGACAGTCCCATAGACCGCCATTGTAACTCAGGAATGCGGAAGTGACGCATGTCATGGACCCGCCCATTAGTTCCAACCACTGATATTTCCAGCATTAAACCGCATTCATTTTCAGTGCTTCCGAAGTACGCTCGCTGGTAAATTAATGAAATGACTGTATTTTTTTACTTTTTCACACATTAGCCGACCTCTCGTGAATCTAGTCTGTAGTTATATGTTATGTAGCCAGATCTAGTAAATGTTTATTGGAAGATAATAGGTTAATTGCAGCGATAGCTTACGTGACCAACACTTCACTAATATTGTTAGCTAACTTATGGTTACCTGATGTATATAATATTGTTTTATAACATCATATATATATATATATATATATATATAATATTAGATATACTATATATATATATATATATATAACATTAGATATACAATATTATATATATATATAATATTAGATATACATACACACACACACACACACACACACAATTTATTTATTTAAATGGTTTAGGGTTATGCATGTGTTTGTGTAATGTATATAGGCATACATAATATATATATATATATATATATATATATATATATATATATGGGGGGGGGAATACATAGTACCTCGTATAAATGTATTTGTGTGTTTTTTCTGATGAATGGTTTAGTCTATGAATAGGGTAGGATGAAGGGCTACATTAGCCACTGAATTGAATCCCAACAGTTATGGATCATATTTAGGAACAAATATTTTACTCATTAACTCATCATCATCATCATCATATCTTTATTCAGGACATACATATTAAATGGTCCATAGCACTATAGAAAATAAAGTACATTCAAAATATAGAAAAGATACCTAACAGTTAAAATTTACCGAACATTACTGTAAATATGGTCATTGCTACGTCATGGGATCAGTCTATATCCCTCCTAAATCATTCATTTGTACATGCACAGCGTATTTATATTTTACGTTGGTTGTCGTGATTGTTATCCTGAACGGGCCACCGGTCCATGGGTCTTTGCGTGATCACGGTAGGCTAATGGCTGAATCGGAATTTATAAGCAAGATCACGGGAATCAATAACCTACATCCCAGTTGTGCTAAAATAAATATCATGAGAGGTCCATCATCAGATGAATGACATGGAAAAGTTAAGTTAGAGCCGCTAAAGCCAGTGCAACTACCAATGCGAACATGAACACAAGCTTTTCCCTCCAAAAATAGTTGTCACCCTGCCTCTCCAAATCCAACACTGACATTAATCAAACGCAATAAAAGCTTAAAAAGTACTTCGGTGTGCGTTTTATTTTATATTTACCGTTTAATAATGCAATCGCTGCTGTCTGTCCATTGAAGAACATGACAGCCCACGTCTGTTTTGGAACTATTGGGGCTTCCATGAACCACGTGACAGCCTTGCGGCGACATCAAAGCGTGTCGCAACTCTCTGAATACATGGCTCTGGATTCCGTCTTTCACAGCCTCGTAACAAACAGTGTTGTTGGAGCCGCGCGTTGTGCGTCCTCCAGAGGCTGCGGTGGATTGAAGACAAACTTACTTTGCTGGAACACGACTGTTTATTCTGGTCGCTGCCAGAGCGCGGTAAGTTGCTTTTAAACACTGGATATTGTTTCTTGAAACGGGTATAAGTGGCATCTCAGAGTGGTTTCGCTCCAATATATATAATATTATACAATATATATATATATATTTTTGTTACAGACCAACGGCGTTCACTGCAGTTGTATTCAAATTGAAAATACAAATTAGGTAAGAAGATTTATAGATCACACAGTCTTACACATGTAGTATGTAGCTATAGCATATATTTATGTACATACATATCATTGTTTTTGTTTGTGTTTTCTTATATAGGTGTATTTCAAGCAATTGCGTTAAATACGAGTGTTTTCGCTCTGTTTTCTGTACTGTTACCTACCTGGTACTCCTGTTAACAGTGAAAAAATTAAAAATAAAAAAATAAATAAAATGAAAATTTCCACTACTTTGGCTGAAAAAAAAATATTTTGGTCTCTTACCGTTATAGAATTTTTGTGGCTCCCAGAGTGTTCTCGCTCGGCCTTGAATAAAGCACTGGTGTGGCAGTATGGAACAGCTTAGCCTGACGTGCACTGTGTGCACGGCCACTTTACAGCAGGACGATGGACATGACTGCTGTACATCCTGCTTAGGCTTGGAACATTTGAAGCAGGGCCTCACTGAGGATGCCTCTATGAATTGTAGCACCATGTCCTGGGAGCGGATAACTTCCAGACTAGGTGCAGTAGAGGCACTCTTGACCTCAGAGGCCCCTCGGTAGGGAAAAGTGTCGGCTAAGCGGAAAAGGGTGGAAACGGGGAGTGTCTCCACCAGTAAGAGACATAGAGAGGATGCTTTAACCAATAGAGTGGAGGTGTTGACCTCAGAGTTTGCCCAGATTAAGTTTTTAATTCTAAATCTGCAACCAAGGGAAGCACCATCACCGATGTTGAGAAATCCCAGTAACGGATTGCCTGTTCCTGAGGAGGATATGCTGTCCACGGCAGCCTCTCAAAGCCAGTTTCGGGAGGAGGTAAATGAGGAATTCTTATCAGGAAGCCATTCTAACTTCTCTCATGATGACTCTCAGAACACGGCACAGGGTTCAAATGAAGGAGTAGAATTGGATCAGGATGTGGTGAGACAAGCCCTCCAGATTGCGTTGGCATGCTTAAGCCTGGACACTGGCGCGAGCGATCGGTTGTTTGTGTTTGTAGCTCCGGAGAATTTCTTCACAAATCCTTGATTTTCTTCTTTACCACTTATTTATAAACAAGCACTTTCTATTTTTATACTATGTGAACTTATCCTCGATAGTATTCCTTATAAAAAACAATTGGATTGCTTTGATATCGCTACTTATATCCAACCTCCCTAAATCCTGGCTACTAGCCTTTAGCCCGCTAGCATTCCACGCGTGCCCTCTCGCCTATTTGATCGTCTCATTTTACACCCGTTTCACTGAATCCTGGTTATTTCCGACATTTCAATCCTAAATTAGTAGTGATAGTTGTAGTATCACTACTAATTTACTGATCATCCGTTATAATGGCGAACATATCAGATGCGTGTCTAACATTACCTTTGAGTGCAGATGAAGACACATTCGAGCTCTTCACGGTGAAGCAGGAGCTGGAATACGTCGAGAAACAGATCCGCGGTCTGCTGGTGAAGCAAGCCGAGCTGCTGGATCGGCGCTCAACGCTTGAAGCATCACGCGCCGACGCTAACAAATCAAATCACTCTTTGACTCCGAGTTCATCTACGCCGTACGTTACTCTGCCGAGGAAGATGCGATCATCTAAGGCTTCATTCACTCCGGCACCGAAACAACATGGACCATGGATCACACAGCGGAAGACTCGAGCCAGGACCAGAGCTGCCTCTCCGCCCCTCCCGGTCTTCGAGATCTCCACCCGGAACCGCTTCTCCCCTCTTCGCGAGCCGGAACGCGATGACGCCGTGATCATCGGCACATCCATAGTCCGCCATGTCCGCGCTAATTCGGATAAAGGTAAAGTGCGCACTCACTGCTTTCCTGGTGCTCGTGTTCTTGATGTTGCTGCACAGGTTCCCGAGATCCTGAACGGGGACGAGCGCGTCGGAGCTGTTGTGCTGCACGCGGGAGCGAACGACATTAGGCTGCGGCAGACGGAGGTTCTGAAGAAGGACTACAGGAGCCTGATCGAGACGGTACGCAGCACAGCGCCTAAAGCAGCGATCATCGTGTCTGGACCGCTTCCCACGTACAGACAAGGACAGGAAAGGTTCAGTAGACTTTTTGCATTAAATGAATGGTTAATGTCATTGTGTAATGAACAGGGGCTGCACTTTGTAAATAACTGGCATCTGTTTTGGGAAAGACCGAGACTGTGTACAGCACAGATGGTCTCCATCCCAGCCGAATCGGAGCGGCTGTGCTGTCGGACAACATTTCCAAGACATTACGCACCAGATGACTAATGAGTCAAAGTCCAAATTACAGCCTTTGCGGTCCAAACTTAACTAATAAGCATAGTGTGGAACATTATATAGAAACTGTGTCTATTCCTCGTTTAGTGAAGCCAAACAATAAATCTAG
This sequence comes from Pimephales promelas, assembly GCF_988280905.1. Lineage (NCBI taxonomy): Eukaryota > Metazoa > Chordata > Actinopteri > Cypriniformes > Leuciscidae > Pimephales > Pimephales promelas. The sequence goes on from NC_142783.1 coordinate 7,330,497, forward strand.
TGTAGGATCTAGCAAAAATCTTATTGTAATTAAACCAGAAAATCTAAATATCAGTCAACAAAAACAATTTCTAAAGCTAGGTCTCCTAAACATTAGATCGCTCACACCTAAGGCGGTTATCATAAATGAAATGGTCACAGACAATAACTTCGATGTTCTGTGCCTTACTGAAACCTGGCTTAAACCAAATGAGTATTTCGGTCTAAACGAATCTACTCCGCCAGGATACTGTTATAAACATGAGCCTCGTCTGATCGGTCGTGGCGGCGGTGTTGCAACAATCTATAAAGATATTTTTAATATTTACTCAGAAAACAGGTCACAGGTTTAATTCATTTGAAGTACTTGTGCTAAATGTTACGCTCTTAGATGTAAGAAGGAAATCTATATTATCTCTAGCCCTGGCTACTGTATATAGACCTCCAGGGCCATATGCTGAATTCCTAAAAGAGTTCGCAGACTTTCTCTCGGATCTATTGGTAAATGTCGATAAAGCAATAATTGCTGGAGATTTTAACATACACGTAGATAATACAAATGATGCTTTAGGGGCTGCGTTTACAGATTTATTAAACTCCTTTGGGGTCAAACAAAACGTCAGTGGTCCCACTCATCGTCTAAATCATACACTAGATTTAATTATATCATATGGAACCGATCCAACTGATATAGATATTATACCGCAAAGCGATGATGTCTCTGATCATTACATGGTGACTTGCATAATACGTACTGCTGAAATATGTCATGTTGCGCCACGTTATAGACCAGGCAGAACAATCCTTCCAACCACTATAGATGGATTTTCAAATAGCTTACCTGATCTATCTAAGCTGCTAAGTGAACCCAAAAAAACAGATGAATTAGAGGAAATGACTAGCAGTTTAAGCACCATTCTTACTAGTACATTAGATATTGTTGCGCCAATTAGATTAAAAAAGGTTCGAGAGAAAATTAAAGCACCGTGGTACAACAGTGCTACGCATGCTATCAAGAGAGAAACTCGCAACTTAGAGCGTAAATGGAAACAAACTAATTTAGAGGTCTTTAGAATCGCGTGGAAAGACAGTATGTCACGTTATAAAAAGACACTAAAAACAGCCAGGGCTGAGCATCTCCGCAAACTAATCGAAAATAACCAAAATAATCCAAGGTTTTTATTTAACACCGTGGCTAGACTAACAAATAAACAGACATCACCAGAGCAAAATATACCTTTACAGTTTAGTAGTAATGATTTTATGAATTACTTCAATGCGAAAATAGAAAGCATCCGAAACAAAATTATAAATGTACAATCCGCTATGGTGTCTTATGATTCAGCTTCAATTATCGACCCTCTAGAACAACTAAACCGCTTTACAACGATAGGACAGGAGGAGCTAAATAAACTTATCATTGCATCTAAACCAACAACTTGTTTATTAGATCCAATACCCACTAAACTACTGAAAGAACTATTACCTGTAGTGGAAGAGCCTCTCCTCAATATTATTAACTCGTCTTTATCTTTAGGTCATGTCCCAAAAATATACAAGCTGGCTGTAATAAAACCGCTCATTAAGAAACCGCAATTAGATCCAAATAACTTGGCAAATTACAGACCCATTTCAAATCTTCCATTTATGTCCAAAATACTTGAAAAAGTAGTGTCCGCTCAATTGTGCTCTTTTTTGCAAGAAAATGATATCTATGAAAAATTCCAGTCAGGATTCAGACCGCATCATAGTACAGAAACTGCGCTAGTTAAAATTACAAATGATTTACTTTTAGCTTCTGACCAAGGCTGTATCTCAATACTAGTCCTACTTGATCTTAGCGCTGCGTTCGACACTATAGATCATATAATACTCTTGGATCGACTACAAAACTTCACCGGTGTCCAGGGACAGGCATTAAGCTGGTTTAGATCGTACTTATCGGACCGTTCTCATTTTGTCTGTTTAAATGGGAAAAAATCAAAGATAACGTCAGTAGACTATGGAGTACCGCAAGGATCAGTTTTAGGCCCTCTGCTATTCTCAATATATATGCTGCCACTTGGTAATATTATAAGAAAACATGGAATTAATTTCCACTGTTACGCTGACGACACTCAATTATATATTTCATCACGACCAGATGAAAACACTAACTCATCTAAAATGACAGAGTGTCTCAAAGATATAAAATGCTGGATGACGCGTAATTTCCTGCTATTAAATTCAGATAAAACGGAGGTATTACTTATTGGTCCAAAAAACTACTCACAAAACCTCTCACAATACAACTTTAATATAGACGGATGTCCTGTTACTTTATCCACTACAGTAAAAGACCTGGGTGTTATACTAGACCGCAACTTGTCGTTCGAAAATCATATTTCATATGTTACAAGAACAGCCTTTTTCCACCTTAGAAACATTGCTAAGCTACGTAACATGCTATCTATTTCTGATGCAGAAAAATTAGTTCACGCATTCATGACCTCGAGACTAGATTACTGTAATGCTTTATTAGCCGGTTGTCCTGCATCCTCAATAAACAAGCTACAGTTAGTACAAAATGCAGCTGCTAGAGTTCTTACTAGGTCAAGAAAATATGATCATATAACACCGATTTTATCATCTCTACACTGGTTACCTATTAAGTTCCGCATCAACTACAAAATACTACTACTGACCTATAAAGCCCTAAATGGTTTAGCACCTATGTACTTAACGGACCTTCTTTCGCCCTACAATCCACCGCGTTCCTTAAGATCACTAAATTCAAGGCTTCTGGTCATTCCTAGGATATCGAAGTCCAGTAAAGGAGGGAGGGCGTTCTCGCATTTAGCTCCAAAACTCTGGAATGGCCTTCCCGATACGGTCCGAGCCTCTGACTCGCTGACACAGTTCAAAACTAGATTAAAGACGCATCTCTTTAGTCAAGCATTCACATAATGCTTACCTTCTAGTCCTCTGTTATGCCATACGGAACCGTTTGCCACTGAAACTGCTTAACGCACCAGTGGGGCTCGACAGCCTTTTAGACAAACGGGTCGGCGCGTATGGTTGGGTTGCGGAGAGTTCGGGTTACGGAGAGTTTGTGAGTTATAACGGAAATTATTATGAACATCAGCTATGCTAATTATTTCCCATCTGCCTTTCTGCTGTTATCTCGGGACGCTTGTCCCGAGAAAAATGGCGTTCGTCAGGTCCAGTTTTGTGTCCAGCCTCTCACGGGGATTTCGGATGCCCCAACGCCTGTGATGAGACGACTCAACGCCTGTGATGAGACGACTCAACGCCTGCGATATGTTATGGCGCTGTTTGATTCATAAACAATATTTATATTTAATATTTATATTTAAACAATATGAATGTAAGCCAGAGGAGAACTGGCCCCCGACTGAGCCTGGGTTTTTCTCCATCCAATCTGATGGAGTTTGGTTCCTTGCCACTGTCGCCTTGCTTTTGGCTTGCTTTGAGCTTGCTCAGTTGGGGTTATTTATTTAGTGTTTAGCAATGTTGTTGATCTGTGTTGTGCTACTTACATGTTATCACTTTGAAGCTGCTTTGATACAATCTGTATTGTGAAAAGCGCTATATAAATAAATGTGACTTGACTTGACTTGACACTGCCACTACAGTGGTAGCTCGCTCCAGTGCCTTTTTCAGAGGAACGGCAAAACCATCTGCTCTTAGCATTCCCCCATCCAAAGATTATATCGAGGAACTACAGAAGTGCTGGGATAATCCCAAGTCACTTACTCATCATACCACAGCAAGCAGAGCCTTGGCAGCAATGCACGAACCAGACTCTTATGGCCTGGGTCAGATACCAAAAGTGGATCCATTTATCGCCTCTTTTATCATATCACCGGAAGAGGCTTGGAGACCGAATGCTCGCTGCCCACGACCTCAGTGGAGAATGATGGACGATCTTCTTAGTCAGGTGTACAATACTGCAGCACGCATGGGTCGTATAGGGAATTCACTCTCTCATCTTATGCTGGCGCTATCCCAGTCTCTCCAACCTATTGGGGGTGATCCATCAGCCCAAATACTAAGCGATGCATCTTTGCAAGCATTGGCATTCATGTCAAGAGAGTTGGGTAGACTCATGTCAACACTCACTCAGGCATGCCGGCAAGTATGGCTGGCACAGTCTCCACTGTCAGAGGCCTGCATGAGAACATTTCGTGACCTCCCTGTAGTCCCAGGCCAACTGTTTGGACCAGCGGCACAACAAACTCTGGAACAGGGCATTCAGACGAATAAGACCAGACAGCAGCTGGCAGACCTAAGAGGAACTCCACCATGGCAAGTTAGACAAGGGTATGGGAGACGATATCCTACTCGCTCTCAACATTTGGTTCTTTCTGGTGCTGTTCAGAGGAGCCAGCCAAGGCAACTAGATCAGCATGTGCAGTACCCCAGAGCACGAGGGCAACAATTATTTTGTTATAATTGTCTCCCCCCCCCGAGACAATAAAGCCCAGGCTCGCAGGGCATGAAGTCCTGCGGCCAACCGTCGGACGTTTTTCACACCAGCAGCTCAATTTCTGGAAAGAAAACACCTAAGACCCTTGGTTAATAGCAACGCTATCCCAAGGGTACAGGGTGCAATTCCGACGGCGGGCCCCTGCTTGCTTTCAATGGGGTCAAGATGACGACTGTCAAAGACCCCAACAGCTCACTGGCATTGTCAAGACAAGTAGCCGAACTCCTAGAAAAGGACGCCATAGAACCAGTAAAGTGGTCAGCACGGCTAAATGGGTTTTACTCGGTGTACTATATAATCCCGAAAAAAGATGGTGGCGTAAGGCACATTCTCGACCTTCGTGGCCTCAATCAGTACCTCAAGGTTTTACCACTCCACATGCTATGCACAACGGAAGTCCTTCAGGCGGTAAGACCACTACAGTGGTTCACCACAATAGATATTCCAATTGCACCGCAACAGAGACCCTTTCTCCGCTTTGCATTTCGAGGCCAGGTCTATCAGTTCTGAGTCCTACCATTTGGACTGTCCCTGTCCCCTTGGGTGTTCATCAAGTGCGTAGCGGCAGCGTTGTCCCCAATACAAGCCAGAGGAGTACAGGTGCTTCCTTATCTGGACGACTGGCTCATCTGTGCTCCATCTCAAGGGCAGGCAACAGAACACTCCAATCTGCCGATTGCCCATGTCACTCAGTTGGGTCTCAGGGTGAATTTCAGCAAGAGTCAGTTGATCCCATGTCAGTCTGTGAAGTTCATAGGCATCACTCTAGACTCGAGATCAATGAAAGCATTCCCATCACCTCAGAGGGTGGACAGCATATTGCTCTTACTCCGGCATTTTCGGAAACAGATCAGGCTGCCATTCAGAACGGTCCTCAGATTGATGGGCATGCTAGCAGCAGCAGCTGCCTTGATACCACTGGGCCTACTTTCCTTGCGCCCTTATCAGAGATGGGTAAACAGTCTTCACCTGAACCCCACATGGCACAGGAGCAGGCTGGTCAAAGTTACAGAACGATGCCTCCTTACCTTGATACAATGGAAAAAGAGGTCATTCCTGACGAAAGGGGTAGCTCTGGGTGTGATTCCCTCTTGCCGGGAGATAATACAGACAGATGCTTCACTGAGTGGCTGGGGGGCAGTGTGGCAGCACAGGGGGTTATGGAAACCTGAGCAAGCCACAAGAGACATGAATACCCTGGAGCTCCAAGCAGTGCAATTAGCTCTGAAACATTTTGCGCCGGCCCTAAAGAATCACCATATTCTCATCAGAACAGAAAATACATCAGTGGTATATCATATCAACCATCAAGGTGGCACGAGGTCCAGTCAGTCTTTGAGAGTGGCACAAGACCTCCTGACATGGGCCTTCCCTCGATTTGCAAGTGTCAGAGCGATGCATATACCAGGAGGGTCGAATGTGGGGGCAGACTTATTGTCTCGCCACAGACCTTTGCCAGGAGAATGGAGAATCAATCCAGAAGTTGTTCAGATGATTTGGCGACAATTTGGCAGAGCACCGGTGGATCTGTTTGCCTCAGAACCCTCAACCCAATGCCCCCTGTGGTTCTCATGGACAGAGAAGTCCAGCCCGTTGGGTCAGGATGCGTTAGCACATGCCTGGCCAAATCTTCTACTCTATGCCTTTCCCCCGAACCCCTTAATTCTGCCAACTCTCCACAGAATTCTTCAAGGGGACCACAGGATTCTCCTAGTGGCACCGAACTGGCCAGGGAGACATTGGTTTCCAATGTTATGCTGGCTTCTCAATGGGGAGCCCTGGAGCCTACCCAGGAGGAAGGACCTGCTCCTTCAGTTATAGGGGCAGATATGACACCCAAACCCAGATCGGTTACAGCTCTGTGTCTGGCCGCTGAAGAGCCAGAATTAATGTTGACGTCTTGTGATGTTAGATGTTAAAGTGCAAAACACAATCCTGAATTCTAGAGCACCTTCCACCAGGAATATCTATGCTTGCAGGTGGAAGCTTTTCACTGATTGGTGTACACCAAGAAGTTTGGTCCCAGACCACTGCCCAGTACCAATGGTATTATGTTTTCTGCAGTCCCTGCTAGACGATAACAGGGCTCCCTCTACCCTAAAGGTATATGTGGCTGCAATTTCTGCCCAGCATGTAAAAGTAGATGGTCAATCACTAGGGCCACATATTCTAATCACCTGCTTTCCGAAAGGTACTCAGCGATTGCACCCTGCTCCATCGGTTAGAGTACCTGCATGAGACCTCAGTCTGGTTTTAAGATCACTTACACAACACCCATTTGAGCCAATGGAGCATTGTGACCTAAAGTGGATTTCAATAAAGACTGTATTCCTTTTGGCAATAACGTCAGCCAAACATGTTGGTGAGCTCCATGCATTGTCAACTAATATGTCCTGTATGCGTTGGAATGCGGATGGGTCAATGGTGACATTGTGGCCTAACCCCTCATTCCTACCCAAAAGTCTCGCAACATCATTTAGGAATCAACCAATTGAGTTGGTAGCACTTAATCGTTCGGTGTGTGACACACAAGAGGGCAATCCAACAGAACAAGTATGCCCAGTGCGAGCCCTTCGGGGCTATCTGAGTGCCACAGAGAAACTGCGGCGGTCGGACCAACTCTTTCTCTGCTACGGCGGGCCAAGAAAAGGGCAGCCTCTGTCAAAGCAGAGGTTGTCACACTGGGTGGTGGAGGTCATTGTCCAGGCATATAAGGAAAACAACCTGACAGTGCCAGCCGGCATAAAATGCCATTCAACAAGAAGTATCTCAACATCTTGGGCAGCATTAAAAGGTGTACCTCTAATGGACATTTGTGCAGCGGCTAATTGGTCATCCACTGATACCTTTTCCAGATACTACAGGGTTAATGTGGCAGCCCCTGGTGCTCTGGAAGCAGCAGTCCTCTTGGGACCCTCAACTTCAGCTTAAGGTTAGGAGTAGCCTCCTCGTGACCTTGTTGTTATGAGTCATCCAGTGGGAAGCACTGCCTCTGGCGGTCAGTAAGAACGAAATAGAACGAGAGTTACGAATGTAACGGTTCTATGAGTTCCGGAAAAGATGGTGGGAAAGGTCCGTAGCTCTTTACTGAAGTTCGATGGGAACAAATCAAGCAATGTGCGAAGGAATGGCTTAAAACGTCGGACACTATGGAGCTAACTTAGCTACGTTATTGATCCCATGCTGCAAGTAAGTTAAGTTACTTTCATAGCTAACATATCAATATTTTTTCATTATTTTGGATGATGCTAATTTACAAACTTCCCGATCAGAATCCGGATAAAAACACTGACGCGATGAGAGACGTTATCCACCATTGCTTAATCTGTTATATGGGTGAAAAAGAGGATGACCTCATCCAACAGTACAATGTGACAAGAATCAATCTTTATATTTATGGTGTTTTGAGAAATGTATATGTGCATTGTTTTTATTTGTAAAAATAGAAATGCAACTTAAACGATAGGCTTTTTGTCTAATTAAATTATATTTATTTTAAGTTTATAAAGTTTATAGCTATTGCTAATTTTCAACTCCTGTCCCTGGAAGGGCTTTTATACACAATAAAATTTACATGATTAACTACTTCAATAATAAAAAAATATAATAATAATATAAACATACATACATATCATATACAACTCTTATAATAATTCAAAATGAATACACTTTTGGTTTATTTTTAACCAGTTTTTAAGCCTGGAAGTGAACATCTTAAAGTCGGACACAGTCTTGATTTCAAAAGGTAATGAGTTCCAGACTTTAGAACTCTTCACAGAGAAGGTCGTCTGTCCAAAGCTGGTCTTGCAGTATGATATTTTAGAGTCAAGATTTGTGGAGCTCCTAGTGACTCGGATGTTGTCCTGTCTTACAATAAATGTACTTATAGTGGCTCAGGTGCTAGATGATTAATGCACTTATAAATTAGTTTAAGAAAGGAAAAATTGCTAAAGCTATCAAAATTGATTAAATTATATTTATTAAAGATGCTGCAATGATGATAACGTTTTGTTATGTTTTAATGTTTTTTTATCCAAAAGTTTTATTGCTCGATTATATAAAGAACCTATGCGTTTGATTGCAGTGAGAGCGGCTTGTGCCCAGGTATATAAAGCTAAAGTGAAAATATTTAACACAAAATAGATTTTTGTCAGCCACTAAAAAGGTAACACTTTATTTTGATGGTCCACTTTAGACATTCTACTAAGTAACTGCATCTACATGTTAACTTTATCTATTGACCCTAACCTAGCAGTCTACTGATACTCTCTGAGTTAGTTGACATGTAGTTACTATATAGTTAGTAGAATGTCTATGGTGGACCATTGAAATTTAATTCCCCCCTACAATAGTGTCACCAAATGTAATTTTACATTTATTTTATTTTTTCTTCCTGAATACACCCTCTGTCATTGGTGAAACTGTACTTATGTTATTGTGACAGTCTTTGTCTTTGTGGTCCACTGAAACATAATATTTTTATGTTTCAGTGATTACAAAGAAAATAAACTATAATGGTTTACTTGTAGTTGTCTTAGCATTTTAAGCTGTTAAAGAAATTTTACAACCGTACACAAATCAAGTTTATAATTATGGACAGACTTATGAGACAGACAAGATAAAAATAATGTTTGTTTTACAGTGTGACAATAGAGATATCCTGCAGCACATAATGAAAATTGCCATCTGCAAGAGGGATTCTCAGGAGTATTTCAGCATCATCTTGGAGGGGTGGCAAGTCATGGCTGGCTTGGAAAATTTGACAAGAGCCTGTGCTGCTCTTATTGGACTTAAGTATGCAGTAAACCACACCTACCCGAAAGAACTGAGGCACGCTGACATGTTTTTGTGTAACAAAATGATGTTTCTCAATAACATGGAAAAAGTGCATTATGTATTCATTATTATAACATTTACTGTCTGAAAAAGGCAGTAAATGTTATAATTAAGTAAATTTCATTAATACAAATGAGTAAATTCTGCTTGATTTATTTGTGAAACGACTTAAATTTTAAAAAAAGCACATTCCACTAATAATATTAAATTCATCATGTGCCATAGACTAAATAATTTAGGACATTTTACTTTATTTATTCGGGTAGATCTCACACACACAAAAGAAAACACCTTAAAATCTACTTAAATATAATACGTGTAATATTGTTACCATAATTTTTTTAAGTAGATAACATGTAATATTTTTTACAGTGTACATGCAGTGCAGTTACTGTTCGTGTATGCGAATTGACAATTCACCATTAAATGTGTTATTTTGAAAAGTGTTTTACTTTTTTATATATTATATTTTGGCTGAATTCTATTTGTTATTCAGATTTTACCTCAAACATTACCTTTGAATTGGAACAACATAATGAGAAGTAATTGGGATGTTAATGATAGAAGTTTTCTTGATAATCTTATGTTTACTGTGCCTAGATGGCAACTTCAGGTATATCACACATTTCAAACTGGTTTATTTTGTAGTTTACTGGTTTACTCAAGTGGTAATTTAGCATTTTTGGGTTTATATGATAAACAGGTTAAAAAATGCAAAATTCCCTGTGGTTTCACTTTATTTCAAAATGGGCACCTTTAGCATAATTTTTCTCAAAAACTGCAAGGTTGTGTGCAGAGAACTTTTTCCTAAGGAATCTCTATATATTTCAGATGTTAAATAAAAAAAAAGTAGTTAGTGCCCCACTTGTTGGAACGAAACCCTATTTCTAGGCCTCTTTTAGGCTACTGACAGCGGCATCTGTGGTGAAAATCAAGTTTTTAATGTTGTTTGTATGTCTATGTGGTGTTTAATATATGGATATGGATTGTTAAAAAAAATTGGGTACGTTTAGCAATATATAGAGGGTGAATTTTGTATATGATGTATATTACGATGTTGTGATTAACTTTATGCCACTGACGTTATAAGTGGTTCAAAGCATTTCTAAGGATATTAACTTTTGAAAGGCAGATGACGAATGGAAACATGGTTTGTGTAACATTAGCAACCTATTTTTTAGCTGGTTGATAACATAGTCAAGCAAAAGGCTAATCATATTAAATACATTGATGTGTCCGACATTGTAAAGAGCGATATCATTTTGCAGCATTTACCTCAGTATGTTGGCTGACTGAATCTCTGAGCTGGTGTGATTGAGTGGAGGTGGGGGTAGTTAGCATATTAATGGGTCTGCATTTATTAAATGAAGCAAGGGTGTAGAGTTACATTTAACCTATTTTAACCTTTAACCCTAAAAAAGGGCAACATGTACCACAAGATACAGCTAGGATTAATGTTTGATCTTACATCAGTTTCTCCAGTTTACAGTGAGGATCCTTCAGTCCATCAGAGAGCAGCGTCACACCTTTATCTCCTATTTTATTCCCAAACAGATTTAGTTCTCTGAGGTGTGAGTCTGGTCTCAGAGCTGAAGTCAGAGCAACACAACCTTCATCTGTGATCTCACAATATCTCAACCTGTAGAAAACAATGACACACACTGTAATCTCTCACTTCAGCAGTAACTACACAACCACAGAGACTGTAATATTAAATATTAAATCTGTTTAATGTTTTTTTTTTAAATTATTTACTTTTCATTTACTTTTGCTTTATTGTGTTATTGTAAATCATTATGATGTTCTTATGAACAACATAAGGATAATAATTCCTTAAAACATTATTTTTTGTCTCTGTTAAGATTAATGCATGACCTTACATCAGTTTCTCCAGTTTACAGTGAGGATCCTTCAGTCCATCAGAGAGCAGCTTCAAACCTTTATCTCCTATTATATTCTCAGACAGTTCCAGTTCTCTGAGGTGTGAGTTTGATCTCAGAGCTGAAGTCAGAGCAGCGCAACCTTCAGCTTTGATCTCACAATTAATCAACCTTGTAGAACAACAACATACACTTTAATCTCTCAGTTCAGCAGGAACTACACAACCACAGAGAGACTGTGGGTTTAATGGTTTTATTACTTTTTATTTACTTTTGCTTTATTGTGTGTTAATGTAAACAACAAAAAGAGAATAATCCCTTAAAATAATTTCATTTGTCTTTCAATTAATGTAATTAATGTATCATCTTACGTTAGTTTCTCCAGTTTACAGAGAGGATCCTTCAGTCCAACAGAGAGCAGCGTCAGACCTCCATTTTCTATTTTATTCCACGATAGATCCAGTTCTCTGAGGTGTGAGTTTGATCTCAGAGCTGAAGCCAGAGCAGCACAACCTTCATCTGTGATCTCACAATCCCACAACCTGCAGAACAATGACACAATCTCTCTTAGTTCAGCAGAAACTACACAACCACAGAGAGACTGAGACATTAAATATTAAAGCTGTATGAGTTTAATGTTGTTTTTTTTATTTTGCTTTATTATGTGCTAATATAAATAAATAATAATAATGTAAAATTACATCAAGTTGATTCTTGTCTCAATTATAATGAATGTATGATTTTACCACAGTTTCTTCAGTTTACAGTGATGATCCTTCAGTCCATTAGAGAGCAGAATAACTCCTGAGTCTTGTTGTTTATTCCCAGTCAGATCCAGTTCCCTGAGGTGTGAGTTTGATCTCAGAGCTGAAGCCAGAGCAGCACAACCTTCATCTGTGACACCTGAACATCTCAACCTGCCAAACAGCGACAAACACTTTACTTTCGCAGTTCAGCAGTAACTACAAATCCACTGAGAGTGTGATTAATGCGTGAGGGTGATTAATATTAAAAACTAAATCTGTGTGGGTTTAGTACATTTTGTTTACTTTTGCTTTATTGTGTTATCATAAATCACTATAATCCAAAAACATAAGAACAATAATCCTTTAAAATAATTATTATTTTTTCATTTAAGATTAATGTATGATCTTACGTCAGTTTCTCCAGTTTACAGTGAGGATCCTTCAGTCCATCAGAGAGCAGCTTCACACCTTTATCTCCTATTTTATTACCAGACAGATCCAGTTCTCTGAGGTCTGAGTCTGATCTCAGAGCTGAAGCCAGAGCAGCACAACCTTCAGCTGTGACACCACAATCACTCAACCTGCACAACAATGACACAATTTACTTTATCAGTTCAGCAGGAGCTACACAACCACAGAGAGACATTGATATTAAATATTAAATCTATGCGGGTTTAATGTTTATTTCTTTTTTTATTACTTTTGCTTTTACTTTATTGTTATAAATAAAATAATAAATAAATAAAATAATTATCATAAATAAAAATTCTCCAAAGTCTAATGCAAACAGGATGGTCACTATTAACTACATTAAAAACATGTTTTGTGATGTTAAAACTCTACAAATAATGATCCTGCATTTAATTTGTCTGTGTTTTCCATAGAGACTGATAGTTTGCACATTTTATGCATGCAGAATAAAAGTCTAATCAATATATAAGATCATGTAATAACCTCAAACTGGTTATTTTATGAGGAAAAGGTCATAAATTCTTTAAGCAAATCCAAACAGCAAAAATGGCAGATGTTGCATTCATACAAAAGTTTTCAGACTTGGCGAAGTTCACTATATCAGAAGATGAGAGAGAGTTTCATTTAAAGAGCAACATATGATGCCTTACAGATATTCAACACCTAAGCCTTAATCTTAATCTCAAGTTCACAGTTAATGTGGAAATGAAGAGAGTCATGTGTGAGTCAAGTTTGTCTTTTGTTAAAAAAGCAGGTCAAATTAATACCATTAAATTACCATAGACAACAATGAACAGAGAAGCACAGCATTACAAGACATCTGGTGATTGTCTTCAGACTTACTGAGCTGATCTGGAGGCTTCAACTACAGGCAAGAGCTTCTGAAGTAATTCATCTGCTGACATGTGGTTTTGGCCTTTTTTTCTGCTTCTGTATTTACTCAAATGAAACTCATTCAAACACTCTGAGGTTAATAAAACAAAGACAACAGCTGACCACTGTGACGAGGACAATCTGGTGCTTGAAAGACCTCCAGATCCGAGACACTCCTGGATTTCATTTACAAGAGAAATATCGCCCAGTTCATTTAAAGAGTGGAACAGATTGATAGATTTTTCCGGTGAGGGATTCATTCTTATTCTCGTCTTAATGTATTCAATCGTTTTCTCTTTACTGTACTGGAGTTTTCTAACGTGTGTCAGAAGGCCTTTCAGAAGCTTCTGATTGGACTCCAGCGAGAGACCCAGAAGAAACCGCAGGAAAAGATCCAGATGTCCATTTGTACTCTGCAGAGCCTTGTCCACGGCTCTCTGGTGCAGGTCAGATATCGTATGACATGTAAACTCATGTGCATGTTTTGAGCTGAGGTTTTCATTGAGCACATCCCTCTTGTACAGCAGGAAGGAAAGCAGCACATAAAGAGCTCCTAGATGCTCCTGAATGCTCAGATGAACAAAGCAGAAGACTTTCCCCTGATAAAAGCCCAACTCCTCTCTGAAGATCTGAGTGCACAATCCCGAGTAAATTGATGCTTCGGTCTCATCAATGCCACACTCGCTCAGGTCTTCCTCATAGAAGATCAGGTTGCCTTTCACAAGCTGCTGAAAGGCCAGTTTCCCTAGTTTGAGGATCATGTCTTCATCCTTCACTTTCTTCTCATAGTCCTTCTCTTGTTTGATTTTGGTCTGAATGATCAAGAAGTGTGTGTACATTTGAGTGAGAGTCTTGGGAATCTCTCCGCTCTCTGCGCCACTCAACATCTTCTCTAAAACAGTGGATGAGATCCAGCAAAACACTGGGATGTGGCACATGATGAAGAGGCTCCTTGATGACTTCAGGTGTCTGATGATTTTATCGGCCTGACTCTGATCACTGATTCTCTTCCTGAAGTATTCCTCCTTCTGTGGATCATTGAATCCTCGTACCTCAGTCACTCGATGCAAACACTCAGAAGGGACGAGATCGGCTGCTGCTGGTCTGGAGGTGATCCAGATGAGAGCAGAGGGAAGCAGATTCCCCGCAATGAGGTTTGTCAGCAGCACGTCCACTGGGGCGGATTCAGATATATTACACAGTTTCACATTAAAATCCAAAGTCAGACGACACTCATCCAGACCATCAAAAACAAAGACCACTTTATATTCACCAGTGAATGGTTTAATTTCTTTGGTTTCAATGAAAAAAACCTGCAGAAGATCTGAAAGACTGAGGTTTTTGTCCTTCAATAGGTTGAGCTCTCTGAAAGGAAGTGGAAATATAAGCTGGATCTCCTGATTCTCTGTTCCTTCGGCCCAGTCCAGGATGAACTTCTGCACAGAGACTGTTTTTCCAATGCCAGCGACTCCTTTTGTCAGCACAGTTCTGATGGGTTTGTCTTGTCCAGGTAAAGGTCTAAAGATGTCTGTGCATTTGATCGGTTTGTCCTCTGTTGCTGCTCTCCTGGATTGAGTTTCAATCTGTCTCACCTCATGCTCATTATTGATCTCTCCACAATCACTCTCTGTGATGTAGAGATCAGTGTAGATCTCATTCAGGAGTGTTGGGTTTCCCTGCTTTGCTGTTCCCTCATAAAGACACTGAAATTTCTTCCTCAAATTTGATCTAAAGGTCTTGAGGGCTTCAGGATGTGGATGGTCACTGCTGTAAGATTAAAATAAAAACATGTTATATAACTTATATTATGAAATATAGTTGTCAGATAACCAATATGCATGCAGTATAATAGGCATGATTTTATGTTGCGATATTGTCATAATCAGGGTGCGATTTGTGAAAAAAACAGAGGGGGGGATGTTTTGAAACATTTTTATTCCTAAAAATAAATCATGAGAACATGAACTTCATCACTGCATTTGCAGTAAAAAAAATAAAAATTTAATAACTCATGAAGTATCCTAACGCAATATTTATATATGAACTGTGATCACTGATCATGCACAACGAAAAAACATGCAAGAATTAAATCAATAGATTAATGTACCGTATTTTCCGCACTTTAAGGCGCACCGGACGCACCTTCAATGAATGACCTATTTTAGAACATTTTTCATATATAGGGCGCACCAGATTATAAGGCGCATAAGATACTGTAGTCAAATGTTTGACTGGGTTTTCGTTATGCATCCACTAAATGTGCTAAAGGGAAGTGAGTGCGCGGCGTCGGAGGTGAGGCATTTATTTAGTAAGCGCAAAGCGTGAGGCACGTAACTTATATACGCAGCCTGACTCATATGAGTATTCAATGTGCGGCGGCTCGCTGACAGCAACAGCTGGCTGTTTTGAATGAGACGACCCGGTTACTGTGAACGGGGAGCGCTTTATATGAACGTTCTGTGACGCGTGAGCAGCGCCGGGGACAGTGTGTCTGTTTGTGTGTGTCTGTTAAGAGTGAGCGCTCGTGAGCGGGCACACGACTTACACACAACCTGATTTATACGAGGTTGAACTGGCCGCATGACAAAGCGGGCATAGGATGGACACGAGCGCGAGTTCGCGGGCGAATTTAATAACGCAGAGCGTTGTTAACCAATTGATCCATATATAAGGCGCTCCGGATTATAAGGCGCATTGTCATTTTTTGAGAAAATTAAAGGCTTTTAAGTGCGCCTTATAGTGCGGAAAATACGGAAGGCTAATTTATATCAGTCTCTCCTGAACCACGGAAGTTAAACCATCATAGAAACAGTTTTACTGCTGCTGTTAATGTTTACGTTACATTGTGATGCTGAGCTACAGTGAAATGATAGAAAAGACAGATGGATTATCTATGTTAGTCAATTCGCCTCATTCGCGCCGCAGAACCTCTAGATGTGTGTAAACGCGTCTTTACATAACATTGAAATCACTCGCGCCAGACGTTCAAGAGAGTGACTAATTAAAAAACCTTTGCTTTAGTCTCAGTTTAAGTTTAGTCTCGTCTCGCAAGTATTGATAGGCGTGAGGTGTAACCAATCAGATAGTGCCGTGGGCAGGACATTGAGCAAGTCTACAGACTCGTGCAGAGCGGCAGCTATATAAGAGTTAGCCAAAGTAGTGCATTTAAAACTAAAATTGACTTTAATCAAACCACGGATCCATGATAAGTTTTCTGATCCGTCTCACCACTAGTGTAGTAGCACTGATCACTTTGAGGGGGGGATAAATTTATCCCCACCGGGGATAAAAATAATTAAGCAGAGGCAGGGATACATTGACCAGAAAGGGGGAAATCCCAGTCTATGAAATGAATTGTTTTTGAAACGAGTCATTAGCTGGTTCGTAGTGACGTAGATACATACTGGCCGCGCCCAGTTACTACGCTTGCAGACGGAAGTGTAAACTTGAAGTCTACACATTCAAATACGTCATAATAGCATCATGTCGAGAAGACACTGTGTTCTACAATGCAAAGAGAGTTCAGCCACTTTGTTTTCATTTACCAGGGACGAGCATGTGAAGAATCGGTGGTTAGAGTTCATTTTTGCAACGATACCACAACAGTATAGCTCGATTGTGTTATCATCATTTTATTGACGAACAACGTTAGTTCAAAAACATAAATGAATTCAAATGTGGATTCGCAAGCGGTTGTTCCTAGGGCTCAGTAACTTACTTACATGGATCAGCTTCCTCCTTCGAATCACAACCTGTAAGTATTATTAATAATTGTTGCTTTTTATGGGTTTTGAACGGTTTTGTTGCGTCGGGGCGTGAGGCAGTATGTGTGTGCGCGTGTATCTGTGTGTGTGTGTAAGTTACGCTAAGCGCAGTTTCTAGGTCTCCAATGTCAATTTTTTTTAAATATGTGAAATATTTGTCGCTGTTATTAGAGTTGTCATAAAGAATAGTGCGTCTTGCAGTAGGCTACTGCAGTGCTTTATCAATATGTTTATGCGTTATGCTAACAAACAACTGACTGGGTCTGTCATCAGACCAATCACCGCCGATTAGCGTCACGCAAAGGAGTGGTTTGGAAAAATGAGTCGTTGTACGAATCATTTGGGAATCAGTGAGCAAATCAGTTAAAAATAAATGCATATTATAAGACAAAAAAAGTGTTTTTTATCCTTGCATGCATGTTAAACTGTTTTTTGGGAACTCCTAAAACAAAAATAGGAACATTTCAAATGCTATGATAGGGGCTCTTTAACTGTGCAAGCATTTATTACCTGATAATAACGGGAGGTCTTTGCAAGAGTGCAGAACGCTGTGAGCTCATTGAAGTGATGACAGCTCCAGTCATTGTACTGGTTGCTTTGTTTAACCCATTCAAAAGTTAAATAAAATGTTTGGTTTTCATGCTGCAAACAGGACCATCATCCAGATACACACTGTAAAGTAGAGTCCTGCACAGGTCCTGTTTGATAAACCCTTAGTACTTAACAGAACACCAACCCACAATCTGACAGTAACACTGTGACCCAAACTGTACCCGCATAAAAATATGTAACTATCTATCTCTCCTGAAACTCTGCAGTGTAAACATGGCATCACAATGAAACAAACAGAAGAGAACATGGCAATCTAACACAGAGACCATGTGCTCAACCAAAACACATGGAAAATGACAGCACCGATTCCACGATCCCAACACTGAAAAAAAAAAAAACAGACCAGACAGAACTGACCAGATCCTGACCCTATGCTCCAAATAAACAAAAAATGAACCAAAACCCAGAAAAATTATTCTGCAAAATTGGAAGAATAAACAAATGATCTTGACAATACAAATAAAAACAGACAAAAGTGTCAGGGTCCTGAAACAACATACTGTAAGTCTATCGGGATAAAAGTCTTTCAAATGCATAAACGAAAATGTAAAAATGATTAAACAATAAATGTGTAGTACAGCATTTACCTGAACCCAAGTTCAGTATGTCCACTTAAGGTACGTTGAGGATTTATTGACTGGTCACTCTTCATGGACACACAGCTGGGTTCTAGAGGGTCCAGTCTGTGCATTCAGATGAACACAAAAAGTGAATATAATTCACACACTCTTATATTAATCACTTTTGTAATGATTGATTGTTTTATGCATAATATTTATTAATATGTACTGTCCTGTTAGAAACATAACAGAACGTCTAGGTTACTAACGTTACGTCAAAACTGAACTGACGAATTGGGATCTTGCCTGGTAGTGTGGGTTTCCCCATGCTCCCTTCCCGCAGCATGATTTTATTCACGCTGAAAGGCAGTCTGGATACCATGGCCCAGATTTTAGCCTCATTTAGGGAACCAATCACAGAACGGGGAGGGAGCAGCAAGACGATGACGACATCTATGCAACACACCGAAGCAGTTTGTTTATTTCTATGGATTCAACATGGCAGCATACGCGAAGCTACCTTTTGATGCAGCCTTATTTTGTTTAGAATGCAAGTTTATTTAGAAAAAAGAGCAGCTTTTGGCGTTAAACTTGGCGAGACCCCAGTCGTTATTGTTGTCTCGCCATTAATCGGCCTAATGGAAGACCAGGTGCAGGAGGCGGTCAACCTTGGAATATCTGCCACTCAGGCTCAGCTCTGTCCCAAGAAAGAAAATGCGTTAAAGAATTGTTGATACCAACTTCTGTTCGACAGTCCCGAGGATCCCCGAGTCCCAATGAGCGCAAAGTGGCAAGACATGTAAGCCACGGAGTTGTATAGTACCAACCTGCTATAGGCATCGCCGTCAACAAATTCCATTTAACTTATAAATGTAAAATTATAAAATTATAAATTCTAAAATTGTTTGTAGAATTTGTCAAATTCTTATTTTCACGTGGGTGCGCTTTCCCATACTGTTTCCTTGTGTAAGCAAAGGCAGCTGGAACATTTATTAAACATGTAGAATAATTTCCAAAGCATTACATATAGTATTACAAATTCAGACATTTGTGATATATATATAAAAAAATAAAACATAAGATTATCTTTTAAAATCAATTGAACATGGAGCAGTTTTTCCTGTGAGTGAGACTGGAAAACCTGTAGTGGATTAGAGCGGAGTGATAACAGAACGTTTTAGAGTGCAGAGAGGAACGGGCTTTTGCTCCAGTCCTGGCTTTGCGTCCGCGCCGTAAGGAGCTCAACATCTGTCTCGCATGCACGCTTGCTCTATATTAGAGGATATTTTAACTAATTTGCGGTAAAACTGGTCGATCACGAGTGGCTCATCAGGTAGATCTATAGATAAACTCATCTTGCATGCATTTGACCGGCCGGGTTCACACTTCAGCGAGAGAAATCGGGGGTGTGGCATGAGAGCGTGAGAATTGGCTCAATTGCGTGAGTCTCACGCTCAATGCATGAGAGTTGGCAACCCTGCCTGTAGACTACCTACTGTGGTTGTCACAGTGCCACTAAGTTGTGTTGCTTTTCAAAATCAATATACAGCTACCGTTTTAGTAGCATAACTTTCAACTGTGCACTTGGACCCGATTAAAGTTGTTGACAATTTAGTTATTAAATTGAATTTTTTACATTTTTAAACTTGTGCAAGCGCAAACAATTTCCAATGCAAATAACAACTTCAACATCTATGTTAAACTGTACTTAATACTTGTGTTTTTCTAATTGAAACGATTGGCTATGAGCTACGTACAGGAGCATTTGATAGACATTCTTAGCACCCAATAAACGGCGCCAGGCATTCGTAAACCACGCCTCAAATATGGGAAAATGAACATGTGGTTCCCAGACCCAAGTCTCAACGAGAATTGGGTCTGGCGTTAGCCAGGCTACTTGCCTGGGAGACTTCCTGGGAATCCACTCCCTGCTTCCGAGTTCCAAATTTATAAGGCAGCATGCAAACACATTTCGCTTTCAGCTGAGGAGCCAAGTCGGTGTCCCGGCTGTTCCAGCAGAGGTACAGGAGTTTTGGTGATAGGACGTAACGTCTCCGATACCTCCTTCAGGTAACGGAGGTTACATTAGTCCCCTAGACGTTCCCTATCAGTCAGTCACGTTCAACGTCACCTCAGAACTGAACTTCCAGCGCCCAGAGTCTAGTCCCTCTGCACTTGTTGGGATGGAAGAAAGGACAGGGCTTTGCAACAAGAAAGTCAGTCACTGGTGTTCCTTCTCACCCTATACAGTGAGACTATTGGATAACACTGGGAAAGCGAGCCTAACAGACGTACCCACAGTGGGGCAGCGATGTGGAGCTCAGGGGTAGTGATAGCAGAGGAGGCACCAGAGCAATTTCTGGCAGAAAAAGATGCCTTCCATGACTTTGTAATCTCCTTGTGGCATTTCTGGGAAGATCCTGCTCTGAACACATTTGGGGGTTCAACTCGAACAACACTACTCTCCCCGAAGGGGGCAGAGCAGCCGAAACTTCATCCCTAGAGGACTCAAGCTGACACTCTGATGCAGCGATCGTCATCCCCGAATGAGATGCTGGGTCCCCCATGGGAAGCACCAGCAAACGCAGCCAGAAGCTCCACAGTTTGCAATGGAAAAGACGAGTGGGAGGGCTGCCAGGAGGGGTCCCACTGTAATCCTCATATCACAACCGATGGCTCTCTGCTGTAATCCCAATGAGGCCAATTAGTCAGTTCAGTTGACGTAACGTTGAACGTGACTGACTGAACTATTAACTGGTATAGTCCACATACCTAAGCTGTTAATTATGATCTTCATTCTAAAATACATTGCATACAAGCATTGAAGACCCAAGATTACATTTGAAAAATTATTTTAAAAGAATGTTAAAACAGATGTCATAAGATAAAGATACTTTAGTTCAGTGTTTACCTAAATCCATGATCAGTGTGTCCACCAAGCTTAGGTGGAGGATCCATTGACAGGTCACTCTTCATGGACACACAGCTGGGTTCTGGAGGGTCCAGTCTGTGGATTGAAGTTGAACACAACAATGTCATTCACACACTCTTATTAGCATGGCTATGTTTTATCATTTATGTTCTGAGACTTTCATTTTAATGTTTTTTTTATATATATCTGGAGCCTGTGAATTCCTGTTTCCTGTGTTTTCCTTGGTTTATATGGGCTCCATTTTATTCTCAGTTGTTTCCATAGTTACTCATTTTTGGTTCTTCACCTATTTCTTTTTTAGTTGAAAGTCACCCTGTGTATTTATACTCCTCAAATTAATCAGTCCATTGTTGTTTATTGTGTTTGTCTAAAAGCAAAGCTGTTTAAGTTGCATGTTTGTGCTCCCTTAACTGTCAGATTATCATGTTTATTTGAATATAATATATTTTATTTGATTATCTTGATTATCTGCTGCAAACATCCCTGTCTCAACATAGCCTTCATTTTACCTAGACTGCACCACTAAACTCAGGGATGGACTGGGACAAAAAAAAATAAGCTCTGGCATTTTTAGTCCAGACGGCCCACCACTGCAATCCAGAATCGGCCCCGACGGACACCATCTCTATATTTGCTGCTTAAACAATTGGATCCTGCAACTGCAGCTTATTGAGAGTCGGCAAATTAGTGCCATATGAAAAATTGAGCTTTAAACACTTTAATATTTCTATCATTATGTTGGCCCTTAGAAGTCACTTTTCTATTCATACATATACATGCACTAACATTTGTATAGCATTAATTTACTAATAAAAAAAGTCTCTCTGAAAAACTAAACTTGTAGTTAGGCACTGGTTTGGTATAAAAAAAGTAATTTTCATGCTGTGCAGGGCCCCACCACCCCTCTCAAATCAAGTAAATGGTACGACCCGCAGGCCAGGTGCTTCTGCTGCGGACCTACGGTGAACAGTGCTGCCAACTTAGCGCCTTTGCTTTGTCCCTATTTAGAGCGACTTTTCAGACCCCTTTAGCGGCATTTTTTTTTTTTTTTTTCAAAAAAGTGTCTAGTAACAATTTTAGTAACTTTTCCGACAAACCTTAACCTCCAAATGTTGCCAGTACTGTCCAGCGAGCGTGAGGTCTTGCTTTCTCCCTGTCGTCACTCTCTCTCGCTGCGTCTCCCCGTTCAATGAATGGCTGAGAGGAGCGCACGGCCGCTGACAGACACGAATGAGCAGTGTTTTTCCAAGGACTTACTTATCTGCTTTTCTTTTGTTTTATATTTAAAGATTTTAGATTGATCGTTTTCATTTTATTTCTTTTCTTGTGCTTATTATTACTTGTAAAACTCAATATCACAGAGCTTATTCATCTGGTTCCCTAACTCTCTCAATTCAGATATTCATATACATCAGTGGGAGAAACACTTATAGAAGGCTTTCAGTCCACAAATCAGCAACATTCACCATGGATTTATGCTAATGTAGTAAGTTAACTCTAACCATAAATATGATAATGTGACAGAAATAGTCACACATCTTTTTCCACCACTTCATAAACTATATCATAAATGTTGTATTTTTTTATGTGATGACCAACACTTTTTTTGTTCATCCTTTAAAAATTGTCCTAAAATGAAAAATGTTACTATGTTTGAAAACTCTTATTTAAACACTTATTAAAAAAAAAATAATAATAATAAAAACTTCCACTGGAGGTGATCGCGGGCGAGTGCAGAATGAATGGGAGTCTATGGGGCTAAACGGCTAAATGTGTCTCTGCTTGTCATTAAATCAAAATAGATTTTATTGTTGATTCCGCAAGTTCAATATAGATTATAGGCCAAAAGTCGAATGAACGAGTACTTATGTCCTTTTGATTTCTTACAGGTTAGGCTGTTGTTGGCCGGAACACGCTAGCATTTTGCTATTGTGTGACGTCATCACATTTTTGAATGGATTTTTAGAACAGATAAGTGAACTTAAAAATGCAATTTTCAGCTGAGTGTATTATCTTATCCCTCCCCTTTGAATGCAACTTTCAAATTACTTGACAAAAAATTACATCCTGAGAAAAGTGGATTTCTGCATTCTGCACTCGACCGCGAGCGCCCCCGCATGGACAATGACGCGTTACTGCAGCAGTCCAGAACCCGGAAGTAACCAGCCAGTGCCAATTCTCTTCAATTAGACATTCTCTGTTCACTATATTTTCTCTCCTTAATATACATGTTTTCACTACTTTTATTTTTTAATTAATATTAAGACATTATGAATGATAATAACTAAAGTTATTTTCATCTACACCCTGAATTACTCAACTCAACTCAACTTTATTTATAGAGCACTTTCAAGACCACAAGTGGAACCAAAGTGCTGTACAAAATGAATAAAATAGAAAGTAAAATAAAGAAATAAAAAACAATACAAAGACATGACATAAAAAATAAAAAAAACTTACAAAGGATTATCAAATGCTAAAGAAAACAAGTAAGTTTTAAGCGCACTCTGAAAAACACCCAAAGAAGGACAAGATTTCACAGACAGGGGAAGGTCATTCCAGAGCCTAGGAGCCGCAACAGAGAAGGCCCGATCACCTTTACCTTTCAAATTAAGCTTAGTGATTTATTGTCAGCCCTAGTGCAACCAAAAATTTTTAATTTTTTTTTTTATTTTTTTATTTTTTTGTAGAACTTGTTTGAGGTGGCACTGCCCTCAAATTTGAGTCTCTGGAGCCCTGTGAACTTACAATAAAACTGCATATCATAATATCTGTATGTTAAAGGGTTAGTTCACCCAAAAAATGAAAATTAAGTCATTAATTACTCACCCCCATGCTGTACCAACCCCGTAAGACCTTCGTTCATCTTCGGAACACAAATAAAGATATTTTTGATTGAATCTGAGGGCTGGATCACTTTTCCATAGACAGCCTGAGGGACTGCCTCTTGACGGCCCAGAAAGTCATTAAAATAAAAGGTTTAAATATTCCATGTGCCTACAGTGGCTCAACTATAACTTTATCAAGCGACGAGACTACTTTTTGTGCGAAAAAAAACGTAAATAACGACTTTATTCGACTTTCCATTACTTCCTTATGGGCGCATGCGCGAGAACTGAGACGAGACCGTTCTTCTTCGACTACTTTTTGTTACCGGCTGCTCACCACGTAGGAGTTTTACCGCCCCCTACCGTATAAGATGACGTACTGATATAGCCGGAGGCGCAAAACGTTCTGTTTACAAGCAGTACGTCATCTTATACGGTAGGGGGCGGTAAAACTCCTAAGCGGTGAGCAGCCGGTAACAAAAAGTAGTCGAAGAAGAACGGTCTCGTCTCTTGTGTTCCGAAGATGAACGAAGGTCTTACGGGGTTGGTACAGCATGGGGGTGAGTAATTAATGACTTAATTTTCATTTTTGGGTGAACTAACCCTTTAAGTCTATGTATTATTAAAGAATTTGTCAGTATTACAGTTATTTTGGGGGAAATTTGAATAATTGCATTGCAAGCTGATGTGTGCCCCTAAATGTTCTGCTTGCGCTCCTAAAATTTTCAGTCAGGGGCAACAGCGCTCCTAGTCAAAAAAGTTAGTCTGGAGCCCTAAAGTAGTATACTTTTGACAATAAAACAAAAATATATTAATCAGAGTGTGGCTTATTTTGTTTACATTTTAAGTGTTTTTATGATAAAATACAATACCCCACCATTGGTATCACTATGGTATTTGGTACGGGGGCCCAGCAAGATAGTTTGTACCCAGGGCCCAAAATTTGGTGCTAAGTCCCTGAATACAGGCACTGAACAATTCTTTAATTTCAGCACAAAAGATAAGACAAACAGCTTAAAGTGTTTACCTAAACCCAGGATCAGTGTGTCTACTAAACTTAAGTGGAGGATCCATTGACCGGTCACTCTTCATGGACAAACAGCTGGATTCTGGAGGATCTGGTCTGTGGATTTAATTAAACACAAGTGAATTTAATTCACACAGTATTACATTTGGGACTTTTGTATTTAACTGATTCAGGTGACTGAATTATTCCATCAATATTTATCATACTGTTGGAGATTTTAAAACAAGTGCACATCCACATATCGGAGCTGTTGATTTAGATATTTCAATATCTTCTGAAATGCATTGCTTACGGAAACTGAACAATTATTTCTTTATTTCAACTCTGATGTAATAAAATAAGCATTTTAGTAAAGTGTTTACCTAATCCCAGGATCACAGTGTCTACTAAACTTAAGTGGATGATCCATTGACCAATCACTCTTCATGGACACACAGCTGGGTTCTGGCCGGTCTGATCTGTGCATTGAAGTTGAACACAACAAGTGAATGTAATTCACACACTTTAATTTTTAATGATTTTTGTAATTAACTGATTTGGGTGACCAAATTAACCATTAATATATGGTATATTGTTGGAGATATTACAGCAAGTGAGACTGTTAAGGTACACATCCATATATCAGGCACTTTCTAAGTTTCAACACAAAATATGTATAAAGACAGTTTAATACAGTGTTTACTTAAACCCAGGATCAGTGTGTCCACTAAACTTAAGTGGAGGATCCATTGACCGGTCACTCTTCATGGACACACAGCTGGATTCAGATGACTTTGGTCTTTGGCATCTGGTCTTTGGCATCTGGACTGAACTGAAACAAAACATCAAGGTAAATTATAATAAGACACTGTGATAATGATTGATTGATTGTTGATTAACTGAATAGTTATGCTAAATGAAATAACAACAGGAAAGCGTGCCATTTGTGCGTGAAAACCACACCCAATTTGAACTATTAAACTAAAAGCACACATTTTAAATATGAAGATACATGAGGTTGTGGTAATTATCAGCCAGATATTAACTTTAATTATTAACAAAATTAACTTTTGTTAGACAATAATTTTCTTGTCATAAAGCCAAAACAATCTCTGTTGATACTTTAATTTACACTGTAAAGCAGCTTTGGAACTACATTTATAAAAGCGCTATATAAATGAAGATGACCTGACTATTTTTTTTTATTTATTTATTTTAAAGAAGATTGTCAAAGTTAAACAGTCTGACTATATCTTTTCTAACTCGATGTCTTGGCGTTTTGACTGCAAATTCAAACAAAATCTATCTACTTTATCATAGGCCTAATTTAAACCTTCTAAAAAATGATGTAGGGCCTACACTTTAAATCATAGTTCGCAAAACACAGTGGACCAATGCGACATGGCGGCAGGTAGAAAACGCGAAAATTAAAATGAGATTATCATGTATCAAGTATCATTGTATCTATAAAAGGCCAATTTACCTGTGTGGAAATATATCTGTGGACGGGTCGTCATGACCATCATGGTTCTCCATCAATCTAAAATCTAAAGGAAGAAACTCAACACTCAACACTGTCCAGATGTTTCCAGTCTTCATAAAATGGCAGCAGGGCGATGAATTTTACTTTCTCTTTGATAACCACCTCAGGTGAACAGAAAAGGGGCGGGCGAGATCTTTTCCTGATGCCAAACAGACCGAGTAGGGGGAGGCTGCAGACCTGGAGCCGGCAATTTTACGCCCCTGACAGTTTCCACGCCCCTGACAGTTTTAGGGGGGAGACTACAAGTTATATGAGCTTAGTCCTATATCATTACAGGCATTCTTGACTTGAAGCGACGCGAATTAAGGTATTTTAAATAATCTGCTAAAGTTGTTGTTGATTGTATTGTAATGATGCAATATTAATTATTTATAAACGATTTGCTAAGTTTTAAACACGATTTGCTTTGGATTTCATTTCAAAAGATGGGTCTATAATTTAATAAAAGTCTCTATTATTTCGAGAGAAAATAAAAGTTGGCTACTTTTGGCTCAACCTTGGCAAACTTAACCACATATAGGTTTAAAAGCTGCCCTAGTCTTCTCTTTGTCTCACTTACTTTTAAAATTCATTTAATTTTTATTTTTATCTAGTCTGTCTTTACCTTGCGTGACATGGCATCTTCTTGTAAGACCCTGTTTACTTCTTTGCATTTAAACATAGCCTACTAAACGTGGTTGATGGAGCAACATTAGAGTGGATATCGGAAATGTGTTAATTACAGTTTATGATGTGTACACAAACACATATAATAGGCATGTATGTATGTATGTATGTATGTATGTATGTATGTATTTGAATGCAAATTTCTCTAAGTAAAGATTCAAAATGCACACTCACTCTAATATTTTGTCATATAAACATAATGCATTATAAAGCCCACATTAAAATC
Organism: Pimephales promelas; assembly: GCF_988280905.1. Lineage (NCBI taxonomy): Eukaryota > Metazoa > Chordata > Actinopteri > Cypriniformes > Leuciscidae > Pimephales > Pimephales promelas. Next base: position 7,357,907 of record NC_142783.1, read on the forward strand.
TTTGGTCCCATATGGTTTAATTGTAGATTTTGGTTTAAGTTGTTTCTTATAAATGAGATGATCTAATTTTCTAATGTATAACATAGTTTTCTTAAAATAGCTTACTGATTTGGACTAAAATGTATGTGCACTTAATGAGTGTTTTATCATACTCTGTCTTTAGTTTTTTTTTTTTAACTTGTATCTCATTAAAGGGTTAGTTCACTTTGAAATGATTTTTTTATGTTTTAGCTTACCTCAAGGGCATCCAAGATGTAGGTGTCTTTGTTTCCACAGTATTTTCAATTTTGATATTTTTAGGTCAAAGCGTTCTTGTCTGTCAGTCATATATTGCAGGTGTACCACCCCAAAGAGCATGCACAGAGAAGTGCAAATTAAACATGATTTAATGACTCGTAAATGTAAGTACACATTGATGGCCTAAGACACGAAACGAGCGTTTTGTGTGAGAAAACGAACAGTATTTATATCGTTTTTACCTCTTGTAATCACAGTCACGTCCAAGTACTCTGAGGGCGAGGGTGATTCTGTCTGCGCTCGTTGCATTGATACACGTTGCATATACATATTGATAACCGCTCGTTTCGTGTCTTAGGCCATCAATGTGTACTTACGTTTACGAGTCATTAAATCATGTTTAATTTGCACTTCTCTGTGCATGCTCCAAGGTGGACCCCATAAACCTCCATTATATGACTGAAAGATAAGAACGGTTTGACCTAAAAATGTCAAAATTGAAAATACTGTGGAAAAAAAAAAGACACCAACATCTTGGATGTCCTTGAGGTAAGCTAAAACATATCAAAAAATTAATTTTAAAGTGAACTATACCTTTAAAGTGAACTATACCTTTAAGGTGTGTGCTACTTAAGAAAATTAAAATCTCTATCTCTAAACTTTTATAAACACCCATCTTTTGAATCCCCAAAAATGTTTAACCATGACATCCTGCCATTATTTTATAACCATTGTTTCTACCACTATTCAACTTTATGTGGGGAAATCTAGAAAATACATTGATAGAATATATATAATTTAATAATTGTTATAAGATAATTGTGAGTTAAAAGCTAGACCCCCCCCCCACCACCACCACCCCCAGGGGGGTAATAGTTTTTGTTATTTCAGTTATTTTGTAATAGTTATTTAATTAGTCAGTATATGCACTTACAGGGGTTGGACAAAAAAACTGAAACACCTGGTTTTACTACACAATAATTTGTTAGAATGGTGAGGGCCTCATTTTGCATCCAAATACAGCACCAATTGACAGATAGAAGTCTTCACAGTGACCAGAGGGATTATGAGCCGTTCCTCTTCCAGAACAGTGTCCAGGTCACTATATGATGCTGGTGGACTCGCTCCTCCAAAACACCTCAATAATATTCAGATCTGGTGACTGTCAGACCATGGGAGATGTTCAACGTCACTTTCATCTTCATCAAACCCTTCTGTCACAAGTCTTGCTGTGTGTGTTGGTGCATGATCATGCTGATACACGGTTTGAGCATCAGGTGCTCATGATCCTCCAGAAGGATTTGGTAGTCCCCGGCAGTGTCGTGTCCATCAAATACAATCAGGATTGTCATGATATTGGAGCTCAAACCATCACTGATCCACCCGTGCTTCACTCTGAAGATTGGCCGCCAGGCATATAGATGTGAAACCTCCAACATTGGCCAGTGTTTCAGTTTCATTGTCCAACCCCTGTATATTCGTGGTACACAGCGATGTGAGCTGTGTCCAGTGGGTGGCGGTAAGCCAGAGTAAAAACCTGGAAGAGGTGTGTTCGACATCGCCTGCGGCTGGATGCAACCGATCGGCGAGAACAGCCGCGTGCAGGCGGGGAGGAGCTGCAAACGGAGACGTGAAGTCGGACAATTTCTGGTTCCCGTAGTGACGGCTCACGTGGTGTTTGCATGCTTATACCACAGCTGAAGTGAAATAAATGCAATATTTGCCAAATAAACAGATATTTCAGACACATTTTCATTTAATACTTTACTGCTTCATACAGCATCTGTTTGAACTAGTATAAAGTTCAAAATAAGCCTATAATCAATGACGTGGAATCAACGTTTTTTAATCAGTTTTATTTTGATAAACATGATAAACATGACACAACATAACATTGCGACTACATGAAAAGAGTGTTTACTGTTATAAAATACTGATTTGTTAGCTTTAGTGGAACTAAAGGTGTGAGAATAAACACGAAACGCACGTGATTGTTGTCATGCGGTGAATCCGGCGAATCGTGGAACAGCTGTGACATCATCAGAGCTCGTGCAGCCGCTCTTGAGAAGCTGCGCTGGCTGAGTCCTCCGGCTACTCTCGTATCGCTCTCGCGGTACTTTGATGGCATATGTCACAGTCATGTGGAGTCAGCGCTGCATCAAGTCGGACAAAATTTCTAACCGGCATGCACTGTTTCAAGTCAGCCGCCGATCGGTCTGCGCAGAGCTGCATGAAGTCGAACAAGCCTAAAGAGAGTGAGTTCACGTGAGGTTATGACGAGATTAGGGTAGAGTTATGTTGTACTGCGTCTGCGTTGCACGGAGCTGTTGCGAATGACGCTGGCTGAATAAAAAGAACCCAACCAATCACACGCTTCATTCCTTCAAGCTTCATCGCTTCATTCCTTCATTCCTTTAACCATTCATTCCTTCAAGTGTGCTACAAAATACTGGCGACAAGGATGGGATCGGCGGTGCCGTTTGAGTGAGTTGCCTACGAAAACGCTGAGCATGGACATTGAGCAACTGCAAGATCAGCTGAGCGCGGCGTTGCTCCGGCTGCGGCTCGATCAGCTGCACTAGGTGTGTGTGCATGCAAAACTGGAGGGAGAAGCCAAACGGCACTCGCTGATCAGATTAATAAGTGAAGCAGTAGAGAGTGTTATAGAGACGGAAGACGATGATGTAGCCCGTCGATGATGTAGCCGTTTGTTCGAGTTTTCATGCGGGTTAACGCCAATCGGTGACCGCGCGGTACAAGATGGCGGTGGTGACGCAGACAGAAATTTGGCAGAGATCGCGCATTTAAAGAGACAGTACACAGAATTGCAGCATCAGTTTGAGTTGTCAGCAAATGTGCTGAAAAACAAAATCCAACATCTGAGTTTGAAAGTTCCTGATGTGTCAAGTCCCCCGGTGTTCTCCCATCATCATCTTGCAGTTTCTGAAGTCCCTATCCGGCGTGATTTTAAGATTAATGGCCAAATTGGAGAACAGGGTCAGAAAGATAAGCTTTCATACAACAACTTGATGCACCAAATTGATGCTGGAGTGAACAAGGGACACGGAGAGTCTGAAATAATTGATCCGGTGATAAGAGCAGTGAGTCCTGGTATGAGCCTGCATGATATGTTGGAGATCAAGACTGATTTAACCCTTTCTCAGCTGCGCACGATTCTGAAAGGCCATTATAAGGAAGAAAGCTCAGCAGACCTGTATCATCGACTGATAAACATCACTCAAGAGAGTCGTGAGTCACCACAGAACTTCCTATTCCGTGCCATTGAGTTGAAGGAAAGACTTTTAGCTGCTGCTCGAGAACCAGATGGAGAAGAACAGTACAGCCCTGATCTCATACAGAGAAGATTCCTGTGCGCACTAGGAACAGGGTTATCAAACGATCACATCAAGTATCAACTAAAAACCTGCCTTGATGATCCTACAATCACTGATGAGATTCTCATCACATCTATGAACAAAGCTGCAAGTCTTGAGTGTGAACGACAGCAAAAGTTCAAGAAGAATGCCAACATCAAAGAAACTAAAGTCAGTGAGGTTCCAGCAGAACTACGTCAAAGTCAAGAGAGGATGGGATATGCTGTTGGAGGTAAAGAACAGTCCACATGCACACAATTAAAAGCTTTAAAAACTCCACAAGTCATGGACAAGAAAGACTCTGAGCTTTATGAGGTCGTTAAACAGCTGAAAGAGGAGATCGGAGAAATGAGGAAAGCAATGAGTACTTACCGTTCCACGCAGCCCAGAGAAAGGAAGCGAGGATGCCGTGGATGTCAAGATGAGGGCAGAGGTGACCAATGTGATCATTGTTTTAAATGTGGGCAAAGTGGACATCTTTCCAGAGGGTGCAGGGGACCACCTGCAGGAAGAACGGAAAGAGGACGCTCAGCTAACACTATGGTGGTAACAACTCGCACAACATCATCACTGTGGCCAGAACATCAACATGAACTCCTGTGTGAGAGCATTAAGCAGCTGGAAGCTCAGGAAGCAGCAAAGCAGAAGGAGAGCCATCTGTGGCCCATATCAGGTCCATAACTGCTAATCAGCTGTCCACCAAACATAATGCACAGTTATTGAATTTGATCGGAGAAAAATGTATGGTGAACTGTTTCTTTGATGGTGTAGCAACAAAAGCGCTGTGGGATACTGGCTCACAAGTCTATCTTATGAATGAAAAGTGGCTAAAAGAACATATCAAGAACATATCCTGAACATATCCTGCCCACATGTGGCCTTGAAGATATCCTAGGCCCTGGAACCCTCACCGGTCGAGCAGTGAATCAAACAGTGATCCCGTTTGAGAGCTGGGCCGAAGTGACATTCAAGCTGGGAACCGACAAAACCACATCGTTGGAACTGGAGGTGCCAGTATTGGTACTGTATGTGGTGACGATGAAGTGGCAGAGGAGCCAATCATTGGTTACAATGTCAATGAGTACCTGTTGAACAGTGGTGTAGAGCGACCTACTAATGTAAAGACCAAAGCCATGAGTACTGCACTGTCCTGTGACTGCAAGAAAGCAGAGGTTTTGCTGAACTTAGTGAGAAGCCAAGACGAAGGGTTCAGTGATGGAGTAGTGAAAGTAGGAAGGTCAGAAATTCCTGCCCAACAGGCTAGAACTGTCAAATGTTGCATTAAAATTGGCCCTTTGTTATATGATCAAGATGCTCTTTTTGTACCGGATGAGTGTGCGAAGTGGCCAGATGGATTGAGGGTGGAGGAAAACATTGTTCGCCTTAAGAGAGGGACCTGTTCACGCCTCTGTATTCCTGTGATCAATGATACTATGCATGACATTGACCTGCCTCCACGGGCAGTTCTGGGCCATATCTAGCGAGTAAAAGCCTTCTTCTTCCCTGCCGAGGTGAGACCGGTGTCCGCTCAGAGAGAGACTGCATGTGCGACTGTTGCACACACCAGCCAAAGCCTGTTCCAAAAAGACCTCATCAAGACCTCATCACCACCTCATTGACCTGATCAAGTCAGCCAACCTATGGGAGAATCTATGGGACCCCCCTGTATGCGTTGATCACTGAAAACCTGAAGAGCAGCAGAAAGTGAAGCAGTTTTTAAGGGAGGAGAGTGGTGCTTTTGCTCGTGATGACAGCGATGTAGGATGTATTCCATCTCTCCAGCTAAAAATCCGTCTCCATGATACCACATTCGTGAAGCACACATACATGTCCGTCCCGAAGCCACTTCGCAGAGAGGTTAAAGAATACCTGGAGGATCTGTTAAATAAGGGGTGAATTACTAAATCTAAGTCACCATATTCTTCACCAGTAGTCTGTGTGCGTAAGAAAGACGGAACTCTCCGCCTCTGCTGTGACTATCGGGAGTTAAACAAGAAATGCATTCCAGATAGACACCCCATTCCCCGCATACAGGACATGCTCGACAGCTTGGCTGGCAACACCTGGTTTTCAGTCCTTGATTAAGGCAAAGCCTATCACCAGGGTTTTGTAGAGGAATCCAGCCGACCTCTCACTGCATTTATTACACCGTGGGGACTATATGAATGGGTGAGGGTCCCTTTCGGATTGTTAAATGCACCTGCTGAATTCCAAAGGAGCATGGAGGAGTGCCGGAGAGAATTGCGTGATGAGGTATGTCAACCATATTTGGATGATAACTTAGTTCATTCTAAAACATTTGATGATCATCTCCAGGACATTAGAAAAGTGCTGCAGTGCTATCAAAATCATGGTGTCAAACTAACACCTCGAAAATGTGAAGTGTTCCGAAATCAGGTACGATTTCCTAGGGAGGCTGGTGACAAAAGATGGGTACACGATGGACCCGGCCGACGTTGCTCCTGTCCAAGCACTGAAAGAAAGGACCCCTAAGACAGTTGGTGAGGTGAGAAAGTTGTTAGGATTTCTCTCCTACTACCGGTCTTACATTGAAAACTTTTCTCGCAAAGCCGCACCTCTGTATCTGCTGCTCGCCGAAAAAAAGACACCAACAGGGAAAGTACAGATGAAGCGGAAAGGAAAAGGGAAACATGGCCAAGGACAGCTTGCGTCATCACATCCAGTCACATGGACAGATGAACATCAAAAGGCCCTCTGTGAGTTAATCGATTATTTATCTAACCCACCAGTGCTGGAATATCCAGAACTGGATGATCCTTTTGTACTCCATTGCGACGCTTCACAGGAAGGCCTTGGTGCGGTGCTTTATCAAAGGCAAAGAGGCAAGTTAGTGGTTATAGCGTACGGATCAAGAACCCTAACCCCTTCTGAGAAAAATTACCATCTTCACTCAGGAAAGTTGGAGTTCTTGGCCATGAAGTGGGCTATATGTGAGCGGTTCAGAGACTATTGCTGCGTCCCAATTCGCTTACTTACACTATGCCCTAAAAGTATGTACTCTTTTTGTGAGGAAAAAGTACATACTTTTGAGTGTGTGGCAAAAGAGTAGGCAAGCTTTGGGACATACTATCACGTCATCTTTAACGGACAGCTCTGTCGCGTGCTCCGTGCATCCTGTCACCATAAACTGCCCTGTCAATCATCTTGTCACAGTTAAAATCCTCAATTCTATCTAATTTTATTTCCTACTGTTTCGGAGAGCACGTTTATCTGCCAGTTGTGGGTCTTTCATGCGCTCCTCGTGTTTGCAATTTGAATATAATGATGCATTTAAAACGTAATGGCTAAACGTGTCTTTACCAAAGTTCACAATGCTGCTGCAAATGCAATATAATGTGGACAACATTGAATAAATTCATTTTCGTCAGGTTAGCTACTGATAATTAATCACTCAAAGCTCTTTATCTAAACCTCTCTACACAACCGCGGGGACTCGCGGGGACTCGCGCGTCCTCCGTATCGACTATGTGTCTGTAGTTTTTTAACACTTTTTACTCGTGTTTGTAGTTCTAACCGAATCCTCGTCCAACACGCAATGGTTTGTTTGGCAATATCAGCCGTAGAGTGTGCATCGATCTACACTTCGGATTCTGACCGGAAAAAGTAGACCATCTGGGGATCTTTGAAACACTCATTTCAACATACTACGATTTGGGACATACTAATTCTATTTTCGAATACTATTTAGGACGGATAGTATGCGAATTGGGACGCAGCATATGTCTATCATGCACCATCATTCATTGTGTACACGGACAATAATCCTCTCACATATGTGATGTCAACAGCCAAGTTAAATGCCACAACGTACAGATGGGTTGTGGAACTTGCTGACTTTCGATTTAGCATCAAATACTGCCCTGGAAAGTCAAATTGGGACGCAGATGGCTTGTCGCGTATGCCGCTGCAAATGGAACAGTACATGAAAACCTGTTCAGAAGAAGTGAACCCTGAAGTCATGGTCAGCTTATCTCAGTCAGCAGTAGTACAGAATCAGGAGAGAGGGCCGTGGTTGTGTCCACTAACAATTGAAACTGCGTTGTCGGGAGAACAGGAGGAGGAGCTATTCACTTCAGTGGCAGAGATCCCCAAGAATGTACTGCGAAAAGCCCAAGAGGAAGACTCTGAAATTGGAGAAGCTTTAGCATACCTCAAATTAAAACCGCAGCCCATGAACAGAAGTAAGGGTAAAGAGGTTTGGGGACTGATGAGGGAGCGGGCAAAATTATACCTGGATGAACATGGTCTCTTGTTTCGGAAAACAGCGACTCGTCATCAGTTGGTATTCCCGAGGAGATACCATGAGCTTGTCTATAAGGAGTTGCATCAAGACATGGGCCACCTGGGAGCAGAAAGGGTGCTGAATTTAATCAGAGATCGGTTCTATACGCCTTATTCACGGCAGCGCCATCTCTGATTTTCAATGAGAATGAAAGCGAGGCTGTGAGGGATAGACTTGCATCTCTTCAATGGGCTGTACTGTTATTTGATGTGTTTTCAGATTTTTCTGCTCATGAAACACTGGAAAAATATCTTTCCAAGAAATGTCAGTTGACAAAAAACTCCCGACAATGTAAGCTGTGGAAAATTGTAAGTAATCTAGCCGTTTTATTCAGCTTTTTACAGCGGATGCCATTGGAAACACGGTAAGTCTATCCCTCACAGCCTCACTTTCATACCTGTCATGGCGCTGCTCTGAATAAGGTCTATTGGCCCCATATGCAAAAGGAAGTGGAACACTATGTCACACGTGTTTGTAGTTGCTTGAGAAGCAAACGTCCAAATAAAGTGACCCGAGCTCCTCTGATAAACATCACCACCACTTACCCATTTGAGCTGGTCTCTATTGATTTTCTGCATCCAGAAAAGTGTAAGGGAGGTTATAAATACATTTTAGTTGTGATGGACCACTTTACGCACTTCGCGCAGGCGTATGCATGCAAGAACAAGAGTGCCAAGACAGCGGCTGAGAAGGTATTTGGGGACTTTGTTTTGAAGTTTGGGTTCCCGACAAAACTGCATCACGACCAAGGCAGGGAGTTTGATAACAAGCTGTTTTCAAAGCTGCAAGAGTACAGTGGTGTGCAAGGCTCCCATACGACACCGTATCACCTGCAGGGAAACGGTCAAGTTGAGCGGTTTAATCGGACTCTTCTAGCAATGCTGAGGACCTTACCAGAAACCGCCAAAGCTGACTGGAAGACATCACTTGCAAAAGTGGTGAATGCATACAACTGTACGAAAAGTGAGGCGACGGGGTTTGCTGCCTATTATCTCTTGTTCGGCCGGACATCCAGACTGCCCATTGACATCATGTTCGGTGTACCAGCAAAGGACCAAAGCTCCTCTTACCAGGACTATGCCGAGAACTGGAGGAAGAGAATGACAGAAGCATACAATTTAGCCTCAAGCGTGTCACACAAAAAGAAAGAAAGAGGTAAAGCTTTGTATGATAGGAAAGTACACAGAGCTGAACTGATCCCTGGGAACAGAGTATTGGTTCGGAACTTCAAGGAAAAGGGTGGACCGGGGAAGCTTCGATCATTTTGGGAAGAACAAGTTTATGTTGTCACCAAGAAGAACTACCAGGATATCCCAGTATATGAAGTTTGTCCTGAGCAGAGGAAAGGACAAACAAGAATACTACACAGGAACCTACTGTTGCCGTGTGACTACTTACCTGTAGAGAGAGAATACTTACCGGGAAGACCTGAAAAAGAAAACAAGAAAAGAGACAAAACAGAAAAAACATTGACAGAGTGAAATCAAACATTCTGTGACAGTTCAGATGGTGAGGATGATTGGAAATGCCTGGTTGGAGTGCCAGTCAACAGGGAGAGTCGGAGCACCAGAAATGGTCAACAGTCAAAACCCCCAGAACTTGATTCAGAAGACACGGTGATGCTGAATGATGGAGAGTCGGAGGTGGAACATGAACAAGGAGCAGGGCAGGGAGATGATGATGTGTCCTCCTCAAGAGAAGAGGCTGAAGAAACTGATGATGCCGAAGAAAGTGACGGGGAGCCTCCTTCACAACCTGTCTGCAGAAGAGTATATCCTTTGAGAAACAGAAAACAAAACAAAATGTTTACTTACCACACTTTAGGTCAGCCTACTATTGTAGATGGGTAAACTGCTGAATTAAATTCCAGCAATAAGTTCTAGCTAAAATGTTAAGGAGTTCAATTAAGACTAGGTTTATTTATTTTTTTAGTTTTAAAGAGAAAATGGTTACCATAACATTCATAAAAAGAAAATACAAAGTAAATTGTTTCCATGGTGTAAGGTTGGATTCCTTCAGTGAAAGTACAGATTCCTGTTAATGTACAGTGATGGTGGTAGAAGATCATGGTGCACAATGATGTCTGCTACAAAAACACTTCATGGAAAAGGAGATACATGTTGTGTGTCGTGTGACAGTATAGCACAAGTACTAAAACTGTTGTATCACTGACTCCTACCAAAGAAATAATTTAAGGGTGGATAACCAGTAATGTATTTTGATAATGTTGGGACTACATTCTGTTTTGTAGGGGAGAATGTGGGGAAATCTAGAATATACATTGATAGAATATATATAATTTAATAATTGTTATAAGATAATTGTGAGTTAAAAGCTAGAACCCTCCCCCCCCCCCCTGTGTAATAGTTTTTGGTATTTCAGTTATTTTGTAATGGTTATTTAATTAGTCAGTATATGCACTTATATTCGTGGTATATAGCGATGTGAGGTGTGTCCAGTGGGTGGCGGTAAGCCAGAGGAAAAACTTGGAAGAGAAAGAGAGTGAGTTCACGTGAGGTTATGACGAGATTATAAGTGTAGTTATGTTGTACCAGAGCCCGTCTAACGGAGAGCCTTGGCACTTCCTATTTGCCCCGTTGTGTATTATTTTGGTTGAAGTTCCATTAGAATTCCACTGGAGGTGATCGCGGGCGAGAGCAGAATGAATGGGAGTCAACAATAAAATCTTGATTTTATCAAGAAAATTTTGATTTCTTACAGGTTAGGGTGTTGTTGGCAGGAACACGCTAGCATTCTGCTATTGTGTGACATCATCACATTTTTGAACGGATTTTTAGAACAGATAAGTGATATTAAAAATGCAATTTTCAGCTGAGTGTATTTTCTTAGCCCTCCCTTTTGAATGCAACTTTCAAATTACTTGACAAAAAATTACATTCTGAGAAACGTGGATTTTTGGGGGTTGACTCCCATTCATTCTGCACTCGACCGCAAGCGCCCCTGCATGGACAGAGACGCGTTACTGCAGCCAGTCTAGAACCCGGAAGTAACCTGCCAGTGCCTATTCTCTTCAATTAGACATTCTCTGGTTGTACTGTGTTGCACGGGGCTGTTGCGTATGAAAGCCCGTTTCCGCCACAGTTGAGTAAAAAATATAATTCTGTAAGTCATAATAATGAGAACTTTCTCATAATTATGACTTAGTTTCTCATTATATTGAGAAAGTTTCTCATAAGAAACCTTCTCGTAATAATGACTTAACATCTCATAATAATGAGAAACTTTGTCGTAATTGTAATGATAGTGGTTGGTTTTATGGAGTAGTGGCAACCCTGTCTAGTATACGCAGATGTTTGGCAACCCTGTCTAATATATGTGGGTGCATGTGCAGCAGAGGGGTGGACACAAATAGTATGGTATGTGTAGTGGCAGCACGCGACCATGAATGTATTAATAAATCTTGATATATGCTCATCTATGGCTCAAGACTCGGTGGTTGATCATCCCAACTAAAACATGGTGTCAGAAGTGCTTTCGGAAGTGAAAGTTTGTGGAGTTTCTACGCACGTGTGACGAGAAATAGTGGAAATGGAAGGATTGCAGCCACCACCGAAGCTTCATTTGTCCAGTAATGTTGCTGAAAATTGGAGACGATTTAAGCAACGATTTCTTCTGTATTTATCTGCAATTGATGGAGATCATAAGTCAGAGAAGTGAAAGCGTCTTTATTTCATCATGTGGTTGGCGATGAAGCTTTGGAGGTATATAATAATTTCACTTTTGAAGAAGGAGAAAGTTTGAAGTTGCAGCCGATAATGGACCAGTTTGAAGCGTTTTGCATACCCAAGAGAAATGTTACTTATGAACGCCATCGATTTTTCACGTGCATGCAGAAAACTGGGGAAACAATTGATCAGTATGTGACGGAGCTCAGACAGAAGTAAAACTTGTGAGTTTGGAGAGTTAACCGATGCGTTGATCAAAGACAGAATTGTGTGTGGAATACCTGACAATGGATTGAGGGAACGGTTACTTCGAGAACAAGAGTTGGATTTGGAGAAAGCTCTTTCACTTTGTAGAGCGGCAGAGACTGTAAAGACACAAGCGAGAGAATTATTAAATGAGACGTGTGCTGTGGATGTTGTTAAGAAGTCTCAGACACCCTGTGTAAGCGCAAAGCAAGGAACACAACCGGAACAAAGCAGGATTGTAATTGATAAGCCTCAAAGAACGTGCGATCGTTGTGGGATGCAACATCCACCAAGAAAATGTCCAGCGTATGGGAAAAATTGCAACAATTGTGGTAAAATTAACCATTATGCACGCTGTTGTAAGAGTGAACGAACATCAAGCCAAGTGAATACTGTGACTTGGCTTGTGAAGTAGTAGTGTGAAGTAGAAGAATTCTATGTGGATGCAGTAGCAGAAGGTGGAGAAGAACATAAAGAGTGGATCGTACTGCAAATAAACAACAGTACAGTTGCTTTTAAGCTTGACACTGGAGCCCAAGTCAATCTGCTTTCTGAAACTGAATTTAACAAGCTAAAACCTAGACCAAAGTTGCATGTTGCTAAGTTGAAAGTAACTGGATACTCTGGAGCGGACATACCAGTGAAAGGAAAATGTGTTGCCAAAGTGCGATATAAGGATAAAGAACATAGTTTGGCATTTGTAGTGGTGCCAAAGGATTTTCAAGCTATCTTGGGTTTGTCTGCTTGTGAGAGGCTGCATCTGGTGAAAAGAGTGCCGATGGTAGAAGAATCAAAAGTGTCTGAACCCGAGTACGGCTCGATCTTAACGGAGTATGGGGATGTATTTAAAGGCTTAGGCTGTTTGTCAGGGGAGCACACCATTCAGATTGATGAAACTGTACCTCCAGTTATACATCCATGTCGAAAGGTACCATTTGCACTTCAGAGACAGTTAAAAGAAGAGCTGGATAAAATGGAGAGTTTAGGAGTGATACAGAAAATTGATCATCCCACAGATTGGGTTAGTTCATTGGTGATTGTGGACAAAAAGAATGGAAAACTTCGGGTTTGAGATTTGAATAGAGCAATTAAGAGAGAACATTTCAAGCTTCCTACACGTGAAGAGATTATGGCCCAGTTTGCAAATGCCAAATATTTCAGCAAGCTAGATGCATCATCAGGATTTTGGAAGTTAAAACTGGATGCTGCCAGCTCAAAACTGTGTACATTTAATACACCATATGGAAGATATTGTTTCTTAAGGCTTCCCTTCGGAATTGCTTCGGCTCCTGAGGTGTATCATAAAACAGTTGATACGTCGATGGATGATATAATTGTGTGGGGAGCTTCGAGAGAAGAACATGATGCAAGGTTAAGAAAGGTGTTGGAGGCAACCAGGCGTGCAAATTTGAAGTTGAACAGAGAAAAGTGCCAATTGGGAGTAACTGAATTAACATTTTTGGGTGACATCATTAGTAGTGCTGGAGTGCGACCTGATCCTCTGAAGATCTCTGCTATTGAACATATGCCAAGGCCGCAAAGTGTAAAAGTTGTCCAGAGATTCATGGGTATGTTGAACTATATGAGTAAATTCATACCTAATTTGTCAGATAGCTCCATTAAGATGGCTAACTGAGAAAAAGAATGAATGGGAATGGAACCATGAACAGGAAGCTGCATGGCAATATTTGAAACTGATTTTAACTAGAGAGCCAATTTTGAAATTTTATGATCCCAATCATTCTATTAAAATTTCAGCTGATGCTTCACAGTCAGGATTGGGAGCAGAACTTCTCCAGGAGCATGACGGAACCTGGCAACCAGTTGCATATGCCTCACGCTCAATGACTGACGCAGAGTGTAGGTACGCTCAAATTGAAAAAGAGTTTCTTAGTATTACTTTTGCTTGTGAGAGATTTCATCAATTTGTGGCAGGACAGCCTGTTGATGTTGAAACTGATCATAAACCGCTGATTGCACTGTTCAAAAAAATCTGTAAATGATTGTCCATTGAGAATCCAAAGAATGATGATCAGATTGCAACGGTATGCATTAACTGTGTTTTATACACCAGGTAAATTAATGTTTGTGGCAGACACCTTGTCCAGAGCCGTAGATCCAACCACACCGTCGAGTGGAAAGCTGACTGAGGACATTCAAGTATATGTAAATATGATCGTTGAAGCTTTACCTGTTGCTGATTCCAAAATGAAACTGATCTGTCAAGAGACGTAACAAGATCAGACACTCACTCAGGTGAGATTCTATGTCATGAATGGCTGGCCAGATGTGAAGCAAAATTGTGTTGCAGAAGTTCATGAATTTTGGAACTGCAGGTCTGAATTGTCTGTCTGTAATGGAATTCTGTATAAAGGAAATAAACTAGTGATTCCAAGAAATCTGAGACGTGAGATGTTGAACAAAATCCATGAAGGCCATCTGGGAATTGAGAAATGTAAAAAAAGAGCTTGTGAAGTCATGTATTGGCCTGGAATTAATCAGTACATCACAATAGAAGTGTCCAAGTGTCAGACATGTGCTAGATATCAATCCAATAATCCAAGAGAGCCCTTAATGTCGCATCCGGTACCTGAAAGACCATACCAAAAAATAGGTGCTGACCTGTTTACATGTCAGGGGAAAAATTACCTCTTGGTTACGGACTATTATTCATGTTATCCAGAAGTATGTGCGTTAAGCACCACCACGGCAGAAAATGTTGTTTCATGTATGAAATCAATCTTTGCTAGACATGGAGTACCGATGGAAGTTTTTACAGATAACGGTCCTCAATTTGTTAATGCTAGTTTCCAGAGCTTTTCGAAAGACTGGGACTTTAGACATACAACATCAAGTCCATATTTTCCCCAATCGAATGGACTTGTGGAAAAGTCAGTTGGAGTGGTGAAAAGGTTGATGCAGAAGGCGAGCGATGATGGAAGTAGTTTTTACATGGGATTGCTTGCTTATCGTAGTACCCCTCTTGAGTGTGGAAACTCGCCGGCATATCTTTTAATGGGACGACGTCTTCGTTCTAATTTACCAATCCCTGAGAATCTTCTGGTGACAGCGGGCAGTGAGAAAGTTAAAGAATTCAAAGAACAACAAAAGGCCAAGCAAAAGGTTTATTATGATAGAGGAACTCATCATTTGCCTGAGCTTTGTCCCGGTGAGGAGGTCAGATTTAAAGACAAGACTAATACCTGGAGTCAGAAAGGTGTTGTACTTGAAAAAATTCAACCAAGGTCCTATAATATTGAAACTTCAAGTGGTGTTGTGTTAAGGAGGAATCGTCAACATCTTTTGAAAGATTTAACTGCTGTAGTCGAACAATCTGAAAAGACTGAGATACCGTTGAGAAGATCTGTTCATGAACGGAAATGCCCTAAAAGACTTATTGAAACATGTTGAAATCCAGTCCTGACAGACTGGTTGTAAAAGACTGAGATCATTAGATGGGTGTAATTGTATGTCAAAATGTTTTTATTTTATTTTTAAGTTTAACTGTTTATACTTAATCTAAAAAAGGGGGGTGGGGGGTGATGTAATGATAGTGGTTGGTTTTATGGAGTAGTGGCAACCCTGTCTAGTATACGCAGATGTTTGGCAACCCTGTCTAATATATGTGGGCGCATGTGCAGCAGAGAGGGGGGGACACAAATAGTATGGTGCGTGTAGTGTACTTCATACAGGACATTATACAAACTGCAATGTGTTAACTTATATTTGTTTACACTCGCAATAAAACACAACATTGTGCTTTTGTCAAACAAATTCGTGCGTGTTTTGAGTGAGTTTCTTTCCTGTTTATGCTCGCCAGCCATAATCTCTGTCGTTGTTCGGACAAAAGCTTTCTCACATCCATGGAGTCTAATGACGGGTATAGTGTAAAATCCCGATTTAACTGAACATCCGGCACGATTTTATCATCCATTGACCCAGCAGGAGATGACCATTTTCACTTTACAGCACGAAACTCATTTCACTTCGTTCAACTCGTATTGCTTCTTCTAATGTCCTGTTCTGGTTTCAATAATATCTGGTTTTGCCCTCAGCAATGGCGCCGGGTCGGCAAATGCCCGTATGTTGTGACGTCATGTGGGAACTGGCAGAGTGCATGAGCACATCAAATCTGATTTAATAAATAGTTACAAATTTAATGTTGACATTTCTTGAACATGAGATTCGTGCACAACAGTTTTATTAGTAAATCCTTCGGGAATCATCTTTTGAATTAAATTAGCCCTTTCCCGCATATCCATCAAGTCCAATCAGCTTTCACTGTCACTAATGCGTCATCAAACTGGTTAGCATAGACATAATATATACACAGACGCCCTATTGGGCGCTTTGGAACGTTGCTGCGATACGTCAACGGGTCCGCCATTTTGCGGAGGTCAAGACTGCATTGTAATTAAATGCAAGTAAACGGGTGAGCTGCGTTTTTCTGGATAAAAACATTCTTGGATAAGAATGGTGAAGATCCCCATACTGAGATATTTAAGTTTGCTCATTGTGGAAAAAGCATTTTATGTGATTGACCAGATTTTAGCAATAATATTGATAACTGATGGATCATTTATGATATGTTGTGATACAACTGTAGTGCAATGCAAATAGTAATTATAAAGTGAAAAGTACTAGTAAATAGTTTAGTCAATAAAATAAACAAATAGTATACAGCAAATAAAATGGTAATGAATACATGTAAAAAATATTGATAATAGTTTATTAATAATTCTATAATAATAGCAATAGAATAAGACATTTCTAGAATAAACACACACAAAAAATATATTTAATATTTAGCTCTTTGTGCTAAATTTCAGTTTTATTAATCAGTAATAGGCTAGCCATTATAACAGAAGTATAGCTTCAGTCAAACATACTGTTAAAATAGCCTAAATATAAAGTTATGAAACTTTACTTTGCCTTCAGCCAAAACTATTTACCAGGGAACCATTAATAGATTAATGAGACCAAAGATAAACACAAATTATACGAATTATATCTCATGTTTAACCTCTTGACTAGAGACATCCGAGCCAGCGGCAACCGTCAGAAGCACTGGCCGTGGTACGGCTGTTCCAGGCGGGGGAGACGAGCGCTGGGCGGGGGCGCAGCAACTCCGAAAACTTCAGATCAAATTTTTAAATAGGCTCTATCTTTATAAACAAACCACATATTTGAGCTTTAAACAACTACATTGTCGACTGAAAAACTGTTAAAACTACATTGCGTGACACAATAACAGTAGTATTTAATCTCTAAACGTTACTAAATCATGACCAAATACAACCAAAAACAAACGTTCAGTCTTGCTTGTGAAAGGTACTTCCTCGAAAGCTGTTTTCAGTTGTGTGGCGATTTTTACAGCCCCAAGCAGCGCACAAAACAGGCATTTTTCTCAATTCCCGTTATGAGAGGTATGGGAAAGTTGATCTCCTCAATATGGCGGCGCCGTTGACGTACGCTCATCATGTTCGGCCAATAGGGCGTCTATGTATTATGTCTATGACTGGTTAGTAGTCGTGGTGTCTAATTTCTTTTTTGTGCTATTATGTTGTTGATGTTATTATTATACTGTTTTACTCTGTAAACTGAATGTTTAAATAAAGCATTTAAAAAAAAAGAAGAAATCCAAATTATTGTTGAATTCTCTATTAACCCTCAGGTGCTCTTCGTTTCTGAGTCACACACTTGTTATCTTCGCGGTCAAAAGTGACCGGACACCGTCGGTGTTTGAATGAGTGTATGAATGGGTGAATGTGAGGCAAAATGTAAAGCGCTTTGGTGGCCAGTAGGTCTATGAAAGCGCATGCAGTCCATTTACCATTTTACACCTAAAAATGAAACTTTCTCCATCCCAGTACAACAAATGCAATTTATTTTTGTTCTATAATATTTATTCTTTTTAATTTAGTATTTTGAGACAATTTAATTGAATTTAATATTTATGGTTTATTTTTGCCATGGAAAAAATATATATACTATTTTTCTATATATATTATTTTTTTTCAAAAAAATATTAATGCAGTATTTTAGTTTAATATAGAGTCTAGGCCTTCAGAAAAAAAATATTTTTTGAAGAAAATTAGCACCATCTGGTTACAGTATAGAGAAAAAGCGTAGAATCATGGTGTAACCACTAGATGGCATGTACAGCTCTATGGAAAGGCATGTGAATTGCCCAGCTGTTTATAAACACATTTTGTTGTTGTTGTTGGTGGAATTGAAAATATAGTTGAAACAATCTCAAACTATTTCTTATAAAAAAGAAATTTTATCTTTTTTTTTTTTTTTTTTTTTTGTCAGTGTCACCCCTTTCCTGCGGTGTACTTTTTTTTAGAATTGTGGCTGATTTGTAGATTGCACGTACAAATTTTTTTTTTTTTTTTTTGTCAATTTCCCATTCATTTCCTATGGGTCGGTCATTTTTGACAGAAGAGCAAGTGTGACTCATTTTTTTACGACCACTTAAATTGCTCGAATGATGACCTAAATTTTTTGTGTGTTTGTCTTTAATCACAATTTATTGGTGTTTTTGTGTATAAAAGTGTGTGTGTGTATGTCTGTTTTGCACTCTTGATGTTTTAGAGTGTCACCCCTTCAATGCTGAGAACTTTTTTTCTGCATCGTGGCTAGGGATGGAACGGTATGAAAATTTCATATCACGATTATAGTGTCCAAAATAATCGTGATTATCAATATTATCACGGTTTTGTTAAAAATTTATGAAAGTGCTCAAAAAGAAATGATGCTCACACTGAAAACATTTCAACAAGTTTTATAATTGAAAATCAACAAACAACAAATAAAACAAGCCTCTCTATGCAGTTTTTTAAGCAAGATTCTATTCTATGGCATTTGCTTCTTTATAATGCCCGTCGTCAATAGCAACACATTATTACCAACGCATTCTCACCCCAAGGCGTCACCTTTGACCATGCTTCAATATTTGACGTTTTAGGCGCCCTTTAGCGTCACTTACATGACGCGATCCTACGGCGTCATCTAACTGACGCTAAAGGAAAGCGTCTGTTAGAGGACGCGGTTAGGTTTAGGTGTGGGGTGGGGGTAGGGTACACGCGATCCTAGGGCGTCATCTAACTGACGCTAAAGGGCGCCTAAAGCGTCAGATATTGAAGCATGTCCAAATGCTTCCTAAGGCGTCAGTTAAGTGACGCCTTGGGGGTGAGAATGGGCTGTTATTACACAGCGCACATCCATATCACAACGGACGCGCGCTCTTGTTTCATTCAAATGCAACTTGCCGTCTTGCGTCTCCGGTTTTTGATTGTATTGCAAAAATGAAATCAGAGTTGATTTATTGCTTACAGAGTTTGATAATATTGGTGTGATATATCTTGTCTGGACGATTGTTTTACAAAATGAATTCAAGATTTAAAACATTAGCTAATCTCATTATCAATTCAATATGTCCCCGTAATAAATAAAATCGGTTTAATACGTGATGTATCTATACTTTACTAAAAAAAAAGAAAAAAAATCTATACTTTACTATCCCTTAAAATATCACTCTTAATAATATTGTTTGAAGTTGTTCGTTCGTCTTTGGCTCAAATCCACTTGCTACGAACTTTTCTTCGCGGAAGCTTCACGTCTATTTCAAGTGAGTGACATAAAATGTTTCAACTCAAAACAACATTTCGTGCCCAATTGTTTCCCAGACGTAGTTTTGGTATTAAGGTCAAAGTTAACTTCTCACCCCCAAGGCGTCACTTAACTGATGCCTTGGGAAGCATTTGGACATGCTTCAATATCTGACGCTTTAGGCGCCCTTTAGTGTCAGTAAGATGACGCCCTAGGATCGCGTGTACCCTACCCCCACCCCACACCTAAACCTAACCGCGTCCTCTAACAGACGCTTTCCTTTAGCGTCAGTTAGATGACGCCGTAGGATCGCGTCATGTAAGTGACGCTAAAGGGCGCCTAAAACGTCAAATATTGAAGCATGGTCAAAGGTGACGCCTTGGGGTGAGAATGCGTTGTGCGCTCGGGTGATGATCACACAAGACGACTCGGCAGATTTGAAGTGTTTCTACTGCAGCGACTTGTTCGGCAGACAGGGTGACCATCCTCGATCAAGTTTCCCTCAGGACTTTTGTATGACCACACCTCAGATTTGGTCCTCTTAAAAGGCTGAAAAACCTCCTGAGCACGGTCACTGCCTTCCACCATTCCTTCTCGAATAGTAATTTAAAAAAATATTGCGTGCTGCGTCAGATTCAGTGAGTTATTAAAATCGCGATAATCAAACACGGTTTTAATGATAATTAAATTTTACACGATAATACTAACCGTCAGTACATTTTATCACGGTTTATCGTGAAACCTGTTATCGTCCCATCCCTATATTGGAGGTGAAAAAGAAGAACAACCAACAGCTAATCAAAAGTAAAATGGAAAGAACCTTTGCCTATAGAAGACAGGAAGTCGTTAAAGATATGCCCTTCATAGCAGAGTTCAAAAACAGATGGCCAGCCCTGTTTTCTGAGAGCCAGGTAAAGTATTATTCGTATTTAATTTAAATATGTGTAATTAATGTCTAAATACTGTATTAGGGTATTAATTTTAAACAAATGAGTAATATTTAATTGACAAAGGTTTGGAGGCAATGTCCTAAGAATCCATGCATATGGTTGTTCTGCTCTATGTTAGGCCTACAATGCACATTACACAAACATCCATATAAAATGGTTATAGGAAGCCCACATTGAACCTCCAACGAAAAACATTTAGCCAAAAGCAAACTCATGTTCCCTTCCAGGGGTGTCAAACTCAAAGTTACAGAGAGGGCCAAAATTAAGAACTGGTACTGTAGTGCTGTCTTAATATTATTATTATGGCCACGCCAGCTCCACTATCGAGGCAAACTGGATATAATTGTACCACGGCCAGATGTAGCCCACAGAGTTTGACATATTTTGTTTTAACTTGAATTTGTGTTTTAATACGTTTCAGGTAAATGCAGAATTCACCCTCATCACCACAGTCCCCCTGTTCTCAACCTTTATGTCCCGACTGGATCATTACTCCCACCAGCCATTGAGGGTATTCAAAAAGAAGGGGGGAACAGCAAGATGCGATATCGACGTAATCATTGCGGAAATGGACAAGGTATGTGTTTTGGGTGTATTTTGGGCTCTGACCCTGGGGGTTTAACATTTACTCTAAACATAATTACTACATTAAAACTAATTACTCTAAATATGACTTGCTATCACAAATACAAAATTCTATGATTTGTACAAATAGAGGTATTTCTGTAAATGTTTTTAATTTACGAAAAGGATGCTTTATATTCTGTGCAGATTTATCATGAAATGTCAGTTGTACATCTGTAATTCTGCTTGTGAAATGTTGAATCTGCCTTTCTGAATTGCCTGATTCAATTGTTCATTTGTCCATTCAATTACGTATATTTTAGTTCAAACTGAACAATACTGCCTCCTTCAATGTGTCAATGGTATAAGCTTGGGAAACACTTGAGGTATCTGTGTAAATTAGGGCTTGCTAAATAGTGAAATTATTTTCTCAAAATAACATCCTTAAATGGAATGAGTGTGTATATCACGCAGTTGACAAATTAATGACAAATAAACTACAGATTTACAATTGATATTTAATTAAAATTGCATAAATTAATTAATTAAAAACTTGGTAGAATAAGGTCATAATAGATTTGTCAATGTGATAATGGTAGTTTCCTCAAATAAAATGTTCAAAATCAGTTGTTGGTTTCCCACAGAATCCCAGTGTTGAAGTACGACGGACTGAAATGAAAAGCCTGGCAGCCTTATTAAGGAGCACTGAGCACTGAGATGAGAGAGGTATCCATCAACTCGTCTTAGTTAAGGGAATAACATAGTTTAATATAAAAAATGGTGGAATGTTCAACATCTTTTTGGTTTGTTACTAGTGTCGTATATGCATAATTAATAATGGGTCTCTTTGTTTGTCATAGGCTATCGAGGATATTGGTATTGATGCAATGACGGAAATGGAGAAACTGGCTTTGGGTCTCTATGTTGTTCGACATGATGGAGCAGATGCTACAGATCCACCTGAGGATGTTGGCATCGTCATTGAAGGCTGCACAGTGCTGCGAGATCTGAGAGAGGTTACAAATGGATGTGCAGTCCTGTTTGGCTTGATCTACTGTTTAAACTTGAGCTATCCCATGGAGCTGCGATACTTTCGAATTTCTTCAGGAAGTGTTAATGGAATTGGATGGATGGGAACAAGCTCTCCACTAAAGTGCAGGTCCTCAACCTGCACCAGGCAAGACTGGACCTGGCCTTTTGTTGACTGCTGCTTTATTTTTGGACTGCTGCTGGACAAGGTAAAGCTGTGATCAATAATGTTTGGAATAAGCAGACAAGACTGTAGTTGATTAATTTAAATTAGTCTATTTGCATTTTATGTGTATTTATGTTGGTGTCTTCAATTTTATTTGTACACTTTGCATTTGTAAGTTTTGCTTACATATTTTGCATAATTGTGTCAGTCATGACAGTGCCAGCTATAGTAATGCACATTGAAGGTCAAAATTACTTTGACTAATATTTCAAAACCAAAGGTGAATAAAGTTAAAGTGACTTGAGTATTTTTATTAACAGTTTATATTATTGATCTGTGTTGTATATTTCATGTTATCATTGTGAAGCTTCTTTGATACAATCTGTATTGTAAAATGCGCTAGGCCTATATAAATAAATTTGACTTGACTTAACAGCAACTAAGTTCTAGTCATTAAGTACAATCAACACAAATGGACTACATAGCTAAGCTTCTGTTTAATAAATTTAACTTAATCAGGTCATGTTAGTTCAAGCTATAGTCATTAAATGCAATGCAATAATTTACATTTATTCAAAATAATTGTGCATTGTTCCATTTAATTAACACAGTTATGAACGATTTACTTAAAACATTATGTTAGGATTAATTGTATATTACCCTTTCCATTTAAGCAACTAAGTTTTGTGGGACCGGTTGACATAACTTTATTAATTAAATACAACATCTTATTTTTTAGCCTGCATGTATGACATCACAGTACTAATTCGAAAGCATACAGCAGCGATCAACTTGAAGAAGCACTTTACAGAGTACAGATGATTGGTCTATGACATCACAGTACTACTGATTCGAAAGCATACAGCAGTGATCGACTTGAATTCAGCACTCTACAGAGTACAGACTATTGGTGTATGCAGAGGTGTAGTGGTAAAAAAAGAGGTGGGTAAACTATAAATTCTGGTGGACCAAGACGTGTTCACCAGGTAAGGTGGGCCACTGCCTATACCGGTGTATGTGTGTCTCCTGATGACATTGCTATATAGGGAGGGCTCGACATTAAGCCTTTTCATATACGCTAAGTAAATCTGCCATTCACTTGTCCGAGTAAAAAAGTTGCTCGTCCAGTTTTGTTTTTTATTTTTATTTAGCCTACCCGTATTTTCCGCAATAAAAGGCGCACTTAAAAGCCTTTCATTTTCTCAAAAAACCACAGCACGCCTTGTAATCCGGAGCGCCGTATATATGGATTAATTGGTTAATAACGCTTAACGCTTTGCGTTATTAAATTCGCGTTCGCGCTCGTGTCCATCTTATGCCCGCTCTGTCGCACGGCCAGTTCATCCTCGTATAAATCACTGTAGCCTACCCAGCGTTGCTCGCGCGTATAACAGAATGTTCATACACGCTCCACTCAAATAGCCCCCCTGCTTGCTCCAAAAAACGGAAAAAAAATCTGCATGTATTTGTATTTCACTTTTAGGTTAGACCGCAGCCTTACCTTACAAAGAACTAAAGACCAAAAACAACATTTTCCAAACAAATGTTTCATTTCAAATTACAAATTAGGACTAGCCTATGTAAGAACAGGAATGTAGCATACACAAAAAGTCCTGTGAAATTAAACGAATAAATGGGCCTAATAATAAGAATAAAATTTATATAAACAAAAATATACATGAAAGTTTTTAAAGCAAATTAACTATAGGCCAGAATTTTGATTACTGAACTTTTGCTCAACGCGCACGATAAAAATTTAAATGGGCTTATAACCATTGTAGGCTACACACAAACTGCTGTAAAATTAAACGAATAAATGGGCCTATAATAATATAACTAAAAATGATATAAACAAAAATGTAAAAACAAATATGTATATATATATACATAAATTACTAAAAGTATTGGCTAATTAATTATTAGGCCAGATTTTGATAACCCTAACTGATTTTTGCGCAGCGTGCACTATTACATTTTAAATTGGCTTAGACCTATACACACAAAAAACAACAACAACTGTAAAATTAAACGAATCAATGGGCCTAATTATATAAATAAAAATTTGGCTATAGGCCTACATAAACTTGTTAAATTAAAAAGTAAAATTGGCTATTAGGCCACCGGACTTAGTCTATATCTGACTAAACTTTTGGGCAGAGCGCATGTGGATAACAATTTAAATTGTCTCAAATTTAAAAAAAAAAAGAATTGCTTTTTCCTTATCTAGCCTACAATTCTTTTGAGTTCACCTTCAAGAACACGAGTTTGGACAATGTCTGAGGCTTCAGACACATGCGGTGGTTTCTTGAAAGCAGGCCAGCAGCGGAGAAAACCCTCTCTGCGCTCGCAGACGGTGGACCCGCTTGGGGGTGCTGAATACAATGCAAGCAACTTTAGTCAGGCGGGGAAAAGACGTGGAGTTTTCTCGTGGTGTGAGCGGAGCGTGAAATGGGGCGACGCTCCGTCCTTTTAAAAATATTGGGAGGTGCGTATACGGCATTTACGTGCATTTAGCCTCCACTACATCCCTGCGTGTATGACATCACAGTACTAATTCGAAAGCATACAGCAGCGATCAACTTGAAGAAGCACTTTACAGAGTACAGATGATTGGTCTATGACATCACAGTACTACTGATTCGAAAGCATACAGCAGTGATCAACTTGAAGAAGCACTTTACAGAGTACAGATGATTGGTGTATGACATCACAGTACTACTGATTCGAAAGCATACAGCAGTGATCGACTTGAATTCAGCACTCTACAGAGTACAGACGATTGGTGTATGCAGAGGTGTAGTGGTAAAAAAAGAGGTGGGTAAACTATAAATTCTGGTGGACCAAGACGTGGTCACCAGGTAAGGTGGGCCACTGCCTATACCGGTGTATGTGTGTCTCCTGATGACATTGCTATATAGCAACGCATTCTCACCCCAAGGCGTCACCTTTGACCATGCTTCAATATTTGACGTTTTAGGCGCCCTTTAGCGTCACTTACATGACGCGATCCTACGGCTCCATCTAACTGACGCTAAAGGAAAGCGTCAGTTAGAGGACGCGGTTAGGTTTAGGTGTGGGGTGGGGGTAGGATACACGCGATCCTAGGGCGTCATCTAACTGACGCTAAAGGGCGCCTAAAGCGTCAGATATTGAAGCATGTCCAAATGCTTCCCAAGGCGTCAGTTAGGTGACGCCTTGGGAGTGAGAATGGGCTGTATATAGGGAGGGCTCGACATTAAGCCTTTTCATATACGCTAAGTAAATCTGCCATTCACTTGTCCGAGTAAAAAAGTTGCTCGTCCAGTTTTGTTTTTTATTTTTATTTACCCGTATTTTCCGCAATATAAGGCACAATTAAAAGCCTTTAATTTTCTCAAAAAAGGACAGCGCGCCTTGTAATCCGGAGCGCCTTATGGATTATTAAATTCGCGTTCGCGCTCGTGTCCATCTTATGCCCGCTCTGTCGCACGGCCAGTTCATCCTCGTATAAATCACTGTAGCCTACCCAGCGTTGCTCGCGCGTAACAGAATGTTCATACGCGCTCCACTCAAATCGCCCCCCTGCTTGCTCCAAAAAACGAAAAAAAAAATCTGCATGTATTTGTATTTCACTTTTAGGTTAGACCGCAGCCTTACCTTACAAAGAACTAAAGACCAAAAACAACATTTTCCAAACAAATGTTTCATTTCAAATTACAAATTAGGACTAGCCTATGTAAGAACAGGAATGTAGCATACACAAAAAGTCCTGTGAAATTAAACGAATAAATGGGCCTAATAGTAGGAATAAAATTTATATAAACAAAAATATACATGAAAGTTTTTAAAGCAAATTAACTATAGGCCAGAATTTTGATTACTGAACTTTTGCTCAACGCGCACGATAAAAATTTAAATGGGCTTATAACCATTGTAGGCTACACACAAACTGCTGTAAAATTAAACGAATAAATGGGCCTAATAATATAACTAAAAATGATATAAACAAAAATGTAAAAACAAATATGTATATATATATACATAAATTACTAAAAGTATAGGCTAATTAATTATTAGGCCAGATTTTGATAACCCTAACTGATTTTTGCGCAACGTGCACTATTAAATTTTAAATTAGCTTAGACCTATACACACAAAAAACAACAACAACTGTAAAAAATTAAACGAATCAATGGGCCTAATTATATAAATAAAAATTTGGCTATAGGCCTACATAAACTTGTTAAATTAAAAAGTAAATTGGCTATTAGGCCACCGGACTTAGGCTATATCTGACTGAACTTTTGCGCAGAGCGCATGTGGATAACTATTTAAATTGTCTCAAATTTAAAAAAAAAAAGAATTGCTTTTTCCTTATCTAGCCTACAGTTCTTTTGAGTTCACCTTCAAGAACACGAGTTTGGACAATGTCTGAGGCTTCAGACACATGCTGTGGTTTCTTGAAAGCAGGCCAGCAGCGGAGAAAACCCTCTCTGCGCTCGCAGACGGTGGACCCGCTTTGGGGTGCTGAATACAATGCAAGCAACTTTAGTCAGGCGGGGAAAAGACGTGGAGTTTTCTCGTGGTGTGAGCGGAGCGTGAAATGGGGCGACGCTCCGTCCTTTTAAAAATATTGGGAGGTGCGTATACGGCATTTACGTGCATTTAGCCTCCACTACATCCCTGCGTGTATGACATCACAGTACTAATTCGAAAGCATACAGCAGCGATCAACTTGAAGAAGCACTTTACAGAGTACAGATGATTGGTCTATGACATCACAGTACTACTGATTCGAAAGCATACAGCAGTGATCGACTTGAATTCAGCACTCTACAGAGTACAGACGATTGGTGTATGCAGAGGTGTAGTGGTAAAAAAAGAGGTGGGTAAACTATAAATTCTGGTGGACCAAGACGTGGTCACCAGGTAAGGTGGGCCACTGCCTATACCGGTGTATGTGTGTCTCCTGATGACATTGCTATATAGGGAGGGCTAGACATTAAGCCTTTTCATATACACTAAGTAAATCTGCCATTCACTTGTCCGAGTAAAAAAGTTGCTCGTCCAGTTTTGTTTTTTATTTTTATTTACCCGTATTTTCCGCAATATAAGGCACAATTAAAAGCCTTTAATTTTCTCAAAAAAGGACAGCGCGCCTTGTAATCCGGAGCGCCTTATGGATTAATTGGTTAATAACGCTTCGCATTATTAAATTCGCGTTCGCGCTCGTGTCCATCTTATGCCCGCTCTGTCGCACGGCCAGTTCATCCTCGTATAAATCACTGTAGCCTACCCAGCGTTGCTCGCGCGTAACAGAATGTTCATACGCGCTCCACTCAAATCGCCCCCCTGCTTGCTCCAAAAAACGAAAAAAAAAATCTGCATGTATTTGTATTTCACTTTTAGGTTAGACCGCAGCCTTACCTTACAAAGAACTAAAGACCAAAAACAACATTTTCCAAACAAATGTTTCATTTCAAATTACAAATTAGGACTAGCCTATGTAAGAACAGGAATGTAGCATACACAAAAAGTCCTGTGAAATTAAACGAATAAATGGGCCTAATAGTAGGAATAAAATTTATATAAACAAAAATATACATGAAAGTTTTTAAAGCAAATTAACTATAGGCCAGAATTTTGATTACTGAACTTTTGCTCAACGCGCACGATAAAAATTTAAATGGGCTTATAACCATTGTAGGCTACACACAAACTGCTGTAAAATTAAACGAATAAATGGGCCTAATAATATAACTAAAAATGATATAAACAAAAATGTAAAAACAAATATGTATATATATATACATAAATTACTAAAAGTATAGGCTAATTAATTATTAGGCCAGATTTTGATAACCCTAACTGATTTTTGCGCAACGTGCACTATTAAATTTTAAATTAGCTTAGACCTATACACACAAAAAACAACAACAACTGTAAAAAATTAAACGAATCAATGGGCCTAATTATATAAATAAAAATTTGGCTATAGGCCTACATAAACTTGTTAAATTAAAAAGTAAATTGGCTATTAGGCCACCGGACTTAGGCTATATCTGACTGAACTTTTGCGCAGAGCGCATGTGGATAACTATTTAAATTGTCTCAAATTTAAAAAAAAAAAAGAATTGCTTTTTCCTTATCTAGCCTACAGTTCTTTTGAGTTCACCTTCAAGAACACGAGTTTGGACAATGTCTGAGGCTTCAGACACATGCTGTGGTTTCTTGAAAGCAGGCCAGCAGCGGAGAAAACCCTCTCTGCGCTCGCAGACGGTGGACCCGCTTTGGGGTGCTGAATACAATGCAAGCAACTTTAGTCAGGCGGGGAAAAGACGTGGAGTTTTCTCGTGGTGTGAGCGGAGCGTGAAATGGGGCGACGCTCCGTCCTTTTAAAAATATTGGGAGGTGCGTATACGGCATTTACGTGCATTTAGCCTCCACTACATCCCTGCGTGTATGACATCACAGTACTAATTCGAAAGCATACAGCAGCGATCAACTTGAAGAAGCACTTTACAGAGTACAGATGATTGGTCTATGACATCACAGTACTACTGATTCGAAAGCATACAGCAGTGATCGACTTGAATTCAGCACTCTACAGAGTACAGACGATTGGTGTATGCAGAGGTGTAGTGGTAAAAAAAGAGGTGGGTAAACTATAAATTCTGGTGGACCAAGACGTGGTCACCAGGTAAGGTGGGCCACTGCCTATACCGGTGTATGTGTGTCTCCTGATGACATTGCTATATAGGGAGGGCTAGACATTAAGCCTTTTCATATACACTAAGTAAATCTGCCATTCACTTCTCCAGTAAAAAAGTTGCTCGTCCAGTTTTGTTTTTTATTTTTATTTACCCGTATTTTCCGCAATATAAGGCACAATTAAAAGCCTTTAATTTTCTCAAAAAAGGACAGCGCGCCTTGTAATCCGGAGCGCCTTATGGATTAATTGGTTAATAACGCTTCGCATTATTAAATTCGCGTTCGCGCTCGTGTCCATCTTATGCCCGCTCTGTCGCACGGCCAGTTCATCCTCGTATAAATCACTGTAGCCTACCCAGCGTTGCTCGCGCGTAACAGAATGTTCATACGCGCTCCACTCAAATCGCCCCCCTGCTTGCTCCAAAAAACGAAAAAAAAATCTGCATGTATTTGTATTTCACTTTTAGGTTAGACCGCAGCCTTACCTTACAAAGAACTAAAGACCAAAAACAACATTTTCCAAACAAATGTTTCATTTCAAATTACAAATTAGGACTAGCCTATGTAAGAACAGGAATGTAGCATACACAAAAAGTCCTGTGAAATTAAACGAATAAATGGGCCTAATAATACGAATAAAATTTATATAAAAAAAAATATACATGAAAGTTTTTAAAGCAAATTAACTATAGGCCAGAATTTTGATTACTGAACTTTTGCTCAATGCGCACGATAAAAATTTAAATGGGCTTATAACCATTGTAGGCTACACACAAACTGCTGTAAAATTAAACGAATAAATGGGCCTAATAATATAACTAAAAATGATATAAGCAAAAATGTAAAAACAAATATGTATATATATATATACATAAATTACTAAAAGTATAGGCTAATTAATTATTAGGCCAGATTTTGATAACCCTAACTGATTTTTGCGCAGCGTGCACTATTAAATTTTAAATTGGTTTAGACCTATACACACAAAAAACAACAACAACTGTAAAATTAGACGAATCAATGGGCCTAATTATATAAATAAAAATTTGGCTATAGGCCTACATAAACTTGTTAAATTAAAAAGTAAATTGGCTATTAGGCCACCGGACTTAGGCTATATCTGACCGAACTTTTGCGCAGAGCGCATGTGGATAACAATTTAAATTGTCTCAAATTAAAAAAAAAAAAGAATTGCTTTTTTCCTTATCTAGCCTACAATTCTTTTGAGTTCACCTTCAAGAACACGAGTTTGGACAATGTCTGAGGCTTCAGACACATGCGGTGGTTTCTTGAAAGCAGGCCAGCAGCGGAGAAAACCCTCTCTGCGCTCGCAGACGGTGGACCCGCTTGGGGGTGCTGAATACAATGCAAGCAACTTTAGTCAGGCGGGGAAAAGACGTGGAGTTTTCTCGTGGTGTGAGCGGAGCGTGAAATAGGGCGACGCTCAGTCCTTTTAAAAATATTGGGAGGTGCGTATACGGCATTTACGTGCATTTAGCCTCCACTACATCCCTGCGTGTATGACATCACAGTACTAATTCGAAAGCATACAGCAGCGATCAACTTGAAGAAGCACAGAGTACAGATGATTGGTCTATGACATCACAGTACTACTGATTCGAAAGCATACAGCAGTGATAAACTTGAAGAAACACTTTACAGAGTACAGATGATTGGTGTATGACATCACAGTACTACTGATTCGAAAGCATACAGCAGTGATCGACTTGAATTCAGCACTCTACAGAGTACAGACGATTATGCAGAGGTGTAGTGGTAAAAAAAGAGGTGGGTAAACTATAAATTCTGGTGGACCAAGACGTGGTCACCAGGTAAGGTGGGCCACTGCCTATACCGGTGTATGTGTGTCTCCTGATGACATTGCTATATAGGGAGGGCTCGACATTAAGCCTTTTCATATACGCTAAGTAAATCTGCCATTCACTTGTCCGAGTAAAAAAGTTGCTCGTCCAGTTTTGTTTTTTATTTTTATTTACCCGTATTTTCCGCAATATAAGGCGCAATTAAAAGCCTTTAATTTTCTCAAAAAACGACAGCGCGCCATGTAATCCGGAGCGCATTATATATGGATTAATTGGTTAATAATGCTTAAGGCTTCGCGTTATTAAATTCGCGTTCGCGCTGTGTCCATCTTATGCCCGCTCTGTCGCACGGCCAGTTCATCCTCGTATAATCACTGTAGCCTACCCAGCGTTGTTCGCGCGTAACAGAATGTTCATACGCGCTCCACTCAAATCGCCCCCCTGCTTGCTCCAAAAAAAGAAAGAAAAATCTGCATGTATTTGTATTTCACTTTTAGGTTAGACCGCAGCCTTACCTTACAAAGAACTAAAGACCAAAAACAACATTTTCCAAACAAATGTTTCATTTCAAATTACAAATTAGGACTAGCCTATGTAAGAACAGGAATGTAGCATACACAAAAAGTCCTGTGAAATTAAACGAATAAATGGGCCTAATAATAAGAATAAAACTTATATAAACAAAAATATACATGAAAGTTTTTAAAGCAAATTAACTATAGGCCAGAATTTTGATTACTGAACTTTTGCTCAACGCGCACGATAAAAATTTAAATGGGCTTATAACCATTGTAGGCTACACACAAACTGCTGTAAAATTAAACGAATAAATGGGCTTAATAATATAACTAAAATGATAAAAACAAAAATGTAAAAACAAATATATATATAAATAAATATATATATATATATATATATATATATATATATATATATATATATATATATATATATATATATATATATATATATATATATACATAAATTACTAAAAGTATAGGCTAATTAATTATTAGGCCAGATGGCCAGATTTTGATAACCCTAACTGATTTTTGCGCAGCGTGCACTATTACATTTTAAATTGGCTTAGACCTATACACACAAAAAACAACACCAACTGTAAAATTAAAGGAATCAATGGGCCTAATTATATAAATAAAGATTTGGCTATAGGCCTACATAAACTTGTTAAAGTAAAAAGTAAATTGGCTATTAGGCCACCGGACTTAGGCTATATCTGACTAAACTTTTGCGCAGAGAGCATGTGGATAACAATTTAAATTGTCTCAAACTTAAAAAAAAAAAGAATTGCTTTTTCCTTATCTAGCCTACAATTCTTTTGAGTTCACCTTCAAGAACACGAGTTTGGACGCAATGTCTGAGGCTTCAGACACATGCGGTGGTTTCTTGAAAGCAGGCCAGCAGCGGAGAAAACCCTCTCTGCGCTCGCAGACGGTGGACCCGCTTGGGGGTGCTGAATACAATGCAAGCAACTTTAGTCAGGCGGGGAAAAGACGTGGAGTTTTCTCGTGGTGTGAGCGGAGCGTGAAATAGGGCGACGCTCCGTCCTTTTAAAAATATTGGGAGGTGCGTATACGGCATTTACGTGCATTTAGCCTCCACTACATCCCTGCGTGTATGACATCACAGTACTAATTCGAAAGCATACAGCAGCGATCAACTTGAAGAAGCACTTTACAGAGTACAGATGATTGGTCTATGACATCACAGTACTACTGATTCGAAAGCATACAGCAGTGATCAACTTGAAGAAGCACTTTACAGAGTACAGATGATTGGTGTATGACATCACAGTACTACTGATTCGAAAGCATACAGCAGTGATCGACTTGAATTCAGCACTCTACAGAGTACAGACGATTGGTGTATGCAGAGGTGTAGTGGTAAAAAAAGAGGTGGGTAAACTATAAATTCTGGTGGACCAAGACGTGGTCACCAGGTAAGGTGGGCCACTGCCTATACCGGTGTATGTGTGTCTCCTGATGACATTGCTATATAGGGAGGGCTCGACATTAAGCCTTTTCATATACGCTAAGTAAATCTGCCATTCACTTGTCCGAGTAAAAAAGTTGCTCGTCCAGTTTTGTTTTTTATTTTTATTTACCCGTATTTTCCGCAATATAAGGCACAATTAAAAGCCTTTAATTTTCTCAAAAAAGGACAGCGCGCCTTGTAATCCGGAGCGCCTTATGGATTAATTGGTTAATAACGCTTCGCGTTATTAAATTCGCGTTCGCGCTCGTGTCCATCTTATGCCCGCTCTGTCGCACGGCCAGTTCATCCTCGTATAAATCACTGTAGCCTACCCAGCGTTGCTCGCGCGTAACAGAATGTTCATACGCGCTCCACTCAAATCGCCCCCCTGCTTTCTCCAAAAAACGAAAAAAAAATCTGCATGTATTTGTATTTCACTTTTAGGTTAGACCGCAGCCTTACCTTACAAAGAACTAAAGACCAAAAACAACATTTTCCAAACAAATGTTTCATTTCAAATTACAAATTAGGACTAGCCTATGTAAGAACAGGAATGTAGCATACACAAAAAGTCCTGTGAAATTAAACGAATAAATGGGCCTAATAGTACGAATAAAATTTATATAAACAAAAATATACATGAAAGTTTTTAAAACAAATTAACTATAGGCCAGAATTTTGATTACTGAACTTTTGCTCAACTCGCACGATAAAAATTTAAATGGGCTTATAACCATTGTAGGCTACACACAAACTGCTGTAAAATTAAACGAATAAATGGGCCTAATAATATAACTAAAAATGATATAAACAAAAATGTAAAAACAAATATGTATATATATATATATATATATATATATATATATATATATATACATAAATTACTAAAAGTATAGGCTAATTAATTATTATGCCAGATGGCCAGATTTTGATAACCCTAACTGATTTTTGCGCAGCGTGCACTATTACATTTTAAATTGGCTTAGACCTATACACACAAAAAACAACACCAACTGTAAAATTAAAGGAATCAATGGGCCTAATTATATAAATAAAAATTTGGCTATAGGCCTACATAAACTTGTTAAAGTAAAAAGTAAATTGGCTATTAGGCCACCGGACTTAGGCTATATCTGACTGAACTTTTGCGCAGAGAGCATGTGGATAACAATTTAAATTGACTCAAACTTAAAAAAAAAAAAAAGAATTGCTTTTTCCTTATCTAGCCTACAATTCTTTTGAGTTCACCTTCAAGAACACGAGTTTGGACAATGTCTGAGGCTTCAGACACATGCGGTGGTTTCTTGAAAGCAGGCCAGCAGCGGAGAAAATCCTCTCTGCGCTCGCAGACGGTGGACCCGCTTGGGGTGCTGAATACAATGCAAGCAACTTTGGTCAGGCGGGGAAAAGACGTGGAGTTTTCTCGTGGTGTGAGCGGAGCGTGAAATAGGGCGACGCTCCGTCCTTTTAAAAATATTGGGAGGTGCGTATACGGCATTTACGTGCATTTAGCCTCCACTACATCCCTGCGTGTATGACATCACAGTACTAATTCGAAAGCATACAGCAGCGATCAACTTGAAGAAGCACTTTACAGAGTACAGATGATTGGTCTATGACATCACAGTACTACTGATTCGAAAGCATACAGCAGTGATCAACTTGAAGAAGCACTTTACAGAGTACAGATGATTGGTGTATGACATCACAGTACTACTGATTCGAAAGCATACAGCAGTGATCGACTTGAATTCAGCACTCTACAGAGTACAGACGATTGGTGTATGCAGAGGTGTAGTGGTAAAAAAGAGGTGGGTAAACTATAAATTCTGGTGGACCAAGACGTGGTCACCAGGTAAGGTGGGCCACTGCCTACCAGTGTATGTGTGTCTCCTGATGACATTGCTATATAGGGAGGGCTCGACATTAAGCCTTTTCATATACGCTAAGTAAATCTGCCATTCACTTGTCCGAGTAAAAAAGTTGCTCGTCCAGTTTAGTTTTTTTATTTTTATTTACCCGTATTTTCCGCAATATAAGGCACAATTAAAAGCCTTTAATTTTCTCAAAAAACGACAGCACGCCTTGTAATCCGGAGCGCCGTATGGATTAATTGGTTAATAATGCTTCGCGTTATTAAATTCGCGTTCGCGCTCGTGTCCATCTTATGCCCGCTCTGTCGCACGGCCAGTTCATCCTCGTATAAATCACTGTAGCCTACCCAGCGTTGCTCGCGCGTAACAGAATGTTCATACGCGCTCCACTCAAATCGCCCCCCTGCTTGCTCCAAAAAACGAAAAAAAAATCTGCATGTATTTGTATTTCACTTTTAGGTTAGACCGCAGCCTTGCCTTACAAAGAACTAAAGACCAAAAACAACATTTTCCAAACAAATGTTTCATTTCAAATTACAAATTAGGACTAGCCTATGTAAGAACAGGAATGTAGCATACACAAAAAGTCCTGTGAAATTAAACGAATAAATGGGCCTAATAATACGAATAAAATTTATATAAACAAAAATATACATGAAAGTTTTTAAAGCAAATTAACTATAGGCCAGAATTTTGATTACTGAACTTTTGCTCAACGCGCACGATAAAAATTTAAATGGGCTTATAACCATTGTAGGCTACACACAAACTGCTGTAAAATTAAACGAATAAATGGGCCTAATAATATAACTAAAAATGATATAAACAAAAATGTAAAAACAAATATGTATATATATATAGGCCTACATAAATTACTAAAAGTATAGGCTAATTAATTATTAGGCCAGATTTTGATAACCCTAACTGATTTTTGCGCAACGTGCACTATTAAATTTTAAATTGGCTTAGACCTATACACACAAAAAACAACAACAACTGTAAAAAATTAAACGAATCAATGGGCCTAATTATATAAATAAAAATTTGGCTATAGGCCTACATAAACTTGTTAAATTAAAAAGTAAATTGGCTATTAGGCCACCGGACTTAGGCTATATCTGACTGAACTTTTGCGCAGAGCGCATGTGGATAACTATTTAAATTGTCTCAAATTTAAAAAAAAAAAAAGAATTGCTTTTTCCTTATCTAGCCTACAATTCTTTTGAGTTCACCTTCTAGAACACGAGTTTGGACAATGTCTGAGGCTTCAGACACATGCGGTGGTTTCTTGAAAGCAGGCCAGCAGCGGAGAAAACCCTCTCTGCGCTCGCAGACGGTGGACCCGCTTGGGGGTGCTGAATACAATGCAAGCAACTTTAGTCAGGCGGGGAAAAGACGTGGAGTTTTCTCGTGGTGTGAGCGGAGCGTGAAATAGGGCGACGCTCCGTCCTTTTAAAAATATTGGGAGGTGCGTACACTCTAAAAAATGCTGGGTTGTTTTAACCCAATTTTGGGTCAAATATGGACAAACCCGAAATGTTGAGTTAAAAATGTAATGTAAAAATTTAACCCAACGGCTGGGTTAGTCCATATTTGACCCAAATTTGGGTTAAAACAACCCAGCATTTTTTAGAGTGTATACGGCATTTACGTGCATTTAGCCTCCACTACATCCCTGCGTGTATGACATCACAGTACTAATTCGAAAGCATACAGCAGCAATCAACTTGAAGAAGCACTTTACAGAGTACAGATGATTGGTCTATGACATCACAGTACTACTGATTCGAAAGCATACAGCAGTGATCGACTTGAATTCAGCACTCTACAGAGTACAGACGATTGGTGTATGCAGAGGTGTAGTGGTAAAAAAAAGAGGCGGGTAAACTATAAATTCTTGTGGACCAAGACGTGGTCACCAGGTAAGGTGGGCCACTGCCTACCAGTGTATGTGTGTCTCCTGATGACATTGCTATATGGGAGGGCTAGACATTAAGCCTTTTCATATACGCTAAGTAAATCTGCCATTCACTTGTCCGAGTAAAAAAGTTGCTCGTCCAGTTTTGTTTTTTATTTTTATTTACCCGTATTTTCCGCAATATAAGGCAAAATTAAAAGCCTTTAATTTTCTCAAAAAACGACAGCGCGCCTTGTAATCCGGAGCCCTTATGAATTAATTGGTTAATAACGCTTCGCGTTATTAAATTCGCGTTTGCGCTCGTGTCCATCTTATGCCCGCTCTGTCGCACGGCCAGTTCATCCTCGTATAAATCACTGTAGCCTACCCAGCGTTGCTCGCGCGTAACAGAATGTTCATACGCGCTCCACTCAAATCGCCCCCCTGCTTGCTCCAAAAAACGAAAAAAAAATCTGCATGTATTTGTATTTCACTTTTAGGTTAGACCGCAGCCTTACCTTACAAAGAACTAAAGACCAAAAACAACATTTTCCAAACAAATGTTTCATTTCAAATTACAAATTAGGACTAGCCTATGTAAGAACAGGAATGTAGCATACACAAAAAGTCCTGTGAAATTAAACGAATAAATGGGCCTAATAATACGAATAAAATTTATATAAACAAAAATATACATGAAAGTTTTTAAAGCAAATTAACTATAGGCCAGAATTTTGATTACTGAACTTTTGCTCAACGTGCACGTTAAAAATTTAAATGGGCTTATAACCATTGTAGGCTACACACAAACTGCTGTAAAATTAAACGAATAAATGGGCCTAATAATATAACTAAAAATGATATAAACAAAAATGTAAAAACAAATATGTATATATATATATATATATACATAAATTACTAAAAGTATAGGCTAATTAATTATTAGGCCAGATTTTGATAACCCTAACTGATTTTTGCGCAACGTGCACTATTAAATTTTAAATTGGCTTAGACCTATACACACAAAAAGCAACAACAACTGTAAAAAATTAAACGAATCAATGGGCCTAATTATATAAATAAAAATTTGGCTATAGGCCTACATAAACTTGTTAAATTAAAAAGTAAATTGGCTATTAGGCCACCGGACTTAGGCTATATCTGACTGAACTTTTGCGCAGAGCGCATGTGGATAACTATTTAAATTGTCTCAAATTAAAAAAAAAAAAAGAATTGCTTTTTCCTTATCTAGCCTACAGTTCTTTTGAGTTCACCTTCAAGAACACGAGTTTGGACAATGTCTGAGGCTTCAGACACATGCGGTGGTTTCTTGAAAGCAGGCCAGCAGCGGAGAAAACCCTCTCTGCGCTCGCAGACGGTGGACCGGCTTGGGGGTGCTGAATACAATGCAAGCAACTTTAGTCAGGCGGGGAAAAGACGTGGAGTTTTCTCGTGGTGTGAGCGGAGCCTGAAATAGGGCGACGCTCCGTCCTTTTAAAAATACTGCGAGGTGCGTATACGGCATTTACGTGCATTTAGCCTCCACTACATCCCTGCGTGTATGACATCACAGTACTAATTCGAAAGCATACAGCAGCGATCAACTTGAAGAAGCACTTTACAGAGCACAGATGATTGGTGTATGACATCACAGTACTACTGATTCGAAAGCATACAGCAGTGATCGACTTGAATTCAGCACTCTACAGAGTACAGACGATTGGTGTATGCAGAGGTGTAGTGGTAAAAAAAAAGGTGGGTAAACTATAAATTCTGGTGGACCAAGACGTGGTCACCAGGTAAGGTGGGCCACTGCCTATACCGGTGTATGTGTGTCTCCTGATGACATTGCTATATAGGGAGGGCTCGACATTAAGCCTTTTCATATACGCTAAGTAAATCTGCCATTCACTTGTCCGAGTAAAAAAGTTGCTCGTCCAGTTTTGTTTTTTATTTTTATTTACCCGTATTTTCCGCAATATAAGGCGCAATTAAAAGCCTTTAATTTTCTCAAAAAAGGACAGCGCGCCTTGTAATCCGGAGCGCCTTATGGATTATTAAATTCGCGTTCGCGCTCGTGTCCATCTTATGCCCGCTCTGTCGCACGGCCAGTTCATCCTCGTATAAATCACTGTAGCCTACCCAGCGTTGCTCGCGCGTAACAGAATGTTCATACGCGCTCCACTCAAATCGCCCCCCTGCTTGCTCCAAAAAACGAAAAAAAAAATCTGCATGTATTTGTATTTCACTTTTAGGTTAGACCGCAGCCTTACCTTACAAAGAACTAAAGACCAAAAACAACATTTTCCAAACAAATGTTTCATTTCAAATTACAAATTAGGACTAGCCTATGTAAGAACAGGAATGTAGCATACACAAAAAGTCCTGTGAAATTAAACGAATAAATGGGCCTAATAGTAGGAATAAAATTTATATAAACAAAAATATACATGAAAGTTTTTAAAGCAAATTAACTATAGGCCAGAATTTTGATTACTGAACTTTTGCTCAACGCGCACGATAAAAATTTAAATGGGCTTATAACCATTGTAGGCTACACACAAACTGCTGTAAAATTAAACGAATAAATGGGCCTAATAATATAACTAAAAATGATATAAACAAAAATGTAAAAACAAATATGTATATATATATACATAAATTACTAAAAGTATAGGCTAATTAATTATTAGGCCAGATTTTGATAACCCTAACTGATTTTTGCGCAACGTGCACTATTAAATTTTAAATTAGCTTAGACCTATACACACAAAAAACAACAACAACTGTAAAAAATTAAACGAATCAATGGGCCTAATTATATAAATAAAAATTTGGCTATAGGCCTACATAAACTTGTTAAATTAAAAAGTAAATTGGCTATTAGGCCACCGGACTTAGGCTATATCTGACTGAACTTTTGCGCAGAGCGCATGTGGATAACTATTTAAATTGTCTCAAATTTAAAAAAAAAAAAGAATTGCTTTTTCCTTATCTAGCCTACAGTTCTTTTGAGTTCACCTTCAAGAACACGAGTTTGGACAATGTCTGAGGCTTCAGACACATGCTGTGGTTTCTTGAAAGCAGGCCAGCAGCGGAGAAAACCCTCTCTGCGCTCGCAGACGGTGGACCCGCTTTGGGGTGCTGAATACAATGCAAGCAACTTTAGTCAGGCGGGGAAAAGACGTGGAGTTTTCTCGTGGTGTGAGCGGAGCGTGAAATGGGGCGACGCTCCGTCCTTTTAAAAATATTGGGAGGTGCGTATACGGCATTTACGTGCATTTAGCCTCCACTACATCCCTGCGTGTATGACATCACAGTACTAATTCGAAAGCATACAGCAGCGATCAACTTGAAGAAGCACTTTACAGAGTACAGATGATTGGTCTATGACATCACAGTACTACTGATTCGAAAGCATACAGCAGTGATCGACTTGAATTCAGCACTCTACAGAGTACAGACGATTGGTGTATGCAGAGGTGTAGTGGTAAAAAAAGAGGTGGGTAAACTATAAATTCTGGTGGACCAAGACGTGGTCACCAGGTAAGGTGGGCCACTGCCTATACCGGTGTATGTGTGTCTCCTGATGACATTGCTATATAGGGAGGGCTAGACATTAAGCCTTTTCATATACACTAAGTAAATCTGCCATTCACTTGTCCGAGTAAAAAAGTTGCTCGTCCAGTTTTGTTTTTTATTTTTATTTACCCGTATTTTCCGCAATATAAGGCACAATTAAAAGCCTTTA
Source organism: Pimephales promelas (assembly GCF_988280905.1). Classification (NCBI taxonomy): domain Eukaryota; kingdom Metazoa; phylum Chordata; class Actinopteri; order Cypriniformes; family Leuciscidae; genus Pimephales; species Pimephales promelas. The sequence continues at coordinate 7,398,106 of NC_142783.1, forward strand.
ATTTTCTCAAAAAAGGACAGCGCGCCTTGTAATCCGGAGCGCCTTATGGATTAATTGGTTAATAACGCTTCGCATTATTAAATTCGCGTTCGCGCTCGTGTCCATCTTATGCCCGCTCTGTCGCACGGCCAGTTCATCCTCGTATAAATCACTGTAGCCTACCCAGCGTTGCTCGCGCGTAACAGAATGTTCATACGCGCTCCACTCAAATCGCCCCCCTGCTTGCTCCAAAAAACGAAAAAAAAAATCTGCATGTATTTGTATTTCACTTTTAGGTTAGACCGCAGCCTTACCTTACAAAGAACTAAAGACCAAAAACAACATTTTCCAAACAAATGTTTCATTTCAAATTACAAATTAGGACTAGCCTATGTAAGAACAGGAATGTAGCATACACAAAAAGTCCTGTGAAATTAAACGAATAAATGGGCCTAATAGTAGGAATAAAATTTATATAAACAAAAATATACATGAAAGTTTTTAAAGCAAATTAACTATAGGCCAGAATTTTGATTACTGAACTTTTGCTCAACGCGCACGATAAAAATTTAAATGGGCTTATAACCATTGTAGGCTACACACAAACTGCTGTAAAATTAAACGAATAAATGGGCCTAATAATATAACTAAAAATGATATAAACAAAAATGTAAAAACAAATATGTATATATATATACATAAATTACTAAAAGTATAGGCTAATTAATTATTAGGCCAGATTTTGATAACCCTAACTGATTTTTGCGCAACGTGCACTATTAAATTTTAAATTAGCTTAGACCTATACACACAAAAAACAACAACAACTGTAAAAAATTAAACGAATCAATGGGCCTAATTATATAAATAAAAATTTGGCTATAGGCCTACATAAACTTGTTAAATTAAAAAGTAAATTGGCTATTAGGCCACCGGACTTAGGCTATATCTGACTGAACTTTTGCGCAGAGCGCATGTGGATAACTATTTAAATTGTCTCAAATTTAAAAAAAAAAAAGAATTGCTTTTTCCTTATCTAGCCTACAGTTCTTTTGAGTTCACCTTCAAGAACACGAGTTTGGACAATGTCTGAGGCTTCAGACACATGCTGTGGTTTCTTGAAAGCAGGCCAGCAGCGGAGAAAACCCTCTCTGCGCTCGCAGACGGTGGACCCGCTTTGGGGTGCTGAATACAATGCAAGCAACTTTAGTCAGGCGGGGAAAAGACGTGGAGTTTTCTCGTGGTGTGAGCGGAGCGTGAAATGGGGCGACGCTCCGTCCTTTTAAAAATATTGGGAGGTGCGTATACGGCATTTACGTGCATTTAGCCTCCACTACATCCCTGCGTGTATGACATCACAGTACTAATTCGAAAGCATACAGCAGCGATCAACTTGAAGAAGCACTTTACAGAGTACAGATGATTGGTCTATGACATCACAGTACTACTGATTCGAAAGCATACAGCAGTGATCGACTTGAATTCAGCACTCTACAGAGTACAGACGATTGGTGTATGCAGAGGTGTAGTGGTAAAAAAAGAGGTGGGTAAACTATAAATTCTGGTGGACCAAGACGTGGTCACCAGGTAAGGTGGGCCACTGCCTATACCGGTGTATGTGTGTCTCCTGATGACATTGCTATATAGGGAGGGCTAGACATTAAGCCTTTTCATATACACTAAGTAAATCTGCCATTCACTTCTCCAGTAAAAAAGTTGCTCGTCCAGTTTTGTTTTTTATTTTTATTTACCCGTATTTTCCGCAATATAAGGCACAATTAAAAGCCTTTAATTTTCTCAAAAAAGGACAGCGCGCCTTGTAATCCGGAGCGCCTTATGGATTAATTGGTTAATAACGCTTCGCATTATTAAATTCGCGTTCGCGCTCGTGTCCATCTTATGCCCGCTCTGTCGCACGGCCAGTTCATCCTCGTATAAATCACTGTAGCCTACCCAGCGTTGCTCGCGCGTAACAGAATGTTCATACGCGCTCCACTCAAATCGCCCCCCTGCTTGCTCCAAAAAACGAAAAAAAAATCTGCATGTATTTGTATTTCACTTTTAGGTTAGACCGCAGCCTTACCTTACAAAGAACTAAAGACCAAAAACAACATTTTCCAAACAAATGTTTCATTTCAAATTACAAATTAGGACTAGCCTATGTAAGAACAGGAATGTAGCATACACAAAAAGTCCTGTGAAATTAAACGAATAAATGGGCCTAATAATACGAATAAAATTTATATAAAAAAAAATATACATGAAAGTTTTTAAAGCAAATTAACTATAGGCCAGAATTTTGATTACTGAACTTTTGCTCAATGCGCACGATAAAAATTTAAATGGGCTTATAACCATTGTAGGCTACACACAAACTGCTGTAAAATTAAACGAATAAATGGGCCTAATAATATAACTAAAAATGATATAAGCAAAAATGTAAAAACAAATATGTATATATATATATACATAAATTACTAAAAGTATAGGCTAATTAATTATTAGGCCAGATTTTGATAACCCTAACTGATTTTTGCGCAGCGTGCACTATTAAATTTTAAATTGGTTTAGACCTATACACACAAAAAACAACAACAACTGTAAAATTAGACGAATCAATGGGCCTAATTATATAAATAAAAATTTGGCTATAGGCCTACATAAACTTGTTAAATTAAAAAGTAAATTGGCTATTAGGCCACCGGACTTAGGCTATATCTGACCGAACTTTTGCGCAGAGCGCATGTGGATAACAATTTAAATTGTCTCAAATTTAAAAAAAAAAAAGAATTGCTTTTTTCCTTATCTAGCCTACAATTCTTTTGAGTTCACCTTCAAGAACACGAGTTTGGACAATGTCTGAGGCTTCAGACACATGCGGTGGTTTCTTGAAAGCAGGCCAGCAGCGGAGAAAACCCTCTCTGCGCTCGCAGACGGTGGACCCGCTTGGGGGTGCTGAATACAATGCAAGCAACTTTAGTCAGGCGGGGAAAAGACGTGGAGTTTTCTCGTGGTGTGAGCGGAGCGTGAAATAGGGCGACGCTCAGTCCTTTTAAAAATATTGGGAGGTGCGTATACGGCATTTACGTGCATTTAGCCTCCACTACATCCCTGCGTGTATGACATCACAGTACTAATTCGAAAGCATACAGCAGCGATCAACTTGAAGAAGCACAGAGTACAGATGATTGGTCTATGACATCACAGTACTACTGATTCGAAAGCATACAGCAGTGATAAACTTGAAGAAACACTTTACAGAGTACAGATGATTGGTGTATGACATCACAGTACTACTGATTCGAAAGCATACAGCAGTGATCGACTTGAATTCAGCACTCTACAGAGTACAGACGATTATGCAGAGGTGTAGTGGTAAAAAAAGAGGTGGGTAAACTATAAATTCTGGTGGACCAAGACGTGGTCACCAGGTAAGGTGGGCCACTGCCTATACCGGTGTATGTGTGTCTCCTGATGACATTGCTATATAGGGAGGGCTCGACATTAAGCCTTTTCATATACGCTAAGTAAATCTGCCATTCACTTGTCCGAGTAAAAAAGTTGCTCGTCCAGTTTTGTTTTTTATTTTTATTTACCCGTATTTTCCGCAATATAAGGCGCAATTAAAAGCCTTTAATTTTCTCAAAAAACGACAGCGCGCCATGTAATCCGGAGCGCATTATATATGGATTAATTGGTTAATAATGCTTAAGGCTTCGCGTTATTAAATTCGCGTTCGCGCTGTGTCCATCTTATGCCCGCTCTGTCGCACGGCCAGTTCATCCTCGTATAATCACTGTAGCCTACCCAGCGTTGTTCGCGCGTAACAGAATGTTCATACGCGCTCCACTCAAATCGCCCCCCTGCTTGCTCCAAAAAAAGAAAGAAAAATCTGCATGTATTTGTATTTCACTTTTAGGTTAGACCGCAGCCTTACCTTACAAAGAACTAAAGACCAAAAACAACATTTTCCAAACAAATGTTTCATTTCAAATTACAAATTAGGACTAGCCTATGTAAGAACAGGAATGTAGCATACACAAAAAGTCCTGTGAAATTAAACGAATAAATGGGCCTAATAATAAGAATAAAACTTATATAAACAAAAATATACATGAAAGTTTTTAAAGCAAATTAACTATAGGCCAGAATTTTGATTACTGAACTTTTGCTCAACGCGCACGATAAAAATTTAAATGGGCTTATAACCATTGTAGGCTACACACAAACTGCTGTAAAATTAAACGAATAAATGGGCTTAATAATATAACTAAAATGATAAAAACAAAAATGTAAAAACAAATATATATATAAATAAATATATATATATATATATATATATATATATATATATATATATATATATATATATATATATATATATATATATATATATATATACATAAATTACTAAAAGTATAGGCTAATTAATTATTAGGCCAGATGGCCAGATTTTGATAACCCTAACTGATTTTTGCGCAGCGTGCACTATTACATTTTAAATTGGCTTAGACCTATACACACAAAAAACAACACCAACTGTAAAATTAAAGGAATCAATGGGCCTAATTATATAAATAAAGATTTGGCTATAGGCCTACATAAACTTGTTAAAGTAAAAAGTAAATTGGCTATTAGGCCACCGGACTTAGGCTATATCTGACTAAACTTTTGCGCAGAGAGCATGTGGATAACAATTTAAATTGTCTCAAACTTAAAAAAAAAAAAGAATTGCTTTTTCCTTATCTAGCCTACAATTCTTTTGAGTTCACCTTCAAGAACACGAGTTTGGACGCAATGTCTGAGGCTTCAGACACATGCGGTGGTTTCTTGAAAGCAGGCCAGCAGCGGAGAAAACCCTCTCTGCGCTCGCAGACGGTGGACCCGCTTGGGGGTGCTGAATACAATGCAAGCAACTTTAGTCAGGCGGGGAAAAGACGTGGAGTTTTCTCGTGGTGTGAGCGGAGCGTGAAATAGGGCGACGCTCCGTCCTTTTAAAAATATTGGGAGGTGCGTATACGGCATTTACGTGCATTTAGCCTCCACTACATCCCTGCGTGTATGACATCACAGTACTAATTCGAAAGCATACAGCAGCGATCAACTTGAAGAAGCACTTTACAGAGTACAGATGATTGGTCTATGACATCACAGTACTACTGATTCGAAAGCATACAGCAGTGATCAACTTGAAGAAGCACTTTACAGAGTACAGATGATTGGTGTATGACATCACAGTACTACTGATTCGAAAGCATACAGCAGTGATCGACTTGAATTCAGCACTCTACAGAGTACAGACGATTGGTGTATGCAGAGGTGTAGTGGTAAAAAAAGAGGTGGGTAAACTATAAATTCTGGTGGACCAAGACGTGGTCACCAGGTAAGGTGGGCCACTGCCTATACCGGTGTATGTGTGTCTCCTGATGACATTGCTATATAGGGAGGGCTCGACATTAAGCCTTTTCATATACGCTAAGTAAATCTGCCATTCACTTGTCCGAGTAAAAAAGTTGCTCGTCCAGTTTTGTTTTTTATTTTTATTTACCCGTATTTTCCGCAATATAAGGCACAATTAAAAGCCTTTAATTTTCTCAAAAAAGGACAGCGCGCCTTGTAATCCGGAGCGCCTTATGGATTAATTGGTTAATAACGCTTCGCGTTATTAAATTCGCGTTCGCGCTCGTGTCCATCTTATGCCCGCTCTGTCGCACGGCCAGTTCATCCTCGTATAAATCACTGTAGCCTACCCAGCGTTGCTCGCGCGTAACAGAATGTTCATACGCGCTCCACTCAAATCGCCCCCCTGCTTTCTCCAAAAAACGAAAAAAAAATCTGCATGTATTTGTATTTCACTTTTAGGTTAGACCGCAGCCTTACCTTACAAAGAACTAAAGACCAAAAACAACATTTTCCAAACAAATGTTTCATTTCAAATTACAAATTAGGACTAGCCTATGTAAGAACAGGAATGTAGCATACACAAAAAGTCCTGTGAAATTAAACGAATAAATGGGCCTAATAGTACGAATAAAATTTATATAAACAAAAATATACATGAAAGTTTTTAAAACAAATTAACTATAGGCCAGAATTTTGATTACTGAACTTTTGCTCAACTCGCACGATAAAAATTTAAATGGGCTTATAACCATTGTAGGCTACACACAAACTGCTGTAAAATTAAACGAATAAATGGGCCTAATAATATAACTAAAAATGATATAAACAAAAATGTAAAAACAAATATGTATATATATATATATATATATATATATATATATATATATATATATATACATAAATTACTAAAAGTATAGGCTAATTAATTATTATGCCAGATGGCCAGATTTTGATAACCCTAACTGATTTTTGCGCAGCGTGCACTATTACATTTTAAATTGGCTTAGACCTATACACACAAAAAACAACACCAACTGTAAAATTAAAGGAATCAATGGGCCTAATTATATAAATAAAAATTTGGCTATAGGCCTACATAAACTTGTTAAAGTAAAAAGTAAATTGGCTATTAGGCCACCGGACTTAGGCTATATCTGACTGAACTTTTGCGCAGAGAGCATGTGGATAACAATTTAAATTGACTCAAACTTAAAAAAAAAAAAAAGAATTGCTTTTTCCTTATCTAGCCTACAATTCTTTTGAGTTCACCTTCAAGAACACGAGTTTGGACAATGTCTGAGGCTTCAGACACATGCGGTGGTTTCTTGAAAGCAGGCCAGCAGCGGAGAAAATCCTCTCTGCGCTCGCAGACGGTGGACCCGCTTGGGGTGCTGAATACAATGCAAGCAACTTTGGTCAGGCGGGGAAAAGACGTGGAGTTTTCTCGTGGTGTGAGCGGAGCGTGAAATAGGGCGACGCTCCGTCCTTTTAAAAATATTGGGAGGTGCGTATACGGCATTTACGTGCATTTAGCCTCCACTACATCCCTGCGTGTATGACATCACAGTACTAATTCGAAAGCATACAGCAGCGATCAACTTGAAGAAGCACTTTACAGAGTACAGATGATTGGTCTATGACATCACAGTACTACTGATTCGAAAGCATACAGCAGTGATCAACTTGAAGAAGCACTTTACAGAGTACAGATGATTGGTGTATGACATCACAGTACTACTGATTCGAAAGCATACAGCAGTGATCGACTTGAATTCAGCACTCTACAGAGTACAGACGATTGGTGTATGCAGAGGTGTAGTGGTAAAAAAGAGGTGGGTAAACTATAAATTCTGGTGGACCAAGACGTGGTCACCAGGTAAGGTGGGCCACTGCCTACCAGTGTATGTGTGTCTCCTGATGACATTGCTATATAGGGAGGGCTCGACATTAAGCCTTTTCATATACGCTAAGTAAATCTGCCATTCACTTGTCCGAGTAAAAAAGTTGCTCGTCCAGTTTAGTTTTTTTATTTTTATTTACCCGTATTTTCCGCAATATAAGGCACAATTAAAAGCCTTTAATTTTCTCAAAAAACGACAGCACGCCTTGTAATCCGGAGCGCCGTATGGATTAATTGGTTAATAATGCTTCGCGTTATTAAATTCGCGTTCGCGCTCGTGTCCATCTTATGCCCGCTCTGTCGCACGGCCAGTTCATCCTCGTATAAATCACTGTAGCCTACCCAGCGTTGCTCGCGCGTAACAGAATGTTCATACGCGCTCCACTCAAATCGCCCCCCTGCTTGCTCCAAAAAACGAAAAAAAAATCTGCATGTATTTGTATTTCACTTTTAGGTTAGACCGCAGCCTTGCCTTACAAAGAACTAAAGACCAAAAACAACATTTTCCAAACAAATGTTTCATTTCAAATTACAAATTAGGACTAGCCTATGTAAGAACAGGAATGTAGCATACACAAAAAGTCCTGTGAAATTAAACGAATAAATGGGCCTAATAATACGAATAAAATTTATATAAACAAAAATATACATGAAAGTTTTTAAAGCAAATTAACTATAGGCCAGAATTTTGATTACTGAACTTTTGCTCAACGCGCACGATAAAAATTTAAATGGGCTTATAACCATTGTAGGCTACACACAAACTGCTGTAAAATTAAACGAATAAATGGGCCTAATAATATAACTAAAAATGATATAAACAAAAATGTAAAAACAAATATGTATATATATATAGGCCTACATAAATTACTAAAAGTATAGGCTAATTAATTATTAGGCCAGATTTTGATAACCCTAACTGATTTTTGCGCAACGTGCACTATTAAATTTTAAATTGGCTTAGACCTATACACACAAAAAACAACAACAACTGTAAAAAATTAAACGAATCAATGGGCCTAATTATATAAATAAAAATTTGGCTATAGGCCTACATAAACTTGTTAAATTAAAAAGTAAATTGGCTATTAGGCCACCGGACTTAGGCTATATCTGACTGAACTTTTGCGCAGAGCGCATGTGGATAACTATTTAAATTGTCTCAAATTTAAAAAAAAAAAAAGAATTGCTTTTTCCTTATCTAGCCTACAATTCTTTTGAGTTCACCTTCAAGAACACGAGTTTGGACAATGTCTGAGGCTTCAGACACATGCGGTGGTTTCTTGAAAGCAGGCCAGCAGCGGAGAAAACCCTCTCTGCGCTCGCAGACGGTGGACCCGCTTGGGGGTGCTGAATACAATGCAAGCAACTTTAGTCAGGCGGGGAAAAGACGTGGAGTTTTCTCGTGGTGTGAGCGGAGCGTGAAATAGGGCGACGCTCCGTCCTTTTAAAAATATTGGGAGGTGCGTACACTCTAAAAAATGCTGGGTTGTTTTAACCCAATTTTGGGTCAAATATGGACAAACCCGAAATGTTGAGTTAAAAATGTAATGTAAAAATTTAACCCAACGGCTGGGTTAGTCCATATTTGACCCAAATTTGGGTTAAAACAACCCAGCATTTTTTAGAGTGTATACGGCATTTACGTGCATTTAGCCTCCACTACATCCCTGCGTGTATGACATCACAGTACTAATTCGAAAGCATACAGCAGCAATCAACTTGAAGAAGCACTTTACAGAGTACAGATGATTGGTCTATGACATCACAGTACTACTGATTCGAAAGCATACAGCAGTGATCGACTTGAATTCAGCACTCTACAGAGTACAGACGATTGGTGTATGCAGAGGTGTAGTGGTAAAAAAAAGAGGCGGGTAAACTATAAATTCTTGTGGACCAAGACGTGGTCACCAGGTAAGGTGGGCCACTGCCTACCAGTGTATGTGTGTCTCCTGATGACATTGCTATATGGGAGGGCTAGACATTAAGCCTTTTCATATACGCTAAGTAAATCTGCCATTCACTTGTCCGAGTAAAAAAGTTGCTCGTCCAGTTTTGTTTTTTATTTTTATTTACCCGTATTTTCCGCAATATAAGGCAAAATTAAAAGCCTTTAATTTTCTCAAAAAACGACAGCGCGCCTTGTAATCCGGAGCCCTTATGAATTAATTGGTTAATAACGCTTCGCGTTATTAAATTCGCGTTTGCGCTCGTGTCCATCTTATGCCCGCTCTGTCGCACGGCCAGTTCATCCTCGTATAAATCACTGTAGCCTACCCAGCGTTGCTCGCGCGTAACAGAATGTTCATACGCGCTCCACTCAAATCGCCCCCCTGCTTGCTCCAAAAAACGAAAAAAAAATCTGCATGTATTTGTATTTCACTTTTAGGTTAGACCGCAGCCTTACCTTACAAAGAACTAAAGACCAAAAACAACATTTTCCAAACAAATGTTTCATTTCAAATTACAAATTAGGACTAGCCTATGTAAGAACAGGAATGTAGCATACACAAAAAGTCCTGTGAAATTAAACGAATAAATGGGCCTAATAATACGAATAAAATTTATATAAACAAAAATATACATGAAAGTTTTTAAAGCAAATTAACTATAGGCCAGAATTTTGATTACTGAACTTTTGCTCAACGTGCACGTTAAAAATTTAAATGGGCTTATAACCATTGTAGGCTACACACAAACTGCTGTAAAATTAAACGAATAAATGGGCCTAATAATATAACTAAAAATGATATAAACAAAAATGTAAAAACAAATATGTATATATATATATATATATACATAAATTACTAAAAGTATAGGCTAATTAATTATTAGGCCAGATTTTGATAACCCTAACTGATTTTTGCGCAACGTGCACTATTAAATTTTAAATTGGCTTAGACCTATACACACAAAAAGCAACAACAACTGTAAAAAATTAAACGAATCAATGGGCCTAATTATATAAATAAAAATTTGGCTATAGGCCTACATAAACTTGTTAAATTAAAAAGTAAATTGGCTATTAGGCCACCGGACTTAGGCTATATCTGACTGAACTTTTGCGCAGAGCGCATGTGGATAACTATTTAAATTGTCTCAAATTAAAAAAAAAAAAAAGAATTGCTTTTTCCTTATCTAGCCTACAGTTCTTTTGAGTTCACCTTCAAGAACACGAGTTTGGACAATGTCTGAGGCTTCAGACACATGCGGTGGTTTCTTGAAAGCAGGCCAGCAGCGGAGAAAACCCTCTCTGCGCTCGCAGACGGTGGACCGGCTTGGGGGTGCTGAATACAATGCAAGCAACTTTAGTCAGGCGGGGAAAAGACGTGGAGTTTTCTCGTGGTGTGAGCGGAGCCTGAAATAGGGCGACGCTCCGTCCTTTTAAAAATACTGCGAGGTGCGTATACGGCATTTACGTGCATTTAGCCTCCACTACATCCCTGCGTGTATGACATCACAGTACTAATTCGAAAGCATACAGCAGCGATCAACTTGAAGAAGCACTTTACAGAGCACAGATGATTGGTGTATGACATCACAGTACTACTGATTCGAAAGCATACAGCAGTGATCGACTTGAATTCAGCACTCTACAGAGTACAGACGATTGGTGTATGCAGAGGTGTAGTGGTAAAAAAAAAGGTGGGTAAACTATAAATTCTGGTGGACCAAGACGTGGTCACCAGGTAAGGTGGGCCACTGCCTATACCGGTGTATGTGTGTCTCCTGATGACATTGCTATATAGGGAGGGCTCGACATTAAGCCTTTTCATATACGCTAAGTAAATCTGCCATTCACTTGTCCGAGTAAAAAAGTTGCTCGTCCAGTTTTGTTTTTTATTTTTATTTACCCGTATTTTCCGCAATATAAGGCGCAATTAAAAGCCTTTAA